>NC_080612.1:2295917-2620084 GCF_027887145.1 Ammospiza caudacuta
GAGGCCAGGGCTGGAATACCCACACGTGTCTCTGCTGCTGGTTGGCAAATGTCCCCAAGGGTTTGGGGACGTGTCCAGAGGCTCCCAAGGATGTCACAGTAAAGTGTTCCTTGGGGTCTGTTTATTCATTCAGGTCAGAGGCTCTGCTCTGACCCCTTTTAAAGCAGCACTCAAGGAGAAATGGCCTCTCTCCTTTTCCCCTGGACATCCCTGGCCTCTCCAGGGCAGTGATTTCTCCTTAGCACATCAACCCTTATGCAAATGACATTCCAAAGAGTTGATCAACCCTGCCAGGTATTAAGGTTGGGAAGAGCCAGCCCAAGAGCAAATCCCAGAAAAAAACAAGAGAATGAAGTCTCTGTAGCTGTTTCCAATTAGCCAGTGCTGCTGGTTCTCCTGGTGTTTCAGGAAGAAACATGGAAATCTCAGAGCAGACCTTGTTTACAGAGTGCTTGTGGCTTCCAGGCCCAGTCAGCGTCAGATTTCTCTCATACGTTCCCTTCAAATAAAGGCTGAAATAAAAATAAGGATGCTGTAATTTGTGCCACCCTGAGAGCCCAACACTGCTCCAGCAGGAAATGATCCCTGGGGTTCCTGGAACAGCTCCACTGGATCTTCCCAGGAGCAGGAGCTTGCAGGGAGAGCAGCACAGCCTGAGCCTGCTCTCCCTGACAGGAGCTGGGGAATCAGGGATGGTGAGGGGCTCCCCCATGGGCTGGGAGTGCCCAGAGCTCTGGGGTTTGGCCCTGGAAAGGGCCCAGTGATCCCAGTGACCCCACACAGAGCAGGGGATGGATGGATGGATGGATGGATGGATGGATGGATGGATGGATGGATGGATGGATGATGGATGGATGGATGGGTGGATGGATGGGTGGATGGATGGATGGGTGGATGGATGATGGATGGATGGATGGGTGGATGGATGGATGATGGATGGATGGATGGATGGATGGATGATGGATGGATGGATGGATGGATGATGGATGGATGGATGGATGGATGATGGATGGATGGATGGATGGATGGATGGATGGATGGATGGATGGATAGTGGATGGATGGATGGATGGATGGATGGATGGATGATGGATGGATGGATGGATGGATGGATGATGGATGGATGGATGGGCGGACACACAGACCACCTTTGGCAGCGGTGCTGTGTGTCCAGGGCAGCTGACATTGCCAGTGTCTGCAGGAGTGGAGCCATTGGCACAAGAGCCCCTGCAGCCTTTGTCCCCACAGCCCATCCCTGGCAGTGACAGCCCCAGCCTGGTGGCTCTGGGCACTCTGGGGGGACAGGTCTCCCTTTGGGTCTGCTTACCCTCTCCCAGCAGCCTGGCGTCCTCCTTGCATCCCCTTGAATCTGGGCCATTGTGTCTGAGGATGCTTTTCCAAGGAAGCTGCTGGCCCTGGCTGTTTGCAGGGAAGTGCTGGGAGTGGATCTTGGTTGGAATCTCACACCACAATCCACCCCAGTTTATATAAAATTATTCCAGTGTTGGAGTTGCCCTTGTCTCTAATTCCCTTCTGCTCATTTCTGTGTGCTGGTGGCTCCAGCCCTCCCAGCTCCCAGGGAATTTTCTGTAGGAACCATCAGCCATTGCTTTACAAAATAACCCTCACCAGATGTCCCAGAGCCTCCTTCAAAGGTGAGGTCTGGCAGAAGTCAGATTTATTGGGAGCAATTAATTGTCCTGCTAAGAGCTCTCAATGTTTTGGCATTTCATTAATAAGACGTAATCAACCACCAGGCTATTTGGAGTGTGTTACCCTGTCAGATCCGCTGTTAATTGTCATTATTTGATAGATTTCATGTTTATAATTACTGGTGTGTGACGCAGGGTGTGCTCTGAATAATCCATTGTGTATTGTTCTGTGAACCAGGGTGCTGGGGGTGCCAGCAGCCGCTGCTGCTCGTGTCTCCAGGGCTGATTTATGGCCAGGGAGGGAACGGGACAGGAGGGGATGAACAGAAGCTCAGAAAAGTCCCCTCTGGCCAGGCTCAATGGGCAAACACTCAGCAGCTGTGAGTGCAGGAGAAAAGGGTTCAGCAGAGCAGGGAAATGTGTTAGGGATGGGTTATGGGCGTGGGGGTGACATTTCCTCCCTGCTTTGATGTGCTCCTCAGCTCAGAGCTCTGGGATATTTATTTTTCTTGCTGTCAACAAGGACCTCGTTCCCATCATTTAATTCTGAGTGATCTCTTGTTGTACTCAGGGAACAAAAAAAAAAAAAAAAGACCTGAGTATTGCAGAGAAAGAGAATTGGGATCCTTTAGTGAGTGAGCAGCCAGGGCTGTGGGGCTGGGCAGGGCTGGGTGATGCCCAAAGCCTCTCTGGCACCCCTGAGCCGTCCTGGGTGCTCAGCTGAACCTGTTCTCATTGCCTTTATCCACCCTGACTCCTGGAGAAGCTGATTGCTGGGAAAAAGGGGGCCAGGAGGAGCCCCCTGTCCGTGCTGCAGAGATCCCTGCTGGGCACAGGCTGCTCTGGCTGCCCTTGCAGCACCAACAGCAGTGGCTGGGCAGGGAAATGGGGCTGCAGGGGCTGCTGTGGGACCTGGCAGCTCCAGCAGCTCCATCCAGGGCAGCCCCTCCTGGTTTTAGGGCCCAGGGGGAGCTCAGAGCCTCCAGTGTGCGAAATGATCCATCAACAGCCCCAAATTGTCACCCTTTAACTCCAACAACACCTTCCAATGAGGCACCAGGGCCTGGGGACAGGCTGGAGGTGTCCCCCCTGGTCACACAGGATTGTGGTGTTGTGAGGTCTCCAGGACGAGGTGAGAGAGGAGAATTTGACTCCATGTTCTCAGAAGGCTGATTTATTATTCTATTCTATTCTATTCTATTCTATTCTATTCTATTCTATTCTATTCTATTCTATTCTATTCTATTCTATTCTATTCTATTCTAAGAAATGATATACTAAAACTATACTAAAGAAAGAGAAAGGAGACATCAGAAGGCTTGACAAAAATGGTCATGAAAGCTCCTGACTGACTCCTCAGAGTCTGACACAGCTGGCTGGGATTGGTCATTAATTAAAAACAATTCCCATGGAACCAATCAAAGATGCACCTGTTGGTAAATGATCTCCAGATCACATTCTTAAAAAATCTGATAATTATTGTTTGCATTCTTTTCTGAGGCTTCTCAGCTTCCCAGGAGAAAATCCCGGTGAAGGGATTTTTCAGAAAATATCATGGTGACACTGACATGTCCCCCCTGGTGACGCAGGTGTGTCCCTCCTGGGATGTTTGTTCCAGAGGCTGATCAGCTTTGCCACGTGTAGTGGTTTTGGTTTGTTAATTTGAGATTTTGTTAATTTTGAGATTTTTTTGTTAATGTACTAATGATTGTGGTGGCTTTAGGGCTGGTTAATTACTAGTGTATTTACTTCTTGTTGTGAGGTAGGATTAGGAGAAAGGGTGAAGTAGGTTTAAAACTTTAAAAGGGTATAAAGAAAAATGTATTGATAGTAACTAAAAGAAAGAGTCATAAAAGAGTAATAAGAATTAGAACAAAACATTTAGAACATATTTCTTCTTCTTACTTTTATATTGATAATGTAAATAAATAAAACTTTAAATTTTAGTTAGTTTACTATTTTTGGAATAGTCTTTCTTTAGTTTACTTAGGAAGAGAAGTCTGCCTCAATTCCCCATGTGGAGATCCTTCAGCTTCCCTTCTGCCTGGAGATTTGAGAGGTTTTTGTAGCCTGTGTTGGTTTCCTCCCCTAAATCTCTGTCACCTGATAAAGGCTTTCTTTGTGCACCCTGTGTGATGGCTGTCCCTGGTGTTCTGTCCCACAGGAGGGCATGGGAGGCTGGGCCTCCCCAGGGATAAAACTTTCATTCCCAAACTGATTTTTTTCATATTTCCAGGTGAATTATTAGAGAGGAGAAGAGATTCAAGACTTTTGTTGCATTGCTGGCTTTTTTTTTTTTTCTTTACACCATCAACTCAGAGGCTTTCCAAACCTGGAAGATCGATTTTTATTTTTTACTAATCTTGATTAAACACAAGTGGAGGCAGAAAGTAGAAGAGGGCAGCACAAATCTGGGGATTTCTGCCTGCAGGAGGTGAGGATGAGTGTGGGAGCTGAGGTGAGAGGAAGCATCTCAGGTTCATTAATGGGGCACTTTAAACCTGTTTGCAGAGGAGAGGGGCTTTGTCCCCTTGGGAGGACGCATGGAGATATCAGGTCCTTCCAGTCCTCTCCTTCGAGCTGGGATCAGCCCCAGGCGGCTCAGAAATAACAAACAGCAGCTCTGGGCTCTGTCTGTGCTCTCCAGACAGAAATGTTGGGTTTGGTACCTGATCCAGCACCCTCAGCTCTCCCAGACAGAAATTCTGGGTTTGATCTGGGTTTGATCCCAACCCAGCACCCTCAGCTCTCCCTCTCTGCCAGAATTCAAGCAGCAGCAGCAGCAGTTGTGTCGAGATGTGCTGTCTTTTCAAGTGCCCTTCCTCTGCTTTTTCATTTGGAATTTACTGCAGAAGGTGGGAGAACCCCCAGCACAAAACCTTCTGAAGCTCCAAGTGCTTTGTAGCTCTCGAGGGTGGAAGTTTGTGGCTCCTGGGGTGCTGTACATTACATGAGGTTGTCACTCAGATCTTGTTCTCTGCCTTGCAGAGGATTTTTTTTTCTTCCCAGTTGATCTTTGAAAGCTGAGAATGATGTGTTTGTAAAGGGTTTTTTACCCAGCGATCACCATGAGGTGCTTTGTTGTTGGCATCCCAAGCCAGGTGTGCCAGATCTGCATTTCCTGCCTGAATCAGAGGAATATTTCCTTAGGATTGTGCCCAGAAATGATCAGATAGAGCCCAAATGCCATGAAGGTGTGCCAAGGGCATGTGGGGATGTGATGGGTCAGGACTGGGAGTGGTCCCTGGAGGTCAGTTTGGATTTTACCTGGATATACAGCAGCAGATGTTCGGTGAATCTCATGTGTGTGGGTTCAGATCTTGTGTTTGCAGTCCATAAATCCTTGTGAAAGGTGGAATTTGTCTGAAAATGCATGTGGAAAAGCCAGGTCTAAATTCTGGTACCCAGCCAGGGAAGGGGGAGCCCTCCTGTGTCCCAGAAGAGCTCTCAGAGGGACTTTTAGGGCTCACTGCCCCCTCAGCCCAGCCTGAGCAAATGTGGCTCCCCAGCCCTGCCCAGAGGGTCCAGTGCCCTGTGCAGGCTCAGCAGGAGCCTGTTCCTCTCTATCCTGTTTATAAATATCCCAAATGTGCCTTCCTGGGGTTTGGGCTCTGGGATCCATAAAGACTGGGATCAGCAGTCAGCAATCACAGGCTTCCTTCAGGACTGCCCTCCCTGGCAGGATCTATGCTCTATTTTAGACAGAAAATTATCTTAGAAGAACCACACTTTATTTTTCCCCATCCCAAGGCTCCTTCCAAGGCCACTTCTCTTGGTTTGTATACAGACTGAGCCTGAGCCTGGTTAAACCAGACCTGGGCAGTTCATCCCCTTCACACCTTGCTGAGCTCTGAGCCCTTGGAGCCCTGCAGGCTCTGCCCTGGCCAGCTTGGGCTCAGATTGCACTCCAGGTGCCAAGTTTGTGCACAAAGTAAATTAAAAAAGAGAAAAAAAAAAATCTTTAAAGCTATTGTTAGCACAGGGAATGCAGGTGACAAGGGACAAAGTGACTCTTCCCAGCACAAGGATTTTGCCTTCCCTGAACTGGGCTGGCTTCAAAGCAACCGTGGGGATTTAGTCCAGCTCAGCCTCTCCATGGCAGAGGTTAAGCCAGGCCTAACCATGACCCTCAGCTGTTATTAGGGAGAGGGAAGCAGGGACAGCACCGTGGAAAAGGACCAGAAATAGCAGAGGAGCCTCTCTGGGAGGTGTCCCCTGGCTGGTGCCTCATGGAGGGTCAGGTACCCCAGGTGACACCAGGCTGTGTTTGCTCTGCTGGGCTTTGGATCCCACAGGATCACACTCCCAGGACAGGGACAGCGCCTCAGGGATAATTTCCTCCAAAGGATCATTTCCTGCTCTGCTTTAGATGTTCAAACATTGCTGTGCCCAGGGAGAAGCATCTTCAACACCATCACTTCATCTGATGAATTTTTAAAGGGTTTAAAAGTGACCTCAGGGAATTCTCAGCTCCTGTTCCAGTTTCCCGACTGCTCCCTGGATTTTCAATATATTCCTGGGTTCCTTTCAGCCCTGAGGAAGGGCTAGGAGAGCAAAGCTTGTGCTGGTGCTCCCCTCCTGTCCTTGGCCATCCATGGAAATGTGCTTCCCATTCTTCCAGCACAGCCTCCCTCAGCACAGCCTGTGCAGAGCTGGAGATCTCCATTTTATCTTCATCCCACTTTTCCTCCTTTCTGCCTGCTCTGTTGGACACCACAGGGCTCAACATCCAGCTTGGGGTCCTGCCAGGGTGCTCCCAGCCCTGGGATCCATGGAATTGCTCCATGGGGAGGGCAAGCCCAGGATTCTGGCTGGGTGGGACACAAGGCAGTGCCAGGGAGGTTGTGTGTTCCATGCCCGAGGCTGGAAAACCAGGATGGACAACCCAGGGTGGATTCCCGGGCACCCTTTGGGCTGCACATGGGAGAGAGAAGAACAAGGAACCTCTTCTGAAGTGTGACCAGCCAGGAGATCCAGGATCAGCAAAAACTGGTTCCAGTTCTGTCTCAGAGATGGATCTTAGAACCATTAAATGTTTTAATGGTCCTGTGGGGTTCTGTGGGCTCTGAGCCTCTTTGGGAAGAGCAGCACAGGGGCTGCTGAGGAATGGGAGCCACAGGCACATGAGCAGTGTGGTGATGGCTTTTGTTATCCTGATGGAATATTGCTATGAAAGTCTTCTAAATTCCACAGAGGTGGCTGTGCTGAGAGGTGGGAGCAGGGCTGGCAGGCACAAAGGGGTGGGAGCTGCTGGGAGCCTGGACCAGGACTGGAACCTGCCAGGGGACCCTGGGGACAGTGCACAGACCTGGTGAGGGGGCTTTGAAAGCCAGGTGTCTGCTAAGGAAGGCAGGAGCCTCCCCTGAAATGGAAAATGTGAACCCCCTCCCTCTGAATTATTATAATTTTGAATTAAGAGGCTCTCGGGCAAACATGGGGGAGTAGGAATAATAGTTCTTTATTAGGAAAATTAAAAATATAAATGCAACAGTGCAAACAAAAAACCCAAACCACAGCCAGAGTGAGAGCAGTCCCTGTCCCCTGTGTGTCAGGGGGTGTCCCAGCCCCATCCCAGGGGGGCTCAGCCCTCCTGCAGTGCCAGCTGTGGCTCTGCTGCAGCAGGGATCCTGCACAAGGGGGGAGTTTTCCTCTGCAGCTCCAGGGCTGCTGCAGATGGGCCTGGGCTCCCTCTGGCCATGCAGGGCAGCAGAAAGCTGCTCCTCTGGCAGTGCAGGGGGCAAAGGCTGCTGTGCTGTGCCAGGCTCAGATTGGATCCAGGCAGGAATGCTTGGCTCCTCCCCTGGGCGGAGCATCTCCCCATGGGATGCTGGCATTGGATCAGCCCTGCAGGGACACTCAGTGGCCATGGACAGCAGAGATCTGCTGGAGGGAGGGTTGGCTGGGGGAGAGATAAAGAAACAACTGCCCCATGGACAGCAGAGAGCTGCCCCAGCTCTGACAGATGGGGATAGAACACACACCCAGCTAAATCTTTCAACCTTAGACATTGAGGTACCATGTGGACATCTCCACACACTTGGTGAGGGGGTCTTTGAAGGATTTCTGGTTCAATGCCAATGTTTTTGTGGTATTTTCATGATGTTATCCAAGGGGATTGCATGGCTCCTGAATCCCCACACCGTGTTTGGTTCACAAGGTCCTGATGGAAAAGGTGTCTGTGCTAGAGAGCCCAGCCCAGCTCCCTGCTCAGGGGCTGCTGGGCAGCTCTGGAGAAGGGGCAGGAACCCAGGGCCACCCTGAGGAGGTGGCACAGGCTCAGATGGAACATCTGGAGAGGTAAAACATTGTTGGTGCCCTCCACCCAGCCTCTGCTGCTGATGGTGCCAGGTGCCACCACGAGGATGGGGTCAGCAGCACAGTGTCACAGACATGTTTTATGAAAAATCCTTTCTTTAGAATTTTTCCTGCTGAGAAGCCTCAGGAAAAAATGTAAACATTGATTATCTGCTGCTGTGGAATGCAACAGGTGCATCTGTGGTTGGTCTCATGTGGTTGTTTCTAATTAATGGCCAATCACAGTCAGCTAGCTTGGACTCTCTGAGACACAAACCTTTGTTATCATTCCTATTTTTTCTATTCTTAGCCAGCCTTCTGATGAGATCCTTTCTTCTATTCTTTTAGTATAGTTTTAATATAATATATATCATAAAATAATAAATCAGCCTTCTGAAATACGGAGTCAGATCCTCGTCTCTTCCCTCATCCTCAGACCCCTGTGAACATGGTCACAGCACAGGGATGGAGGTGCAGCTCAGGGATGGGGTCAGCAGCACAGGGATGGGATGGAGTCCAGCTGTGTTTTGGGTGTCCCAGGTCGCACTGGGAGCAGCAGCCACAGGGAAGCTGCAGGAGGTTTCTGTGTTTCTGACCTGGACACTTTGGCTGCATTCAGAGTGAGCCTGTCCCAGAATCCCAGACTGGTCTGGCTGGGAAGGACCCACCCAGTGCCACCCCTGCCACAGGCAGGGACACCTCCTGCTGTCCCAGGCTGCTCCATCCTGACCCTGAGCACATCCAGGGATGGGAATGCCAGCCTGGACCAGTCTGGCTGTGCCTTTTATCCCACATAGGCACCTACATATTCCCATGGAGCTTTTATGGATCCCACCCTGTGACCGTGTTCACAGGAGTCTGAAGATGAGAGAAGAAATGAGGATCTGACTCCATGTTTCAGAAGGCTGATTTATTATTTTATGATATATATTATATTAAAACTATATTAAAAGAATAGAAAAAAAAATTCATCAGAAGGCTGGCTAAGAATAAAAAAAGAAAGAATAATAACAAAAGCTTGTGTCTCAGACAGAGTCCGAGCCACCTGACTGTGATTGGCCATTAATTAAAAACAACTCTATGAGACCAATCACAGATACACCTGTTACATTCCACAGCAGCAGATAATCATTGTTTACATTTTTTTTCCTGAGGCTTCTCAGCTTCTCAGGAGGAAAAATCCTAAAGAAAGGATTTTTCATAAAAAAAAAGTCTGGGACCACCCTAAGGGCTTTCCCACCACGGTGCTTTGGAACTCTCACCCACCTGCCCCTCCTGGGCCCCTTTTTGCTGTTTTCTCCTCATTTCAGGCTTGGCTTTGGCTGCAGGTTCCTGTCTGAGGATGCTGAGTGCTCCTGAGGCACAGCTCCACATCCCTGGGGGCCTCTGGGCCCCTTGGAGCATCTCCTGTTAGACCTGAGAGGTGCTGGATTCCAGGGGCTCTGCAGGGTTTCTGCTGAATGATGTTACAGCTTTATACCCTAATATATCTGGGCAGCAGAATTTAATCCAGGATTTCTCACTCCAGAGTATCATGGCTCTCCTCCAGCACTAAAACACACCACAGGATCCAGGTAGGAGCTGATTTTCAGCTCTTCAGCCCTCAAGGGAGAGGCATTGTCATTTTTTTTAATGGTTGTAGGAGCCAAGGCTGCGAAAGTGATTTTAGGAATGCTTTAAATCCATGGTGAGCTGCTATTCCATCTGAGGGGGTGCAGGGCTGGGGTTTCCTTCCCCCAGGGGCTGGGCCAGGGGTGCCAGAGCCCAACCCCATGGGCTCAGTGAGTGTGCAGGGCTCACCCAGGGGGACACTGGAACTCTGTGACCGTGTTCACAGGGGCCCCAGGATGAGAGAAGAGACAAGGATCTGACTCCATGTTTCAGAAGGCTGATTTATTATTTTATGATATATATTACATTAAACCTATACTAAAAGAACAGAAGAAAGGATTTCATCAGAAGGCTGGCTAAGAATAGAATAGCAAAGAATGATAACAAAGGTTTGTGGCTCGGGCTCTGTGTCCCAGCCAGCTGACTGTGATTGGCCATTAATTAGAAACAACACCATGAGACCAATCCCAGATGCACCTGTTGCATTCCACAGCAGCAGATAATCAATGTTTACATTTTGTTCCTGAGGCCTCCCAGCTTCTCAGGAGGAAAAATCCCAAGGAAAGGATTTTCCATAAAAGATGTCTGGGACAGAACTCCTGTCAAGTGATTTGAAAATTCAGTGCAATTGCTTTTAGTGTTTCTTGGGGATGTCCAAGGGTTGGACTTGATGGCCCTTGTGGGTCCCTTCCAGGTCTGTGCTTACCCTGGGGGTGATTGTCCAGAGAAATCAGGAGTTGGTCACTGCCTGAATGGTTTGCAGTGGGGCTGGGAGCAAGCGAAGGTGGTGCAAAGGGCTGGAAGTGTCTCTGCAGTGAAAGCAGAACTGGCATTGCCTCTGCGTGTCCCTTGGCCAGGTAAAATTCCCATTTCAGTGCCGAGCCAGTGTCAGAGGGAGCAATGCCTCAGAGTGAAACCCATGAACTGGCAAGGGCTGGGAAATTACAGATGTGCTTAATGAAACAGAACCCCTTGTTTACGTTTCTGATGTGCTGCTGGAGCAAGCTGGCTCCCAAATAAAAATACTTAAAACTACGATTGGGATTTATTTACATAATTACTGCCAGGGAGATTCCTGGAGCGTGCTGAGCAGTGCAGGGGGAGCCTCCTGCTCTCCCTCTGTGCTTCCCTCCAGGCTGGTTTGCTCCTCTCCGAGCTCTGCCCAGCCCAGGGAGCAGGGAGGCTTTGGTTCCCACTGAATCCATCTGCATTGTCTGAGATTTGGATTATGGGCTGAGGCACAGCCAGACCATGCTGGTGCAGAGCTGGCAGCTCTTCCTGGGCACAGAGCAAGGATGGGCTCTGAGCAGCCCCTGCCCTGGGCACTGAGAGCCCTAGGGGCTCCCAGAGCCTCTCCCAGGCCCAGGCAGGCCCTGGCCAGCTCTGGGTGGCTCTGATGATTTATTTCTGCTGGAAATGTGCAGCCCAAAGCACAATGGGCCCGGAATGAGCTTGTGCTGATTGAATCCAGCCCCGGGCATGAGAAATCTTCCTCTTAATATTTCAATTGGCTTTGGCAAACTTGTCTCCTCCTCCTCGTGCCTCCTAAATCACAGGGTGAGTGCTGCTGACAGCAATTCCCACTCCTGCCTGGCAGTGCCTGCCCTGCCCTGGGCTGGCACCTGTGGGGTTGGCAAACACCTCCCTGCCCAGCCTCCCATGCAGAGGGATTTCTCCTCAGCCCTCAGACAGGGAGATGGGAGTGTTCTTGGTGGGGCCCTGCTCCAGTGTGGATGCTCTGCTCTCAGAGGGCCCTGCAGTGACAAACCCCTTGCTCGGGGAGTTGGCTGGGCCCTCTGAGGGGGCTGCGTGCTTCAGGAGGGGTCTCAGGGGTGCCAGACCCTTCCCTGCCTTTGGAAGTTGTGCTGGGCAGCAGCTGGGGCTGCCCCTGGAGCCCTGGCAGTGCCCAAGGCCAGGCTGGACAGGGCTGGGAGCACCTGGGACAGTGGGAGGTGTCCCTGCCATGACAGGGGTGGTTCAGGAGGGGCTTTGAAGTCCTCTCCAACCCAAACACTCCACAGTGCTGTAACCTGCTCCCTGCAGGTCAGTGCAGGGCCCAGTGCTCTCTGTAATCATTACTAAGGCTGAGCTCTGCAGGCTCAGTGCTGGGCAATCCTGTTCCCCAATGCTCCGCTGCTCTGGCTGCCCTCACTCCTCTCCAGTGGCCAGAGGCTGCAGCTGCTTTGCTGTTTGTTCCTTCAGCCGCAGAGCCCGGCTCTGAGCTCAGCCCACCCCTCTCACACGCACCTGGGCTGCTGCTCCAGCCCTCTCAGCTTTGGTGTTGCTGGAATGACCCCTGAGGCATTAAAGTCTCTTTTTTCCCAGTTCTGTGACTAAAGAAGTCAGGATTCTGCAGCTCTGCTTTCCAAGGTTGTTTATTTTCTCTGATCTGTTCCATTCTGTCTCTGACCTGCTGAGATCTGTCCAGCAGCTCGGGTTGTGGCACAGTCCCTGCCCTTGGGGTGCTGTTGGCTTTTTATACTAAGAACTGGGTGTACTTTATTTACAATAATTTTCCAATACCTATCACCTATGTTAGACAGTCTGTCTCTAAACCAATCCAGAAGTGTCACCATCACAGCAGATGATGGAGGACAAGAAGAAGAAAAAGAAAGTCAGGAGATGCTCAGATTCCTCCGTCTTGCCTCTTGAACCCCCATTCTAAATCCCAAAAATTCTACTTTTTCACCCTGTGACAAATTCACTATCATTCTATTCAAACCCTTGTGGCTTGTGAATCTTCACACAAAGTTGGTAATTGTTTCTATAAGTTAAAATTGAAGGCAAAGGTGTTTGTGACTCTGTGCCAGGGTCTCAAATCACTCAGGGCATTCAGAGCAATGTCCTGGGTCCCGACACAGCCTCTGTTCCCTCCAGCTTTTGCTTCATCCCATGACACAAAGGCAGATAACCACAATACCCCTCTCTTTTCCTGTTTTGGTGGCAGGGAGAAGATGCCATTCCACCATGTGACAGCTGGCTTGTTGTACAAGGGCAATTACCTGAACCGCTCGCTCTCGGCTGGCAGCGACAGCGAGCAGCTGGCCAACATCTCTGTGGAGGAGCTGGATGGTGAGTGGGGCTGGATGGGCTGGGCTGGGCTGGGATGGGCTCACTGCACCTGGCCCTGGTGCAAGGAGGCACCTGGGAAGTGATTGTATTTGCAGGGACCCCCATGGCAGGAAGGAATGATGAATCTGACTCCATGTTCTTGCAGGCTAATTTATTATTTTATGATACTATATTATATAAAGAATGCTAAACTATACTATACTAAAGAATACAGAAAGGTTACTTACAGAATGCTAAAAAGATAACAATGAAAACTCCTGACTCTCTCCATAGCCCCAACACAGCTTGGCCCTGATTGGCCAAAGAGTGAAATCAACTCACAGCAGAATCCAATGGAACAATCACCTGTGGGTAAACAATCTCCAAACACATTCCACATGAGCACAGCACAGGAGAAGCAAATGAGATAAAATTGTTTTTCTTTTTCTCTGAGGCTTCGCGGCTTCCCAGGAGACAAATCCTGGGCAAAGGGATTTTGCAGAAAATATGAAGGTGACAAGAAGTGTGATGGCTCAGCAGATCAGGGACATAGAGAACATCCCTGACCAAAGTTGTGCTGGGAGCTATGGAGTGATTTTAGTCTTAGCTTTTGTCCTTCTGCAGCTTTTTTAAACCTTAAGCCTGCATTTTATGGAAAAATGAGAAAATTTAGGGTCATATTGCCCCAGAGGTGTCTTTAGCCTTCCCTGGGGCCCTGCAGAGCTGAGTCTGTCCTTCCCACCAAGCCTCATTTGCTTTGGGGCCTTCCCAAAGGGAGGTTCCTCTCCATGTCTAGAAGAAGATGCATGGAGGTGGCTTGTGGCATAAGAAGATGGAAAGAGCTTTAAAATTCCATTTTCCAGATCAGTGGTAGGGAGCACAGAGCAGCCCTAGTCTGGCATGGGCCATCAGGAAGGGTGTCCACACGTGCTGCCTGGAGGATCCCATCATTACCCTTGGAACTGCTGCTGTTCATCCTCTCTGCCCTGGCCTGGGATGTGTGGCCAGGTAAAGCTTCAGGTCCCCATCTGATTCAGATCTCTTTTGTAGAGGATTTGTGGCTTAACCTGAGTTAAATAATTAATGTTGTTGAGTATTGTGGAATGAATTGGAGCTCTTGGTCTGCTCTCCAGTGGACACTTGGTACAAGCCATGGTCACAATCAGGGGCCTCCATGGAGAACTTTTTAAGGGAAGGATCAAGGGAAGGGTGCAAAGTGGAACTCCAAAGGCTGGAGGCATTTTGAAGAAACAGGAGGCCAACATTTCTGACCACCCTGCCCCTTTTCTTGTGTGCTTTGGTAAATCAAACCTTCATTTCCCAGCCTTTCCACCTCAGAGCCTTTGGATTTGGGTTTGGGAGCTTTACATGAGTTTAGCTCAGGTACCAACAGTGTTTTCCTCTTCCCAGTGAGGGTGTGAGGACACAGCTCAGGTGAGAGACAGCCTGAGAAACCACTTCAGTGCAGCTTAGCCCAGAGCCAGGAGCCCCAGCACTGCCAAGGTGACATTCTGGGCTCTTGCCTGGAGCTTGGCTTGCAGGTTTGAGTTCAGCTGAACTGAGCTGGCTCAACCTCCCCTCACTCACCCCAGAGATGCCAAGAGCATGGCACAGGTTTGGCCTGTCTTGGGTGGGGCCAGGGGGCTGCTGAGCACACTGAGGCAGGAGGAGCTCCTGCAGAAACGAGGATTTTCTGGCGGTGCTGTCCCCATTAAAGCACGGCTGCTGGAATTGCCTGCTGGATTTGCAGAGACCTGTCAGGAGCTGCTTTGAGTGGCCCCGGGGCTGGAAGCCCTGGCAGGGCTGGGCAGGGCACGGTGGATGCTCGGGGGATGCTCATCCTTGTTCTGCTCGTCCCTGCTCTGCTTCCCCCGTCCCGTCTGCATGGAAACTGGGCTGGGGCAGGGAACCGGGCTGGGCTGGGGCAGAGAAGGGAAATGGACTGCCCTAGGTGAGAGAACCGAGCTGGGCTGGGTCAGGGAAAGGAACTGGATTGGGCTGGGTCAGGGAATCGGGCTGTGCTGGGTGAAGGAAATGGGCTGGGCTGGGTCAGAGAAGGGAAGGGAAATGACTGTGCTAGGTGAGAGAACTGGACTGGGCTGGGTCAGGGAAAGGAACCAGATTGGGTTGGGTCAGGGAATGGAAATGTGCCGAGCTGGGTCAGAGAAGGTAACCGGGCTGGGCTGGGTGAGAGAGAAGGGAAGGGAACCGGGCTGTGCTGGGTGAGGGAAATGGGCTGGGTGAGAGAAGGGAGAGGAACCGGGCTGTACTGGGCCAGAGAAGGGAAATGGACTGTGCTAGGTGAGAGAACTGGGCTGGGCTGGGGCAGGGAAGGGAACTGGGCTGGGCTGGGAGAGGGAACTGGGTTGTGCTGGGTCAGGGAAGGGAAATGTGCTGAGCTGGGTAAGAGAAGGGAACAGGGCTGGGTCAGAGAACCGAATCGGGCCGTGCTGGATCAGAGAAGTGGGCTGGGCTGGGTCAGAGAAGGGAAGGGAACCGGGCTGTGCTGGGTCAGAGAAGGGAACCGGACTGTGCTGGGTGAAGGAAGGGAATCCAGCCTCAATCCCTGTCCTGCTGTCCCGATCCCAGCGGATCCCGGAGCCTCGGGCGCGGCTCTGCCCGCGGGAGGAGCTGCAGCCCAGCCCGGCCCGGCCCGGCCCGGCCCGGCCCCGGGAGAACCCGCGCTCCGGAGCCGCGGATCGCCGCCGGTAATGAACGGCAAACGAGGGAAATGAGGGCAATGGGGTGTGGAGGAGCCGCCCTGGGGAAGGAGCAGCCGAGAGCCGCCAGTCCGTGTCCCACTGCAGGGGCATCGCTGTGTCCCCTCACTCCGGAGCCCGGACACAGCTCTGCACCTCAGCATCCATCTATCCCTGCCTGCCGAGCGCAGGCTCCAATGAGGGTCCATTCTTGTCCACACCCCTCCTTGTGCCCTTGCCGTGAGAATGTGAATGAGGGTCCATTCTTGTCCACACCCCACACCTTGTGCCTTTGCCATGAGGATGTCCCAGCTCCAGCACAGCTCCGAGCTCCACCTCAGCTCATCTCCACCTGCACACACAGCATGGCACCAGATCGATTCAAAGCCATGGCACCAGATCGATTCAAAGCCAGGGCACCAGACCGATTCAAAGCCAGGGCAGCAGGAGAAGCTGGAGATGCTTCTCCATGTGCCAGCAGTGTTCAGCCTCTGGAATTTATATTTAAAATGAAGTCAGCAGTCTCCATCTCCCTGTGTTTTGTCTCTAATACCAGATCAGTGCCTGACTGTGCTGGTAATTGGGGAAGGTTCACTGCCCAAACCCCAAACAGAATTAGTCTTTCTGCCTTTAAGCATAAACTGTCTGAGGATGAGTAACAAAATGTTCTTCCTTGAGAAGTTAATGTCAGGCTATTGGAGCTCTGTGGATGGATCAAGCTGTGAGAGCTCGATGCCAATAACAGATTTGCATTTCATCTTCCAGGCTGGGGAATAGATGCCAAAATTCTCCTTGGTTTCTTTTTCAATGAGATTTTGGTCCTGAGGGAGTTCCAGCCTATTGAGAAATTCCAGTCACACAGATTAAATTATGATAGGTTTGGAGCTGAAGGAGTCACTGGGAATTTTCTATAACGTTCCTCTGCACTCAAGGCTCCAACAAGTGCCTGATCTGTTGGGTTCTTTCCAGCAGATTTCTGTTTTTTCTGTGTCTGGCTGTGTGTGTGTCAGCACTGTTCCCTTGGGAAGGGTTTCTGGGATCCTGCAGGGGATGGTGCTGCAGCCTGACCCCGCTCCCAGCTCATCCCACAGGGAATAGCCAGGAGTTCTCCCTGATTCAGCTGCAGCTGGGGCTGGAGGAGAACAGGGAGATCAGGAGATGGGCTGGGGACACTCTGGGGTCACACACCCTGTGTAAAATCACCAACACAGCTGTGCCACCCTAACCCTGCCTCTGAAAGCCAGCCCAGGTCTGGAAGTGGCACCATAACCTGGCTCTGAGGGGTGGAGGGGTCTGGAGTGGATGTTAGTGCCATGTGCTTGGAGGTTTCTATGCATGAAAGGATAAATTTGGGCTGGGAGGGGCTGTTTTACACAGATTTTCTGGCTCTTGTTGGTTGACATGAAATCATGGCACAGTTTGTGCAGACTCTGAGCTTTCCACATCCCTTTCAAGGCAGCCCCTGTCCTCACGTTCTGAACCACCAGGAGTATTTTTAATAAAAAATGCTGGATGGAAATAATCATGTCAAGCTTGAGTCATCCACCTCCACAGGCACTATCTAAAGGGTATTGTCAGGAGGGAAAAACATTTCCAGAGTGGGAATGTGACAAATCTCACCTGAAGGGAGGCACATGCATGATAAGCAGGCTTGGGGGGAGATGCAAGTGGGGCCTTGCAGAGAAACCCAAATGTGAAGCATGGCAGCAGCATTTGCCCAGGCAGGCATCCCAATAAATCCTCACCTGAGCCAGGTGCCTTGGGAATCAGCAGGAGGAGATGTTGCTGCAGGCCAGTGCTGGCTTCTGCTGCCTCACCCAGGGAGCTCCTGCCTCAGGTGGGGCTGGGGTGTCTGTGGGGTTTCTTCTAGACTGGGGGAGATTTTTGGGATTTGTACAGATTCACAGAATTCACAGAATGACTGGGTTGGAAGAGACCTCAAAGATCACAGAGTCCAACCCAGCCCCAACAGCTCAGCTAATTCCTGGCACCCAGAGCCACATCCAGGCTTTGTTAAACACACCCAGGAATGGGGACTCCACCACCTCCCCAGGCAGCCATTCCAGAACTTTATCACTCTTTCTGTGAGAAACTTTTTCCTGATATCCAACCTGTATTTCTCTTGGTGCAGCCTGAGGCTGTGTGCTCTGGTTGTGTCAGTGCTGCTGGAGACAGAGCCCAGCCCCAGCTGAGCACAGGCACCTTTCAGGAGCTGTGCAGAGTGTGCCAAGGTCACAGCACAGCCCCCAAGGAGGGTGGCAGTGCCAGGGCTGTCCTGGCTGAGCTGAAGGTGTGAGCAGAGCACAGGGAAAGGGGCTGCAGGAGGAACACAGGGCAGGAATGTGGGGACTTCCCTCACCAGGAGGCTTCTCCATCCTCATGGATTACAAACCACAGTAGGTGCCTGATTCCTGCTGCTTCTTCCCAGCATCTCCCCTCTGGCAGCAGCTCCCAGCTGGTCTCTCTTTCCTGGCTGGAGAAGACATCCCTGAGCAGCTCCTGAGTCACTGGAAGCAGCTCCCGAGTGAATTTCGGGGTCCTGGCTGAGAGCTGCTGCACATGGAGTGGGATCAGCAGCTGCCTCCTGCTGGCAGTAACCCAGGCAGTGCCAAGGGGCTGGGGGGGCTGCAGCCCCAGGAGCAGGGCTGGGGACACTGTAGGGACACTGGGGACACTCTGGGGTCACACACCCCGGATAAAATGGCCCAAAATCACCAACACAGCTGTGCCATCCTACCCCAGCCTCTGAAAGCCAGCCCAGGTCAGGCTATCACCCTCCTCTGGTGACACCTCTGGTGACACTCCTGGGTGCTGGGGGCCCTGGCAGGGAGGGGCCGTGTCCTGCAGGGCTCTGTCCCCAGCCAGGCTCCTCTGGGGCTGTTATCTGACACAGCCCTGTGAGCCAGGAGGCTGGGGCTGCTCACAGCTGGGGCTGTGCTGTGTCCAGGAGGGCTCAGTGAGGTTCCCTGTGCCCCAGCTCCTGCCCCTCTGCAGAGGCTGAGCCTTCCCTGGCACTGCCAGCCTGCAGGTGGGCACAGGTGGGAGAGGGGAAAGGACAGGGAGAGTCCCTCCAGCCTTCCCTGAGGGATTGAGTGGTTATCTCTGTGTGCCAGGTGGGATCCAGGCAACAGGAGCAGGAGGAGAGCCAGGGGAGAGGCATTAGTCAGGGCTGAGTCATGGAGAGAAACAGGCTGAGCCTGCTGGGCTCAGGGAGGGGAAAACACCTGGGAAAGGGGAAAGGAGGGGAAAGGAGGGGAGGGGAGGGGAGAGGAGAGGAGAGGAGAGGAGAGGAGGGGAGAGGAGAGGAGAGGAGAGGAGAGGAGAGGAGAGGAGAGGAGAGGAGAGGAGAGGAGAGGAGAGGAGAGGAGAGGAGAGGAGAGGAGAGGAGAGGAGAGGAGAGGAGAGGAGAGGAGAGGAGAGGAGAGGAGAGGAGAGGAGAGGAGAGGAGAGGAGAGGAGAGGAGAGGAGAGGAGAGGAGAGGAGAGGAGAGGAGAGAAAAGGAAAGGGAAAAGGAAAGGGAAAAGGAAAGGGAAAAGGAAAGGGAAAAGGAAAGGGGAAAGGAAAAAGAAAAGAAATTGTCTTGGGCTAGGAGATGCTCTAGGCATGGATCCCTGCCCAGCTCCCCAAGAGCTCAGTGCAAGCCCTGCAAGCATTCCTGCAGTGCCTGGGACTGTGTAAAGCTCATTTGCTGTTTCCCAGAGCTCTTCCAAGGGAGGTTCATCCCCAGTGTTGTGCTGTGAGAGGCTGGAAATGGAATTATTTCTGTCTGCTATTGAGCTGTGATGGGGTTTTGTGTCCCTGAATATCAAACTAGCAGCACCATGGCCAGGCTGCTGGGGACAGGGGCAGCTCTGTCTGTCCCTTCTGCTGAGCTCCTTCTGCCAATTTTCCAGCTACAGCTTGGAATTCCAGAGTGGATTTCCTTGAGACTTGGGAGATCCAGGTATGAAGGAGCCTCCCTAAAGAAACGGTAAAATCTGGTGTGATGTTCTGAGGATCACAGAATCCTACAAAGGTTTGGGTTGGAAGGGACCTCAAAGCCCACCCCGTGGGGGCAGGGGCACCTCCCACTGTCCCAGGCTGCTCCCAGCCCTGTCCAGCCTGGCCTTGGGCACTGCCAGGGATCCAGGGGCAGCCCCAGCTGCTCTGGGCACCCTGTGCCAGGGCCTGCCCACCCTCACAGGGAATTCTGCAGGAATTCTTGGGCTGCAGGTTCTCATTTGCTCCAGACAGTTCTTGGGTGGGGAAGGGGTGAGTCCCTGTCCCTGGAGCTGGGACTGCTCAGCCCTGAGGGGCTGCAAGGATCCTCCTGCAGAGGTTTTGGGGTCATTCCCTGTGCTCTGTCCCATCAGGAGCCTCCAGCATTGCTGAGGGGAGGCCCTGCCCAGCACAGCTCCATTGTCCTGAGCTCCCTTTGGGAATGCTCCCTGTGGCAGTGGGGTCTTGTGTGCCACAGACACTTCCAGCACCACCAACCTTCCCTCAGCCTCCAGGAGAGCTCTTTGTCCCTGGAATTGGCATCACTTCCCCCCAGACAGGCAGGGCAGTGTGTGCCAGCCAAAGGGTGGGAGCACAGGGGGCTGCAGAGGAATCCCAGGCTCTGAGGGTCTGAGCTGCTGCTTTGCCGTCAGGACCACTGGAGCTGGGGAGTGTAGGAGCATCGGGGCAGGACAGTGGGGATGGACAGAGAGCAGAGATCTCTGCAGCCAGGTCAGGAACTTGGGGTTTATTGCAAAGGGCCTGGGGGCAGGGCCCTGCTGGGAGCTGCCAAACACAGCTCAGAGCAGGCTGAGAGGAGAGAGGGGCAGAGAGGATGAGAGGGTGAGAGAGTAAAAGGGGTAAGAGAGTGAAGTTCCCGTTACAATACAATAAACTTCTTCTGTGTTGAATATTCTAATTCTCACTAACCAATCTAGTACAAGATACAAATCCTATAGCATTTACGTACAGCCTGTAAGAATCATTACATTACCATACTGTGTTACATTTTAAACACTAAAAACTCCTCTTTGGGCCCCTTCTGCCAAGCTGTGGGGTCTGCTCTGACCCTTGGGCCTGTCTGCAAGCAGAGGGTGTTGTTCCATCAAAAGGGGATCACCTTCAGCTGGCCACACCATTGTTTTCCAGTTGTTCAGTAACTGAGGGATCTCAAAGCTTGCTTTCATTTCAATCTCACTTATAGTTTCTGTATTCTCAAAGTCTTTTGCCAGGCAATCATATTAATAAGGCTTTCCTGTTTCATCTTCCCCAACAGGGGATGAGCTCTGAGCTCTGGAGCTTCTCAGCAGGAGGGTGGCAGAAATCTTCCCCCACCCAAAGCTTTCTGCCACCCTCCATTCCTTCCTTTGGAATGGAAATACTTCTTGTACTCCCAGAACAAGAAGCATTTCCATTCTCCTTTACACCCCAAGCCCTGTACAAGGAAGCTGGACTGTGGCAGGTTGATTTTCCAGGGGAACAAACCCAGCTCAGGGCTCTGCTCCCCCTGCCCACAGCCCCTGTCCCTGTCACCTGCACTCCCTGCCCCCAAAATGCAGGAACAGGCAGCAGCAGCTCCAAGGAAAGAGTCCTTGCAGCAAGAGAGCACAAATAAAATGGGATTGGCTGCCAACAAATTAAAATGACAGGGACACCATCTGGACAACAATTAAGGGGATGGTTTGAGATCCAGCTTTGCTGACACAGTTTGGGAACAGGCTGGTGAGACAGGGAGCTACTGGGGGGATGTTCAGATATCCTTGGGCAGGGCTGGAGAACTCCTGGATTGCTGTAGTGGAGATGGAGCTTGTCTGAGCTGGAAAAGGATGGATTTGGGGAGAGGGATCCAAACAGTGCCTGGGTGCAGCTCCTTTTGGGCTGCTGTGGGTGTCTCTGAGCAGAGGTGCTCCCTGGCATTCCATGGATCCTGCCAGGCTGATGCTCCTGGGGCTGGGAACTCACTGCCTGTGTGCCCTCTGGCCATGGCAATGGAGCAAATCCACATCAGGAGCTAAACTGCCCTAACAGGCATTTCAAGCTTGCTGTGACACGTTTATCCAATTGTTAATAGGGATTTTTAATTTTTGATGCAAGCTCCTAGGCTGGATCATTAATTTTACAAGTCCTTCAGTCCCTGGTGCTAAAGCTGGGTTTAGCAAGTCCCTGCTATTGCAGGAAGTGTTCCTGGATGCCAACAGGGGTCTCATCCTCACCTGCTGCCTTATTGCTCTGCTGGGCTGGGGCACTGCCTGGGATGGGGCTCCTGCAGCCCAGAGCTGGGGATTCCCTGGACATTCCCTGGACAGTCCCTGCACATCCCCTGACATTCTCTGGACATTACCTGGACATTCCTTGGACATCCCCTGGACATTCCCTGGTGATTCCCTGGACATTCTCTGGACATTCCTTGCACATTCCTTGCACATTCCCTGGACATCCCCTGGACATTCCTTGGACATTCCTTGGACATCCCCTGGACATTCCCTGGACATTCCCTGGACATTCCCTGGACATCCCCTGGACATTCCTTGGACATTCCTTGGACGGTCCCTGGACATTCCGTGGACATTCCCTGGACATTCCCTGGACAGTCTCTGGACATTCCCTGCACATTCCTTGCACATTCCCTGGACATTCCCTGGACATTCCTTGGACATTCCCTGGACATTCCCTGCACATTCCTTGGACATTCCTTGGACATTCCCTGCACATTCTCTGGGCATTCCCTGGACATTTCCTGGACATTCCCTGGACATCCCCTCAGCATTCCCTGGACATTCCTTGGACATTCCCTGGAGGCTGTGTGCTTCTGTGTCCCCCATTTTGCAGGAGGGGCAGAGCTGTGCATTCAGGGAGGTGTTGGTGTGTTGTGCACACCCAGCCAGGTCCCAGACACATCATTCCTGCACATTATCTACTGTGCACATCATTCCTGCTGGCCCAGCTCCCAGGGATCCCTTGGGATGGGGTCAGTCTGTCCAGAGCATCTTTCCCTGGCAAAGGCAGTTCCTGCCCAAGGCTTTTGGGGCTGGGCAGGGCTGGCAGTGCCACAGAACAGATGTGGGGCATCACTCCCACCCCATAAAGGGCCTCTCCTTGGGATTAGGTGGGAATTGTCCATCCTGGGCACAGGAGAGAGGCCCTGGAGAGGCCTCAGTGCTGCAGAAGGCACAGCAGCCCTGGGGACTCGAGCATTGGTCCCCAGCTGAAAATCTCTTGGGACTTCTGCTGGTCACAGTGACTTTGAGATGTGTTAGAAAGTCTCTGTTTCTAGGTTGGCAGTTGAAGAAGGAGGCAGAACTCTTCTATTCTCGTTCTTGAAGTTGTTTATTGTATCTTATCTATAAAATTCTTTCTCTGGCCTGCTGAAGTCCATTCAGCAGGTCAGACAGAGGCATAGTCCCTGCCCCAGTGCGGTGTTATCTTTTTATACTAAAACTATGTGTACATTATTTACCATAACTTCCCAATACCTATCACCCATGTTAGACAGTGAGCTTCTACTCTAAACCAATCCAAAAGTGCCAACATCACAGCAGAAGATGGAGGCCAAGAAGAAGAAGGACAGAACACATCCAGATTCCTCCATCTTGCCCCCTGAACCCCCATTCTAAAAACCCCAAAAAATCTATTTTTCACCCTGTGACAAACTAACTATTATTCTACTTAAACTTTCATGGCTTGCAGATCCTCATATAAGGCTGGTAATTTTTTCCATGGATCATAACCAAAGGCACAGGGGTCTTGGGCTCTGTGCCAGGGTCTTTGAGCCCCCTGGCAGGGGTTCAGGCAATCCAGGACAGCCAGAGGGATGTCCTGAATTCTGACAAAAATCCCTCTGAAAAGCCATTTCTTCCCATTTAACTGCACAGGCAGAGGCACAAACCTGCCCTTTTCCCTGGATTTGAGCTGCCTTAGGCATCCCTTGGTGGCACTGAGTGCTGAGCTAATAGCTCACGCTTTATTTCAGTTCCTGGGGCCTCTCTCAGTGCTCAGGAGCTCAGGGAGGCTGGACAGGGGCTGCCCAAGCTGCAGGGCAGGAGCTGGCACAGGAGGGCTCTGGGGGGTCCCAGCAGGGCAGCCCTGGGTGGGCAGAGGGGCCCAGGGGGCTGCAGGGCTCTGCCCACTCAGACAGGGTCTCAGGGCTGGCATTTGCAGATCCATCTTTAATTATCCTGATTCAGAACCCTGCAGGGCCTGGAGGGGGTCCTGGTGGGGCAGTGCAGTGCCAGGTGTCCCTGGGGCTGTGGGGACAAGGATTCTAGCCAGGAGGTGACATCCACTTCAGCACACCAGCTGTAACCAAGCCCAGCTGTGGGAGTGTTGCGGGGCAGGACTGTGGGGATGGATGGGGAGCAGAGATCTCTGCAGCCAGGTCAGGAACCTGGGGTTTATTGCAAAGGGCCTGGGGGCAGGGCCCTGCTGGGAGCTGCCAAACACAGCTCAGAGCAGGCTGAGAGAAGAGAGGGGGAGAGAGGATGAGAGGGTGGAGAGTAAAAGCACTAAGAGAGTGAAGTTCCCGTTACAATACAATAAATCATCTTCTGTGTTGAATACTCTAATTCTCACTAACCAATCTAGTACAAGATACAAATCCCATAGCATTTACGTACAGCCTGTAAGAATCATTACATTACCATACTGTGTTACATTTTAAACACTAAAAACTCCTCTTTGGGCCCCTTCTGCCAAGCTGTAGGGTCTGCCCTGGCCCTTGGGCCTGTCTGCAAGCAGAGGGTGTTGTTCCATCAAAAGGGGATTATCTTCAGCTGGCCACACCATTGTTTTCCAGTTGTTCAGTAACTGAGGGATCTCAAAGCTTGCTTTCATTTCAATCTCACTTATAGTTTCTATATTCTCAAAATCTTTTGCCAGGCAATCATATTAATAAGGCTTTCCTGTTTCATCTTCCCCAACACCCAGCCCAGCAGAATCCTGAGAGCAGCCTCCTCCCCAAGGCACAAACCCCTGCAAACCCCACTGATCTGCACAGGGGAGAGTTCAGAAATAGGTTTTCCCCCAAATAAGGGGGTTCAGGGGTTGTGTGTACACTGGAGAAGCAGAAGGACAGATCCCTGCTCATCCTTCACTGGGATCTTTTGGCTGTCACTGATGTCTCTGTGCCTCAGTTTACTGGGATTTGGGGAGGGGGAGAAGCTGCCCCAGGCTTGGGAGCTGCCAGAGCCGCTCTGTGGCTGCTGCTCCCCACCAGCAGTGGCTTTGCCTGGACTCCCCAGTGTCCCTGTGGTCCCTGCTGGTGACACGGGGGTGGCACCAGGTCCTGAGGCAGTGGCAGGGACAGAATACCAGTGACAGAGAGGGTCTCACTGGTGCCTTTGCAGGGCTTTCCCCAGGTGAGGCCACTGGAGCAGAGCCTTTGGGTCAGCCCCAGGTGTCCAGGTCAGTGCTCCTGGTTTGGGGTGGGGACAGAGCCCTGGCACTGCAGGATCCCAGCCCTGCTGCTCCAGGGAACATCCAGCACCCCAGGGCTCTGCTGGGGACACTGCAGTGCTGTCCCCATGTCCCTGTGGGCCACAAAGTGCCTTTCCTGTCCTGAGGCCAGGCCCTGGCACAGTGAGCAGGGTGTGGAGCCAGCAGCGGGGTGTCAGCAAATTGGGAATGAAACCTGGGTGTCCTCTGACTGGAATCAAACCTGGGTGTCCTCTCCTGGCTGGAATCCTGTGTTTGCCAGCTCCCCTTGCCCAGCCGTGGCTCCTGAGACTCCTCAGCTCAGCTCAGATGGGAAGAGGTGCCAGGGCTGGGTTCATGAGCTGGATTGTGCAAGGATGCTGCCCCAGGATCTGCACTGCATGTTCCCAAAAGGGCAGAGCTGGGGGAGGCAGGAGAGGAGGAACGGGGGAGATGGAGCTGTGCCCCAGGGGATGGAACTGTGCCCCAGGATGGCTGGGAGGGAGCAGAGGGTTTGGAGCTGGGGAGGAGCTGAGAGGAGCTGCTACCTCCAGCCCTGGATTTGCTGTTCCAGAGCCCTGTCCAGCTGTCCCTGGACCCATCACCCTGCAGGCAGACGGGCCCAGGGCCAGGGATGGAGCAGGAGTCCAGCAGGCAGGGCTGCTCTCCATCTCCTGTGGATCTGCAGGAGCCCTTGGAAACCTTGGACACCCATCCATGGGGTGCCCCTGTGCCAGGACCCTGGTGCTGCCAGGGCTGGGCAGGGCTGCAGGGCCACCACAGGGCTGTGAGGGACAAGGATGCTCTGGGAACAGCAGGGAGGAACAGGAGGGCTCAGCCCCTTCTGCTGCCTGGTCTAACCCTGGTACCAGGAGGGAACAGGGACACAGGGAGTGCCCAGGGGCATGAGGAATGTTCATGGGCACAGGGAATGTTCATGGGCACAGGGAATGTTTGTGGGCACAGGGAGCAACCAGGGGCACAGACAATGTTCATTGGCACAGGGAATGTCCAGGGCACAGGGAATGCCCAGAGGCACGGGGAATGTTCAGGGGCACAGGGAATGCCCAGGGACACAGACAATGCCCGGGGCACAGACAATGCCCAGGGACACAGACAATGCCCAGGGGCACAGGGAATGCCCAGGGGCACAGACAATGCCTAGGGGCACAGGGAGAGCAGCAGAGCTCCCAGGGCCAGGCAGGAGCTGCAGCTTTGGAGCGCTCTGGGAGCCCTCAGTCACTGCAGGGTGAGAGCACTGCAGCTCCCAGGGCTGGTGCCAGCCTGGCTCAGGTGTTGCTCTCTCTCCAAATGAAATGAGTTGAGGCTGAGCCGTGGTTTTGGCAGGCTGAGCTCAGTCCCAGGTCCTGCCCTCCCTCCTGGCTGGGGGATGCTGGGCAGGGAGGGCTGGCCAGGGCCTCTCTGGGGCATTGTCCAGGTGGGGTTTGGGGCATGAGCTGAGCCAGGACCTCTCTGTCTGCCTTGGTGTCCTGTTCACCCCCTCCATGGAGCTCTGGTGGCCTGGGCCCAGCTGGGAGGGACAAAAGGGAGGGACAGTGGCAGTGCTGGGGCAGGACCCTCATGAGCATCACATGGAGCAGCACTCAGAGTGACAGGGCAGGAGATGGTGGGCTCAGCGCCCAGGGCTGCAGTCCTGGCACATTCACCAGTGGGGAAAAGCAGCTGGGAGCCAAACCTGGCTGGAACTGGGATGGGCTGGACAAGCTGGGAGCTGCTCAAGGGCCGCAGGCAGCTAGAGCCAAGGAAGAGCAAGAAAAAAGCTCCCAAAACCATTCACATTTGGAATTTTCACTCTTTACTAGTGCAGAACAGCACAAAAGCTTTCTGAAAATGTCTCCTTTATTTTGATAACAATTCTGAGAAAAAAAAAATGAACAAAAGAAAGAAAAGCCCCAAGCTTTGGTAGTGAATTATATTTGTGTCTCATGGTCCTGAATGCACATCATTAAGATGTCATTTAGGAAAAGTCTCTCTAAATAAGCCATTAGAACACAAGCCTATTAGAAACATCTGGGATGAGGCAGTATTTCGTACTTTAGGATTATTCTGTTGGGCAATTTCTTTTTAATTTGTGAGGAAACACAAATCTCATTATTTTCCTTTCAACAAAATCTAATCCAGGGCGTGAGATTGTGTGAACAGCCCTGGGCAGGCAGGGGCAGTGTGAAAAACACCAATCACTTGTTTATTTAAAAATTTATAAGTTTAATGATAATAAAATGGTTATAAATTAACAATATAATTAGAGTAATAATAATTTGGACAATTCAGATTAGGACGATATGAGACAATAGAAACAAAGAGTTAGGGACAGTCTGGGTACCTCTTTCTGGGCAAAATAAGCCCAAAAAAGGACCCACGTTAACAGAGGATTAACCCTTAAAAGCAACAGCCTGTTGTATATTCATACACCTCATACACGATGCATAAATTCCATTCAAACACAGGATTCTGTCTGGGCAGTGTCAGCTTCTGCCTCTGAATCCAGACTGCATCTTCGTGGCTGAGCAAGGTGGGAAGAAGTTCATTTCTTCTGATAATGGAGCAATAAATTCTCTTTCTCTGAAAGATTCAGGTGTCCTGTGACTGCTATCTGGTGTGAGTACCTCACTCCTTTCTTAAAAAAATATCCCACATACATAGTTCCTATTTTAACTACAAAAGTTATCTTTTAGCTACAAAACTACATTTACTATACTATTAAAGTGTTAATAGAGCACTACTAATCAATACAACAAAATAAATACAGTAAATATCTGCGTGCAGCCATATCATATGCACTTTTCACAGGCAGGGAGGGGCTCTGGAACTGATGGGAATTGCTGCTACTTCCCAGAGGTACAAAAGCCTTGGAGCAGTTTTGTGCTCAGTAATTCCTCCCTTGGCACATGAGGAGAGGATTTTGCTGGGCAGGGACACAGAAATTTCTGCCTTTGGAACAGGAGCTGCCTTTGCCAGCGTGTGTAGCCCCACATTTCTCTTCACAGAGAAAAGCAAGGCACAATTCTTCCCAGGAATATTTCTGGGTTTTGCATTCTCTGAACCTCAGAGAAAGGAAAAACAATTCTTATCTCATTTGCTGTGCCTGTGTTGTGCCAAAGTAGAATGCAATATGGAGATTGTTTACCCACAGTTATGGGGTTTTGTTTCCTTGGCCTGTCAGGGCCAGGTGTGTGTGTGTGTGTGTGTGTGTGTGTGTGGTGGTGTTTGAGGATCCCTAGGATGAAGGAAGAGATGAGAATCTTGACTCCATGTTTCAGAAGGCTTGATTTATTATTTTATGATATATTTTATATTAAAAGAAAATTATATACTAAAACTACACTAAAGAATAGAAGAAAGGATTTCATCAGAAAGTTAGCAAAGAAAGAGAATGGAATGGAAAATTATAATAAAATCTTGTGACTGACCAGAGAGTCCGAGCCAGCTGACTGTGATTGGCCATTAATTAGAAACAACACCATGAGACCAATCCCAGATGCCCCTGTTGCATTCCACAGCAGCAGATAATCAATGTTTACATTTTGTTCCTGAGGCCTCCCAGATTCTCAGGAGGAAAAATCCTAAGGAAAGGATTTTCCATAAAGGATGGCTATGACATGTGTGTGTCAGGACTGTTGGGTGACAGTCATGAGCTCTGTGCAGTGTGTGCAGGGTTGGGTGCTTGGCAGGTTCAGTTTAGATGTATAGAATAATATAGTAAAATAAAGTAATTAATTAGCCTTCTGATATCAGTGGAGTCCTCCTCATCATTGCTCCTTTGTTGGGTTCCTCACAGCACAGCTCTGAGTGTCTCTGAGGGATGCACTGCCCAGCACTCAGTGCAGCTTGGTCACTGCTTTGGAAATGTGATTCCAGTGCTGCAGGAGGCAAAAGGAGAAAATAGAGACAGCTGGATGGTCTGTCCTGTGTCACAGACATATTTTATGAAAAATCCTTTTTTTTTTTTTTGCTGGGATTTTTTTCTCCTGAGAAGCCTCAGAGGAAAAGAAAAGCAATAATTATCTGCTGCTGTGGAATGCAACAGGTGCGTCTGTGATTGGTCTGTTTGTGTTTCTAATTAATGGTCAATCACAGGTTCAGCTGTGTTGGGAGTCTGGTCAGTCACAAGATTTTATAATCCTTTCCTTTCCTTTCCTTTCCTTTCCTTTCCTTTCCTTTCCTTTCCTTTCCTTTCCTTTCCTTTCCTTTCCTTTCCTTTCCTTTCCTTTCCTTTCCTTTCCTTTCCTTTCCTTTCCTTTCCTTTTCCTTTTCCTTTTCCTTTCCTTTTCCTTTCCTTTCCCTTTTTCCTTTCCTTTTTCCTTTCCTTTCCTTCTATTCTTTAGTATAGTTTTAACATATAATTTTCTTTTAATATAATATGTATCATAAACTAATAAATCAGCCTTCTGAAACATGCAGTCAAGATTCTCATCTCTTCCCTCGTCCTGGGACCCTGTGAACACCACCACAGTCCTGCTCTGCTCCTGGGGGAAGTGGAATGAGAGGGGCTGAGGTTCCCTCTCTGGAGCACAGCAGTAACAAGGTCCCTGATTGTACAAATCTGTTTTCAAGGACTGCAGTGAGGGTTCACAGCCCCAGGACAGGCTCTGCCTCCCAGTGCAGCTCTGCAAATAGGGCATTGTGCACTTTATTGGAGTTTAAAAGTAAATGGATACCCCTACTTTTTTCTATTATTTTTAATCTGAGCCAAATCAGCACATTTGAATTTTTGCATTTTTCTGCCATGAATTGGAAGTTATGGCAGAAAAAAGAATTCTCATTCTGGTCCAAAACAAAGTGTTTCATTTTGAGTCTGAGCTTTTTCACTCAGTTCTGCCCTGGAGGTGTGGCAAACGTGCAGATTTTGTCTGGCCAGCTCCCAGCTTCCACAGAGAGAGCAAATCCAAGCATTTCCTTGCAGCCTGGACATGGGCTGGGAGCTGATGAGGTGTCAGGAGAGGCTGGATCTGCTTTGGGGAAAGCTCTGCAGGACACAGGGCCTGGGATGGTTCTGTCCCAGCCAGGGGCACAGCAGCGGGGCCAGGGATGGGCAGGGATGGGCAGGGATGGGATGGGGAGAGATGTGCAGGGATGGGCAGGGATGGGCAGGGATGGGAAGGGATGGGCAGAGATGTGCAGAGATGGGATGGATGGGCAGGGATGTGAAGGGATGGACAGGGATGGGCAGGGATGGGCAGGGATGGGCAGAGATGTGCAGGGATGGACAGGGATGGGATGGATGGGATGGGATGGGATGGGATGGGATGGGATGGGATGGGATGGGATGGGATGGGATGGGATGGGATGGGATGGACAGGGATGGGCAAGATGGGCAGGGATGGACAGGGATGGGCAGGATGGGCAGGATGGGCAGGGATGGGCAGGGATGGACAGGATGGGCAGGGAGGGGCAGGGACGGGCAGGGATGTATGTGCAGAGATGTACAAGGATAGAGCATGGGTGGGCAGGGATGTGCAGGGATGGACAGGGATGGACAGGGAGGGGCAGGGATTCCTCCCATGCTGGCAGAGGAGCCCCAGGACCATAGCATCCCAAAAATCTCACTTCCTCTCAAACCAGGACACTGGGGTCACACCTGAGCCACGCCTGTGCCCTCAGGGCCCTGCCCAGGTGCTTTCATTGCTCCCTGAGGAGCTCCCAGGAGCCAGCCCAGGCTCTGGCCAAGCCCAGGAATGGCCATTCCAGCCCAGCAGTGAAAATCCCCAGGGTTTGGCTTGGCTGGGCTGCAGGAGGGACCCTCCCCACCCCTTTCTGGGAACGGCTGAGTTGATGGAACTGATGGCTTCTTCAGGGTTCATTCAGCTCATTTCTGCACAGCTTTCCTTTGCTGGATTCCCCATCCTCCCTTTTGTCTGGCTCTCACTTTTCACAAGGAGAGGCTGGAATGTCTGAGCTGAGGAAATGGCAAATCAGGAGTGTGGTAAAAAAATCCAGGGCTCTGGAGGGGAAGTCTGGCTTCTCCTCAGGTTCCCTGCTGTCCTGCATGGGGTCTGGCATTTCCAATCTGCTTTTTTCCTCCTTGGATAAGAAAATGTGCTTTGATTTCTGCAGCTCCCATCAATGAGAGTAAGGCTGAGGTGTCCCTCCAGGCCTGGCAGAAGGAGATGGGATCAGACAGCAGCTCTCACTTCAGGAGCTGCTGCTCAGCAGCTCTGGGGGGTTTGGAGAGAAGTTTATAAATGATTGAAGGGTTCAGTTTATTTCCCCTGTAAGAGAGCAGCAGGCCAGAGCTCTTGGCTGGGTGACACCTGGGTGTCACCTGGTGCCACCTGAGTCTGAGGGACACCTCATGGTCATTGCTGTGGGGAAAGGCTAAATCCTTCTGCTCTGGGGATGTCTTTGCTGAGGGCTATCTGCAAGAACAGAGAGCTGAAGCTGCTGCTTTCAGCTGTTTAGGGTGATTATTTCAGCTTCTCACCCATAAGTTAGGGCTGGAACCAGGTGTGGCAGGTGAAAGTTCTCCTGATGATGTGTTGGGAGCTCCTGTTCCTCCATCCCATCAGTGCTTGAAGCCAAAGGTGGCACATCCCTGGAGTTCCTGTGCATGGAGCAGCTGCCCATGGGATGTTCCTCAGGAGGAGCAGGGCTGGTTTGCTCAGCCAAGGGAAGAGCTGAGCCTGGGGAGGGCCTGGGTGACTCCTGTCACAATCTGTCCTTACAAACAGGCTTCATGATGGTTCGTGGGGTGATCTCAGGGTGCAAAAAACTGACACGGCACAGGGGGTTTGCAGCAATAACCAAAACAAATGCACCTTTATTGAAATAACCACAGCAAAAATGTGTTGGGGAGGGAACCAGGGGAAAAAGGAGAAAATAAGGGAAAAGAGGGAGGAAGAAGAATGGGTTATAGCTACCAAACATGGTACTGCAGAGTCCTTTGGGACCCAGCCAATGGAGCTCACCAGGCCACATTTGGGGAGATCTCAGAGGCACAGTTCATCTGGACTCAATTAAACTCTTTTTCAATGGGGGAAGGGGGATGGATTTTGCAATTGAAACAAAGGCAGTTTATTGTATCTTCAGGGGGGAAGAATAAGGGTACACACAGTCCCAGTTAGGCAGCAGGTGAGAGCCATTGTTTTCGTGGCCCACTGCCTGCACCTGTAACATCCATCTTGCTTTGGGCAGCTTTCCTTCCCCCCCCGTACACCTCCCCCGAGTTGGGGGTTTCAGTCCCAGTCTCTGGAAGGTGAGAGGTGCCTTCTCACACATGGATTTCATGTCTGGGTCCCATGATGAAGAGGCTTCTTACATCTCTACTTGTCTGTCATAGTGGTTATGAATGGGCAAGAGGGGTCTTCCTCTGGGGGGGGACCACCCCAAAGCTCAAACAGCCAGGCCGAGAGGAGGGGAGGATTCCAGAGCTGTTGTGCAAAAGGGCAGGGTGCCCTGTGAGCTCAGTGTAGCATACAGCAAATGCACCTGTGAAAACAATAACTTAGCAATGCTTTCAGGCCTCAGGCACATGGCTTTCCCCCTACAGGATCAGCAGACATGCGGGGTTTTGTTTTTTCGATGGTGTCCCCAGTAACGATCGTGAGGCAGATGAGGGATATTTCGGACAGACTCTCACAGCTCCCAAGGAAAAAGTGCAGTATTTCCCAAATGTGAATCCTGATCCCAGTGATGGAGGCAGGGAAATTCCCATCCATGGAGCTGGGCTGGCACTGAAGGAGTCAGACAACTGCTGGTGTCCTTAGAGTTTATTTCTCATTCTAATAGAAACCTTTCAGGGATCAGCTCCTAGAGAAAGTTTCCCCTTTCTGGGTGCTGGAAGATTGGATGTCTCATCCCCTCCTGGGGGTTTCTGGGGTGCAGCTGCCCATGAGCACAGCTCACCCTGCCACCCTGCCTCTGCAGGCTGAGCAGGTCTCAGCCCCTGGGCGCACACCCAGTGCCAGCCCAGTTTGTCACTGGTGTGGGCCTGGCTGTGAGAGGGGCTGGGCTGGGAATCAGTGCTGGAACAGAGAGAGGCTCTTTGAACCTGGCCCTTTGGGTAATTACCAGTATAGAATTGATGTGCTTCATTAATAATCAACTCTCTGCATTCCCTTACCTCTCCTGCTCCCGAGGCCTGTGAGGCTTTGATGGGATGAGAGCAGCAGAAATGAAGAGAATGGGCTGGAAAGGGAGGCTCTGAGGCAGGAGGGCCACAGACCCCTCTGGGTTTGTCTAAAACAGATCAAACAAAGGGGTTTGGTGCTGCTTGGGCATTTCCCTCCCACCCTTTCAGGGAGGCACCTCCTGTCCCTCCATCAGCCCTAGCTCTGCTCTGGCTGTGCCTGTTCAGGGGCAGCTGGGACAAACCCTGCCCCAGGGAGGGGACGAACCTTGCTGTGGCACTGGCCAGAGTTCCTCACCCAGAGCACTCCTTGAGCCTTCCCTAAGGGTAAGAGCCTGAATGAGAGATGTGGGACTCCAGGTAGCTCTTCAAAATGCAGTTTATTGTATACAAAATGCAGTTTATTGTATACAGAATGCAGTTTATTGTATACAAAATGCAGTTTATTACATCCAAGGTGTCACAGCAGTCCAGGGTCGTGGGTGACAGAGCTGTGCCCACAGCTGTCAGCTCCAGCTGCAGGCAGGCCTGGAGACCCTTTGGTTTTGGTTCCAATGCATTATAGACTTTTCTTTGCTGAGCATCTTCATACACCAGAACCAATCTATACCTTAACTTTGACCTACAGCCTATCATAACTACTGTAATTACCATATTCATGTCACTGTTCTCCAATCACTAAAAATTAGTAGTTACAGTTTAAGATAGAAGTTGTTTTTTTAGTTTTCTTGCAGCGCAAAATTCTGAAAGACTTTTTGAAAACCTGAAAACCTTTTTGAAAAGCTTTTTGAAAACCTTTTTCTACTTGCAATATCGGCAGTCTCGTTTGCCTGTGGAATCTTTTTGCTTGGCAAAAATATCTTTTGTTTGAGATGGGTTTATCCTTTGCTCTAAGTCATAAAACCTCTTTCCAACTAACATTCTTAGTTATCTAAGACTGGCTCAGCAATTCTTTTCTTCTGTATCAAAACTTGCTTCCATCTCTATTCCATTCTAAGGTTCTGCATTCAGAAATCTTCCTGCCAAGCACACATAGCTGTGGGACTTTCCTGTCCACCTTTCACCCTTCCCAGCCCCTAACCCCTGACTGCTGCTGCCCAGGGGACAGCTGGTCATCCCAAAGGGTGGCACTGGGACAGGCAGTGCCAGGCAGACCCCCCCCTTGTTGGGGTCTGTAGCTTGTCAGAGTGACTCGAGAAAAGCTCAAAAGTTTCTTTTCCCAGCCTGGAGCTTGAAGAAGGGGTCAGAGCTCTTCAGTTCTTGGTCTCAAGGTTGTTTATTGTATCTTATCTATGAAAAAAAATTTATCTGTCCTGCCGAGGTCAGCTCAGCAAGACAGTCCACGGCATTCTCCCTGTCCCCAGGGTGGTGTTATGTCTTTATACTAAAAACTACGTCTACAATGTTTACAGTTACTTCCCAATACTGATCACCTATGTTAGACAGTGAGCTTCTACTAAACCAATCTGTAAGTGCCAACATCACAGCAGAAGATGGAGGTCCAGAAGAAGAAGGAGAAAGGCTGGACACACCCAGATCCCTCCATCTTGCCTCCTGAGCCTTCATACCCAAAACCCCAAAATCTACTTTTCCACCCTGTGATAACTTCACTATTATTCTACTTAACTGTTGTGGCTTGCTGATCTTCACATAAGGTTGGTAACTTGCTCCACAGGTCATAATCAAACCCACAGGTGTTCTGGGCTCTGTGCCAGGGTCTCTGAGCCCCCTGGCAGGGTCTGGGCTGCTCAGGACAGCCAGAGGGACATTCTGGGTTCCCACAGCTGCTGAGCAGCCTGGGCTCCAGCTGGAGCCTGGAGCTCTGTGGGACAGCCCTGGGTAACTCTGGGCAGCTGTGAGGAGCTCTCTGGATGGCAGCTCAGGGATGTGTGTAGGAATCTTTGAGCCATAAATACTTGCTGAGGGCTGCAGTGACTTTTTTAATTTGAGTGGGGAGAGCAGAATGTGGCAGCCAGGAAAAAGCCTATGGTACAAAAATAGCAATAGCCCTTTTGGGAAAAGGAAAAGATATTCCACTAAAACAGCAATCCCAATTAAATGGGGGCATTTAAAGCAGGGAATTACTAATTACCTAGATATGGATGAGACAAACATGGCAAACAGATTTATTGGGGAATTTGGAGCTCTGTACATATGTCCACGATGATTTATTTTCTTGCCACGAGCTCAGAATTGTCTGGGCTGTGTAAATATTGTGGTTGATGGCTGGAAAGATTTCCAGCGGATCAGGCTGGGAAGAGTCACTTGGTCCACCACTGTTACCAGAGCTGGGGAGTTTCATCAGTGGGGACTTGGGGGCACGGCCAGGCCCATCTTCACCCTTGTTTTTATTAACCCTTGTTTTAATTAACTTTTGTTTTAATTAACCCTTGTTTTAAATAACCCCTGGCACGTGAAGGGAACTTCTGCCAGCCCTCCCTTGGCTGTGGTGACCTCGTGTGACTCTGGTGGAACAAAACACTTCTCCAGGAAGGTTTCTTTGTTAGAATGGTGCAAGAAGGGCAAGATGTTAATTTTTAAATATGAAAGTATTGATTTTCCAGCTGGAATGTGGGAAGTGGCTCCTGCCTCGTGTGGAGGGTGATGGGGATGTCCCTGTGCTCACCCTGCACGGGATGGGCACAGACCATGGTGTCCTTCCCTCTGTCTCCTCTCCGAACATGGATTTCCAACACTTTTCCACACCTTCACATCTCTTCTGTTTTGACATGAATAAGAATAGCAAAGAGTTCAGAGAAAGTAGTTTTGGCATCTACTGTATTTAATTTGCTCCAACTTTCATGTGGAGTTTAATTTAGACTGATGAGAGAGGCAGTTTTATGAGTGTAAAACTCCATTAATTACAGATCCTGTCTTAATTATAAATGGCTCTGTTTTAAAGGAAGTTTTACAACCAAAATTAAGACTTGGAGCAGTTCAATCAATACAAACATCAATTAGACCTGACTTTGTACTCCAATTAATTTCTGAAGCTTCCCAATGAAGTGTGAGCAGCGTGGCCCTCTGTGCTCCTGGCTCTGCCCTCCCTGGGCACCAGGAGGTCCCTGAGGTTCCCTTGGAGCCTCCTCAGTGCTGGAATCTCAGCGTGGCTGGAATTACAACCTTGCCACGGGGCTGGGTGTGCCCAAAGAAAGCAGCAGAGCTCGTGGTTCAAATGGCCGAGCCTGGCACAAAGGGGGCCCAGATTTGTTCCCTTGGCTGTGGCCCAGCAAAGGTTGGGATCCCCAGATGGAAAACTGTCCCAGCAGGCCCCTGCTGCCCTGGGGAGCTCTGGGACACCCCAGGGTGGCACATTTGTCACAAAGAACACATAATTTCAGCATGGGCTGGCCTGGAAGGACTTTAAAGCCCATCCAGTGCCACCAAGGACACCTCCCACTGTCCCAGGCTGCTCCCAGCCCTGTCCAGCCTGGCCTTGGGCACTGCCAGGGATCCAGGGGCAGCCAGAGCTTCCCAGGAATGCTCCCCCAGGTTTGGGTTCCACAGGCAAAGGGCTTGGGAAGAGTTCAACCTTCAGGGCAGGATTTAGGGAGGCCCAGAACTCTCTGTGGGTTTCAGACTGGTCCCAGTTGCCTTCTCCCACTGCTCCTCATGCAGGGACTCTGTGGGAGCCCAGCCCAGAAAATCCAGGAAAACCATCAGGAAACCTGAGGATGCAGGAAAGGGATGGAGGGAGATGTTAGCCCAGTTTTTTTTTTTTTTCAGTTTTCATTTCAGATTTTGGTGGGACCAGGGTTTTGGTGAAGCCAAGCTCAGGGCTCTGGAGCTGTTTGAGGTTGGGAGAAGGGCAGGCAAACCAAGGCAGCCCCTGCCCCAATTCCCAGCAGATGTTTGAGGTTTGAAGCCCTTTCAGGTGAGCCATTTGGGCTGGAGCAAATTCTTCTGAGACATTTTTAGACAATAGGATCAGCAAAAGCTTAGCCCAGAGCAAGAAACTTCCAGGGGCTGCCTTGGCTGGTGCTGGGAGACCTGGAGGCTGCTAGGAATCTGGAAATGAGGGATTTCCAAAGGGATAGAACTGACAGGAAGAAGGGAATGAGGGGTTTCCAAAGGGATACAGCTAACAGGAATCAGGAAATAAGGGATTTCCAAAGGGATTATCTGCCAGGAATCTGGGAATGAGACCTTTCCAAAAGGATAGAATTGACAGGATTCAGGGAATGAGACCTTTCCCAAGGAATTATCTGCCAGGAGTCTGGGAATGAGGCCTTTCCAAAGGAATTACCTGCCAGGAATCTGGGAATGAGGGATTTCCAAAGGGATAAAGCTGTTGGGAATCAGGGAATGAGGGATTTCCAAAAGGATAGAACTGACAGGAATCAGAGAATGAGATCTTTTCAAAGGGATACAACTGCCAGGAATGAGGGAATGAGGCTTTTCCAGAGGGACAGAGCTGCCCTGGCCCTGCAGCTGGCCCCGTGTGCATAGTTCCTGTGATGAAGTGTGAATGCTGCTGCAGCTTTTCCATGAGAACAGGAAAATGAGGAGGAGGAGAGGCAGATCCTGCCAGCTGTGGCTTCTCCGGTGTTTCTGGGATAGGGCCATTCAGGGAATGGCCAGTCCAGCCCTCACAGCCCATCTGAGAGCTGGGGCTGCTGGAGGGGAGGCCCTGGAGGTGCCCAAGCTCCAGAGAGGCTGGTGGGAATAGTTCCCATGGAGATGGCTGGGCTGGAGGTGCTGGCCTGGGCTGTGGGGCTGGTTTGGGACCACAGGAGCTGCCCACGGCCCACCTGGGCCTTGGCTGGCCATGAGGGGAGGTCAGAGCCCTGCTGGGATCCTGAACCTGGAGCAGGGCAGCTGGGATGGTGAGGTGTCTTGGTTTGGAAAGACAGGAGTCTGCTAAGGAAGGCAGGAGCCTCCCCTGAAATGGAGAATGTAAACCCTTCCCTACCCCTCTGAATTGCTATAAATTTTAAATTAAGGGGCTCTCAGGCAAAAATATGGGAGCAGGAAATAACAGTTCTTTAATAGGGAAAAGGAAAAAAATAAGGATAAAGTAAACAATGCAGTACACTAGAGCAACACTGCCAGAGTCAGAACCCAACCTGACACCCTGTGGGTCAGGGTGTTGGCAGCAGTCCCATTGGAATTGTGGCTCAGCCCTCCTGCAGTGTCAGGGCTGGTTCTGCTGGAGCAGGGATCCTGCAGAGAAGGATGGATTCTTCCTCTGAAGATCCAGTGGAAGGAGAGGCAGCTGCTGTTCCTCTGGGGAATCCAGTGGAGAAGCCGTGCTGGTGTCTCAAAACCTCTGGATTATATCTGGGTAGGAATGCTTGGCTCCTCCCTCTGGGCTCACACCTCCCAATGGGATGCTGTAGTTCTTATCAGCCATGCAGTGACATTCAATAGCTGTTATCAGCAGGTGTTCCCTCCGGAGGGAGGAGTGATTGTGGTCACTCAAAGAGAGAGATAAAGCAAAGTGCCCACTTGACAAAGGTAATCTGCCATACAGAGGGTAATGGAAAACATCTTGCATTGCAATATTCAACATGAGATCACTACAGACTGATGTTGGCTCCCAGGGAATGGAGATCCTGGCCTGTCCCTTCTGGGGGACATGGGGATGTGACCCAGCTCCTGGCTGTGGCACTGGGGCAGCTCCTGTGCCCAAAGGAGCTTTGCCAGCAGTGCTGGAGTCTGCAGTGTGGGATTTCCACCTCAGGTGTTCCAGGGATTAGGGTGGGTGCCTGGAGGTTTCTTTATTTTCTTCCCCTGCCCATGGCTCAGCAGCAGGGAGAGGTTTGTTAGGAAAATTAACCCACAAACACCAGAGGTTTATGTCCAAAGAGGAGACAGAGGAGTGCTTTTACTTTATTCCAGTAAAGGGAGAGACCATGGAGCATTCCCCTGGGGTCTCAGATTTTTGGAGGATGCAGCCTCCTTTTTATCCCAATTTCCCAACTACATTTCCCTTCTCTCTTTCCCCATTTCTGAGGTGCTTGAGAGGTTCAGACTTCGCAAAACACCTGATACCAAAGATTCCCCTCTAATATATAACCCTCCCTTTTAATTTATAATTCTTATGGATTTAGGGGTTTTCCTTCCCCATTGTTTCTTTCATCTTTCAATGTCTAATTTTATTTATCAGCAAACTCAAAATTTATTTGTAAAAGCAAATCTCTTTTTCCTTTCATCAATCAGTGAATCCTTCCCATTGTTTCTTTTATCTCCCAGTGCTGGTTTTATCTACCACAGTTCGTTTGTAAAGACAAATCCACTGTTCCTCTCAGGTTCTTGTCAGGATCTGGTGGCAGCTCTGTGTTTCTGGTGGCCGTGGAGGGTCCATGAAGGGCCATGTTGGAGGGACAGGTGACAAGAAGCTGTGACAGCTCAGCAAAGCTCCCAGCCTGAGCAGAGCCCAGGATGTGGCAGATCCAGGCTGCAGAGTGGGAGAAGGGTGTGCAGAAGGAGAACAGGGAGCAGTTGTTGGCTGTCTGCTCCAAGGCAGAGCTGCAAATGTCAGATGGAGCTGGAGGAGGTGTTTGGGAGAGGAGAAAGTGGAGCAGCACTGCTGGCGTGGGTAATCCATGGGACTCCTTCCTGCAGGGAAACTGAAGTGAATGTGATCCTGACAGGGAATGGGAGCATTTGTGAGGGTCTTGGGGCTGTTTGAGGAAGGGCCTTGCGGCTGGATCAGACCTACCCTGACCTGGAGCCAGAGCTGCTGGAGCTGCAGAGCTGCAGCTGTCCCTGGGCCGGGCTGGGCATTCCAGGTGCCCCCAGTGCCCTTCCTTGGGCAGGGATGGAGCCAGCTGGACTCCCCAGTGCCCTGGGGCAGGGATGGATAGGATGTTGGGAATCAGGAATTGCTCCCTGTGAGGGTGGGCAGTCCCTGGCACAGGGTGCCCAGAGCAGCTGGGGCTGCCCCTGGATCCCTGGCAGTGCCCAAGGCCAGGCTGGACAGGGCTGGGAGCACCTGGGACAGTGGGAGGGGTCCCTGCCATGGCAGGGGTGGCACTGGATGATCCCTGATTCCATGGACACTGTCCTGGTGAGCTCCATCCAGGCACAGGGAATGTGTGAGGGCACTCCCAGCCCCTGCTGGCACCTGGCATGGAGTGGATGGGAAGGAATGGATGATCTCCTGCAGCAATAAACTCCTGCTGGATTCCTGGGGCTGTCCTGTACAGGGCTAGGAGCTGGACTGGGATGGTCCCTGTGGATTTTTCCAGCTCAGGAAGCTCTGTTTCTGTCAAACTGGCAGAGCTCTTTGAGATTTTGCTCCTGTTTTGCTCTTCTGTGCTGTTACTAAAATACCCTAGGAGAGAATATCAGATGGAGACGAGGAGCAAGGAGCTGCTTTCATCCTTCCCCCACACCCTGGATGGCCTGGGGAGGTCCTGGACCAGATCCTCTGTGTCCAGGATCCCTCCTGGATCTGCAGTCCCTCTCCACAGGCAGCTGGCACAGGGATACAGCCTGTGGAAGGAGCACAGCTGGGATTTCCCTGCTCCTCGTTATTCCTTGGCCACTGTGGAGTCCCCTGGAGCTCTTGGCAACCTGCAGAACTCACAGCAGCTTTTCCTGAGCTCTGGAGGTGCAGTTCAGTGTCTCCAGGATAACAGGCAGGTTCTGTCCAGCACAGTGGGACCAGCTGAGAGGGATGTGGGAGCCTCTGGAAGCAGCAGCTGCTTCCATGGAGAGGAGTGGGAAAGTCACAGAAACTTTGGGTTTTCCCCCTGAACAGCCTTAGGAACTTTGTTCCCTTCTCACTCCTTCCTCAGGGAGACAATCCCCCTCTCTCCTGAGATGTTTTCATAGCAAACTCCTGAATTCAGGTGTTGGACCAGGATCCCCTCCCAGGGAGGGCAGCTGTGCTCCCCTGGAAGAGCCCCAGCAGTCCTGGGACAAAGGGATTGGTGCTGGATTCTTTCCTTTGTGCTGGAAATCCAGACCAGGGCTGGGTTTCCTTGGAATTGAATTATGGATTTAACAGCCAGGCTGCCAAGAGCAGTCATGTGGGCTCGACTCTATTTCCTATCAATCTAAATCGATTCAAATTTGCAAGAAATACTTCCAGAGTCATTTTATCAACAAACTCCACTATTGCCTGGGGAAATTCAATGGAATTTTAAGGTGGGACCAGTTGCACTTTGTATTCCAGGCAGACCAGGAGGTTTAGGCTGCTGTGTCTGTGCTCATACTGTGCATGGGTATTGTGGGCATACATTGAAATATTGAATATCTGAACTGAGGCTGTAGTGACCCTGCTGCTGCAGCACTGCACTGTGTCCCTGGCAGTGCCACAGCTTCCTGTCACACTGACTTGTCACCATCATATTTTCTGGAAAAATCCCTTCACCAGGATTTCTCTCCTGGAAAGCTGAGAAGCCTTGGATAAAAATGAAAACAATAATTATCTGATTTGCTTCTCCTGTGTTTTGCTGGTTTGGAATGTGGTTTGGACATTGTTTATCCAGCAGGTGGTTCTTTCATTGGTTTCATGTGAATTGTTTTGACTTAATGACCAATCACCATCAGCTGTGTCAGGACTCTGGAAGCAGTCATGAGTTTTCATTATTATGTTTTAGCCTTCTGTCTGGATCCTTTCTCTGTTCTTTAGTACAGTTTAGTATAGCATTCTTTAATATGATATAGTACAATAAAATAATAAATTAGCATTCTGAGAACATGGAGTAAAAATAAAATATTATAATAATAATAATAATAATAATAATAATAATAATAATAATAATAATAATAATAATAATAATAAAAACAATAAAATAATAATAGCCTTCTAAGAACATGGAGTCAGATTCATTCCATCCTGCCACGGAAGACCCCAGAAAATACCACATTGACTGCTCCCAGTGTCCCTGGCAGTGCCACAGGTTCCTGTCACACTGGCTGCTCCCAGTGCTGCACACCCAGCTCAGGATCATTTTCCCAGCATTTTTCATGTGCCAGGGAGCAAACCCACCCTGAATAATCCAGCTAGAGGAAAGGAGGAAGCTGCTCTGCACTACAGGGCCTCTCTTCCCTGTGCCCCTGAGTGCAGAGCAACCCCCACATTGTGATAAATAACAATCCAGGCAATAATGGATATTTCTGGGATGCTTTGCAGAGTGCTCTGGAAATAGGGTCAGCAGTACTTGGAGAGCCAGGATCAGAGCTGGAGCAGAGGAGAGGTGGAATTGATTTCCTTTTCTTCTTATCTGTTGGGAGATAAGGAACAGAGAGGTCCCAAAGCTCTTGGAGCTGTGGCTGTTCAGTGGGGAGTGTCTGGTGTCAGCTCCAGGGCTGCTTCCAGGATCCTGCTCCTATCCAAGGCTGTGTGCTGCTCCAGGAGGTTCACCTGGAGCTCACCTGTGACAGTCACACCTGTGAGCACTGGGATGTGGTTTTGGCCACCCCTGCCCTGGGCTGGGCTGTGGGACGGCTGCAGGGAGGGCACGGCCCAGCTCAGAGCTGCTCCTGCTCCTGTCAGCCCAGAGGTCCAATCCAATGGCTCCGGGAGCTGGAAATGTCTCCTTGCCCTCACTCTTGGCCAGCTGCAGCCACCAGGATTGGTGTGAACCATGAGCAGGCTGTGGGAGGCAGCCATGGGCACAGGGCAGTGCCTAAAAACCCAAAGTGCTGATCCCTGTGCTCTGATCTCCATGTGCAGAGCCTGCCCTGGCCCTGCTCCCAGGGATTTTCCGTGGCTCCCACTCTCAGCAGGCTGGGGACAGCCCAGGCAGACTCGAGGCTGCTGCTGGGCACAGAGGGACAGGGCATGGCCCCAGCACAGAGCCTGCAGGGGGGCAAGGAGAGAAGGAGCCATCTTTAGAGAATAAGGAACCATCTTTAGGCCATCTGTAATGAAATAGTGACTCAGGAGTCGTGCTTCCATTTCTTTCTAAAGTTTTTGTTGCATTTGTGAAGGGAAAAGGCCAGAATTGCTGAGCAGGAGCTCCACAGGGACAGGACACAGAAGTGGCTTTGTGTCACCCCTTCTCCATCCAAACCAGTGTCACTTCCTGCAGCAGCTTTCTGCAGAGCACCTGGGCGTGTTACAGGGGGAGCTTCCCAGCAGTCAGAGCTTTGTGCTGGGCTGGGAGAAGCAGATGTGGATGTGGGAGGCAAAAGCCCTTTCCAGAACTCTGGGAGGCTTGGAGAAAGGGAGGCATCAAACGGCTCCAAACACCAGGCTGGAAGCAGAGCAGGCAAGGAAAGGGAGCTTTGCTTTTCTGTCACCCCTTCCCACCACCCAAAGGCCACCAACTTGAACCAGACCCAGCTGGAAGAAGTTCTCCCCATGATTTTATGTTGTTTTTCTTATCAGCTCTTGCTGCACCTTTTTTTTTCCCCCTACATTCTCATTTCTTATCCAGTCCCTTGCATGAATAAGAGATGCCACATCCCTCCCTGACATGTCTCCCTGCTATAAATATCCCTGGGAGCAGAGAGAGCACGGACCTGATGTGTTTAGATGTATCCTGGATCCTAAGTGACGTTTCTCCAATATTGTGTCTTTAATGGGAATTCACTGATTAGGTGCAGAAAAGGCTCCAGGAGACGCCTGGGCTCACTTTAATACAAAGAGTACTACGGTTGCTAAGAGACTGATACTTCAACTTTGGAAATCTTCATCCCCACTCGATAGATTATCTTGGCAAATTGGACTTTCTGAGTTGGCAGCAAATGGGAAAGAGTAACTTTTAAAAATAGAGATAATTTAGGTGACGTCAAAGGCATCTGGTGTCCTTTTCCAGCAACGTGAGACTGATCTATTTTGCTTTGTGTATAAATCACTCTGCATCCAGTGTGGGGCTCTGCTTATGCCTGCTCTTGGGGCTGGTTTATTAATAACCCCTAAAACATTAATGTTTGGGATATTTGGCCAGGTTTGTGGCAGGGAAAGGAGCTCTGGGGTATTTGGGATATTCCATCAGGTTTGGGGTAGGGAAAGGAGCTCTGGGGTATTTGTTTGGTATATTCCATCAGGTTTGTGGCAGGGAAAGGAACTCTGCGATATTTGTTTGGGATATTCAGCCAGGTTTGTGGCAGGGAAGGAGCTCTGGGATATTTGTTTGGGATATTCCATCAGGTTTGTGGCAGGAAAGGAGGTCTGAGATATTTGTTTGGGATATTCCATCAGGTTTGTGGCAGGGAAAGGAGCTCTGAGATATTTGTTTGGGATATTCAGCCAGGTTTGTGGCAGGGAAAGGAGCTCTGAGATATTTGTTTGGGATATTCAGCCAGGTTTGTGGCAGGGAAAGGAGCTCTGGGATATTTGTTTGGGATATTCCATCAGGTTTGTGGCAGGGAAAGGAGCTCTGGAATATTTGGCCAGGTTTGTGGCTGGAAAGGAGCTCTGGGATATTTGGGATATTCCATCAGGTTTGGGGCAGGGAAGGAGCTCTGGATATTTGTTTGGGATATTCAGCCAGGTTTGTGGCAGAGAAATGAGCTCTGGCATATTTGTTTGGGATATTTGGCCAGGTTTGTGGCAGGGAATCAGGCAGAGATTAGGGAATCAGGCAGGGATTTGGGATTCAAGCAGTGATTCAGGCTGGGAATCAGGCAGGGATTCTTGTGTTTGGAATCAGGCAGGGATTTGGGCTGGGAATCAGGCAGGGATTCAGGAATCAGGCAGGGATTCGGGATTCAGGCAGGGATTCAGGCTGGGAATCTGGCAGGAATTGGGGCATCCATTGGGACTGGATTCAGGCAGGGATTGAGGATTCAGCCAGAGATTCTGACTGGGAATTGGGCAGGGATTCTTGTGTTTGGAATCAGGCAGGGATTTGGGAATCAGGCAGGGATTCAGGCAGGGATTTTGGATTCAGGCTGGGATTTGGGATCCAGGCACAATTCCCTTGTGTTTGGAATCAGGCAGGCATAGGGGCTGTGCATGAGATGCAGCTGAGAAGGAATGAGGGAATTGGAGGAGAGAATGGAAGGGGCAGCACGAGGCTGGTGTGAGAGAAAGGGATTAAATCAGGAATGACTCAAAGCTGGAGTGTGGGAGGACATGGCCCCAGGTGCCTGTGGGACAAGGATCTCCCTGTGTGGTGGGGCAGGAGAGGAGGGAATGATGGAACCCTTGGAGAAAAGGCACTCCAGGAGTGCGCCTGTAGGGAGGATGAGCTGGAAGAGGCTCTAACACCTGCTGGAGGATTTTCCAGCCATCACCTGTATCCTGGCAGCATCTCTCCCAGGGATTCTCCATGGCTCAGCACCTGAAGCCACACAGACAAGCCGTGGCTGCCTGTGTCACCTCAGCACTCTGGGCAATGCTGTCCCCACCCCAGGTGTGGCTCTGCCTCCCAGACAGAGATGGATGGCCCAGCATAAATTATCTCCTCTAAAGCAGAGCTTAAGGTGGACTTCTCCAGAGTTCAGACAGCACACTGGAATTTTAATGCCAGCTCTGAAATGCAGTTGCAGCCTCTGTGCTTGGTTGTGTGCTCAGGTTCTGAGATTTCCTGGTATTTTTAGAAACACTCATTTGTTCCAAGGACCAGCAGATGGAGAAGTGGCCACTGAAACGTGACCATGGGATGTATTTTGGAGGTATTGAGTGAACAGGAGTGAGATTATGATAAAGGCAAGGGTTACACAGCTTTTTCCAGCTCAGACAATGCCCTGTAATTGTGTGTCAGGAGTCCTTCAGCTTTGAGATCACACCAGTTAATTAAAGCAGCCCTCTGAAGAGCCTGAGTCCTGGCAGCTTTGCTGCCTCCTTCTCAAGCACAAAACAGCCTCTGAAGGCAGCTCTGGTGTTCAGTGCATCCATCTGGATGGGAACAAATACTTGGGAAATGGGAGATGTGATGGAATCCACCTCTAGTTTTACTGGGATGAGCCAGGCTGGTTTCCAGCCCAGGTGCTGGAGGGAGGAGCAGCCTTTGTGCTGTGCTGTGCCACTCACTTTTGGTGGCCTTATCTCCATCCCAAAGTCTGTGATCTGTGACACACTGACAGGGCAATCCTGGTGTAGTTCTTGTTTCTCCTGAGTATCTCAGAATCCTGGAATGCTGGGCCAGGCTGGAATGGGCCCAGAGGGTCCCTGGTGGCACCTCCATGCTCAGGCAGGGCCATCCCCGAGCACAGGGCACAGCATTGTGTGCACAGGGCTCTGCAGGATCCCCAGTGCTGAGGGAGACTCCAGCCCCTCCCTGGGCAGCCTGCTCAGGGCTGGGCACTGCCCAGGGCACAAGTTGTGCCTCCTGGGCAGGGGCAGTGCTGGGCTCAGGCCCTGCCCGTGGCTCTGGTGCCGCTGCTGGGCCTGGAGCAGAGCCTGGGCCCTGCTCTGCCCCTCCCTGCACACAGGGACAGCCAGGCCTGAGGGCCCCTCTCAGCTGGGGCTCCTCTCCAGCCTGAGCAGCCCCGGCTCCCTCAGCCTTTGCTGGGCACAGAGATGCTCCAGGCCCTCCTCATCCTCACAGCCTGAGCTGGCCCCGCTGCAGGAGCTGCTGTCCCTGCTGTGCTGAGGATCCAGAGCTGGACACAGCACCCAGAGCTGCCCCTGCCCTGGCCCAGCCTGAGGCCGTTCCCTCTGCTCCTGTCCCTGTTCCCTGGAGCACAGCCCGACCCCCCGGCTGTCCCCTCCTTTCAGGAGCTGTGCAGAGCCACAAGGGCCCCCTGAGCCTCCTTTGCTCCAGGCTGAGCCCCTGCCCAGCTCCCTCAGCTGCTCCTGGGGCTCCAGGCCCTCAGGGCTCTCCCATCCTGAGGGGCTCAGGACTGGACACAGCCCTCGAGGCCCTCAGCAGGGCCAGAACAGGGGACAAAGGGGGACAAAGGGAACAATCCCTGCCCTGGCCACTCTGTTTTTGATACAGCCCACGATGCTTTTGGCCACCTGGGCACCTGCTGGGGTCAGAGCAGAGCCAGAATGGTTTGGGTTCCCTTTCTCTGGTGTTTGATGCACACAGAGGGGCTTTGGGGCTGCTCCCAGGATCTGGGAATGTAACCTGGGGAGGATTTAAAATTCATCCACTCCACAGTGCCTTCAGAGACTGTTAAACCTCGGAGGAGCTCCCCGGGGGGGTTCTGCCAACTGCTGCCTCACCCAGATGGATCTGATCATCTGCAGGCAATAAAATAACTATGCTGGGTTTTGGTGTCCCAGTCAAGGCAGTCAGCACCAGCAAAGAGCCCAAATCTCACTTCTCTTCCTTGTTCCAGCAATGTTTGTTTTCATTCCACCAGAGGAAGAGCTGCCAAGCTCCTGCTTTTGGGATGGGACAAAAAAAAATGAGTGAAAATAAAAAGAAAAATATGTTAGCAAAAGGTAGGAAATGAAAAGAAATGAGTTCTTCAGCATTATTGAAAGTATCATTAAAGCTTGCAAGGAAGGCAATCCTTTCCAAGCTGGATTGTCTGTGCTTGCCTCCAACACATTTTTCCAATGGAATTCTCAAGGGCTGCTTTCAGGTACACAGCACACAGAGAGAGAACAGGGATTTATTCTCAGAGAGGCTTTATTCTAACAGGCCTTTGATGTGCAGAAATTGCAGTTTCATTCAAACAACCAAACAGGAGAGAAATGCAAATATTTCAGTCACTCTCCTGGAACTTTTGGAGGATTCAAGGTTTATAGTACAACAGTTTTTCCTGTTTTCTGAAAAAGGTAAACAGAGGGAAAAGAAACCCATGAAAGCTTCTCCCACACCTGCTATTAAGTACTTTGGAAGTGGAAATTCCCTCTGGATTTGCAGAATTGGGAGGGTCCTTGCAGGTCTCACATGTCCCTGGGACCTGGCAGGTTCCACTGAGTCTCCTTCAGGAATGGAGTCCCCAAATCACGAGACTGAATTTGTTCCCATCAGTGAGCAGCTTCCAAATATCCCATTACATTTCAGAGGTGGATGTTTGAAACTGCCATTACAACTCCTCTCCCTGGATTTCTTTGGTTGGAAATCAGGCTGGGCCTGGTTTTTGTACTGTTGGGGACAACAAATACAGAACAGAGCCTGTCCTACGTGCCAGGATCTGCCTGGAGATCAAATCCAGGGGAATTCCAGTCCCAGCATCACTTGTGGTGTTATGGATGGACCTTCAGGCAGAGCAAATGAGCACTCACAATGCACCTCCAGGGTAAAATTCAGATTTCTGGAGGGGTTTGCAATGAGTTTGCTGCTCTCTGCACAGGGCAATACTTGGGAATTGCTGCCAAAGCTGCTGTGTCAGTTGTTCAGAGGCACTGAAGTGTTGCTGTGGGATTTTTGGGGCTCCATGTCCTTAAGGGAAACATCCCAGTGATGCTTTGGGAAAAGCTTTCCCAAACTGCTTTGGACTTCACCAATTGGAATTCTTCCACGGAAACCTTTTCCATCCCCAGAATGCAGATTTTATTCCATTCCCTGTTGGCAATGACCCTTTCAGCCAGAAATAATGGAAGGGCTTCCTTTTGGGAATACTGCAATCTTTCCTTTGGAATTGATGATTTCAGTGTTTAAAATATTAAATAAAAGGGTCATGAAATACTGGGACTCCAGTGGGGTGAAGCCTTTTCTGGAACCCATTCCCAGCAAGAATGATGGATGAGCTTTGGTTCTGTTCCACTGCAAAGCCACGGCAAGGAAAGCAAAGCAAACCAAGGGGTGGAGTAGTTCCCAAATTCCCTCACCTTTCTTTTGGCCAAAACATTTGGAGCCTTTTGCTCCATTGTGGCCTGATCCCAGATGCAAGAATGCTGAAGAGGCAGCCAGGCTGCCCAAAAGCTCCTTTTCCTTTTCCTTTTCCTTTTCCTTTTCCTTTTCCTTTTCCTTTTCCTTTTCCTTTTCCTTTTCCTTTTCCTTTTTTTTTTATTCTCCTTTTCCCCTTTTTTCTTTTCCTTTTTTCTCTTTCTTTTTGATTTTTTTTCACTTCTTTTAATTTTTCTTTTTGCTTTTCCTTCTACCTTTTTCTTTTTCTTTTTCTTTTTCTTTTTCTTTTTCTTTTTCTTTTTCTTTTTCTTTTTCTTTTTCTTTTTCTTTTTCTTTTTCTTTTTCTTTTTTCTCCTCCCTTTTTGTTTTAATTTTCCTTTTTCTTTCCCTTTCATATTTTTCAAAATTTTAATTATTTTTTCTTTTTACCTTTTTCTCTTTCTCTTTTTTCCTTTTTCTTTTCCCCTCTTTTCCCTCTTTTTCTTTCTCATTTTCTTCTTCTTTCTCTTATTTTTCTGAGTTTTCCTCACCTTTCTTTTGGCCAGAATATCTGGAATTAACCCTTTTTGCTTCATCCCAGCTCCCAGGAGGCTGAGGAAAAGGCACCAGGCTCCCCCAAATCCAATGGAACGTGGAATTGTGATTTCTGTCTCCAGCTCTGGCAGTTCCCAACCCTTCCCTCTGCTGCTGTGGGATTGCTCCCACATCCATCTGCCCTTTCTGCTCTCTGCCTGATGGCAATCTTGAGTTTGTTTGGGAATTTCCAGGGGCATTTCCAGGGGCATTGAGGAGCCTGGGCCTGCAGGTTCAGTTCAGGTGCTGAGGACTGAGGTCCAGCCCCTCACCTGTTGGGCTGTTCCTGTTCCTCAGGGATTTGGGATTGTTCAGAGATCCCTTGGGAAGTGAAAGTGCTGGGTGCAGTTTGGAGATGGCAGGGATTGGCAGCCCCAAAATGAGAAAGTGCCAAATTTAGGGAAAGGGAAAACAATGGGGAAAACTGCCCCAAAGCAAGGGCAAAACTCTGAGTTTAATTCTGCACTCGGGTTTGGGGTTCTGTGCACAAAGAGCAGAGTTTGTGTCTGAGGCTGGAACCAGGAGGGGAATTCTGGCATGGCAAAGTCCATCCCAGAGTTTCCTTTCCAAACAGAGCTGGTGCTGCCTCTTTCCTGCTCTGGAGCCAGGACTGAGGCTCCTTCCCTGAGCTCCCAGCAGGGAGGAGGCAGGGACAGGCAGGATGTGTGGAGTGGGATTCATTGCTGGGCTCCTGATCACCAGCTGTGCTCTCAGGGAAGCATTTCTGTGCTAGAATCACTCAGGACTTCATGGAGAAAAGATTTTTCCAGGATAGAAAAGATTTTGGGACTTGGAGAGCAGAAAATGCACAGGAATAAGGAATTTTGGATGAAAAGCATGAAACCAGAGGACGGTCCTTCCCAGGGGCAGCTGCTCACCTTGGATGGGGATATTGGAGAAACAAGGAGTAGGAATTAATCCAAGGGATGCAGAGTGGCTGCCCCGGAGCTTGGAGCAGCCTGGGACAGTGGAAGGTGTCCCTGCCATGGGAGGGGTGGCACTGGATGGGCTTTAAGGTCCCTTCCAACCCAAACCATTCTGTGATTCTGTGAAGTCTGCTGAGTGGAAAGGGATGAGAGGGATGCTGGAGGCGCTGCTCCTGTCCCACCTGGAGGATTTGGGGGGATGAGAAGGAATATTTCACTGTGAGCTCAACTCCTGAGTCCTGAGCAGACTCAACAGGGTCCAAGGTCCTTCTCTGGTCCTGAGTAAAACCTTGTTAACCAGGGCTTAATGGCAAGTTAATTAAAGGCAGAGGGGTTGGGAGAGCAATGGAATTCCAGGAAAACCTGCTGCAGGCACTGCCTGTCCTTCTGAAGGGTGAGTTTGGCATGGGAAGGAGGATCCCAACCCATCCCCTTCAACAGCCAGGTCTCAGAGTTTGTAACAATGATCCCTATGGGCTGTCCCAAGGACATGATTCCACATGACACAGGAATACTGGGCAGCAAATTCCCCACAGAGAGTGCTCAAAGTCCAGCTGAGGCTCTGGGAGGTCCAGGGAAGGAGCTGCACATGCAGGGAGAGGTTCTGCTTCCTGCTGGGCACAGACTGAGAGCTACTGGTTGGAGACCTACAGAGCTCATTCCAGCAGGAAATCGGGGCAGGATCAAAATTCCATCCAGCAGCCACAGGGAACAATCCCACGTGGCTGCTGGGAGAGCAGGGATGGGAGCGGTGGGAGGAATTGCGGATGTGAGGGATTGGGGGATGTGAGGGGATGTGAGGGATTGGGGGATGTGAGGGATATGAGGGGATGTGAAGGATTGGGGGATGTGAGGGGATGTGAGGGGATGTGAGGGGATGTGAGGGGATGTGAGGGATGTGAGGGATGTGGAGGGATGTGAGGGATATGAGGGGATGTGAGGGATATGAGGGGATGTGAGGGATTGAGGGATGTGAGGGATATGAGGGGATGTGAGGGATTGGGGGATGTGAGGAGATGTGAGGGGATTGGGGGATGTGAGGGATTGGGGGATGTGAGGGGATGTGAGGGGATTGGGGGATGTGAGGGATTGGGGGATGTGAGGGGATCTGAGAGGATGTGAGGGGATCTGAGGGGATGTCAGGAATGTGAGGGGATGTCAGGGATTGGGGGATGTGAGGGTTTGGGGGATTTGAGGGGATGTCAAGGATTGAGAGATTGGGGGATGTCCAGGACAAGCAGGATGAGCGGGAGCTGCAGCGGGGGAGGCTCAGGGAGGGCAGTGCTCTGCTCTGCTCTGCTCTGTGCTGCTCTGGAAGGAGGAGGAGGGGAGAAGGCTGTTTGCTGATAGAGAGAGCTGTGAAAGGGAGATGGATCTTTCTTTGGAAAACACTGGAAATTTATTCCCTCCTCATTCAGCCTTTTAGCAGCGGGTTCTGGAGTTGTAAACAAAAGTCATAGCGTGAATCTGGAATTTATCTGCCTTGTTGCGCTAATCTCCTTTCAGTGTGGGTGTTGGGGTGGGTTTTTTTTTCCTTCTTTTTTCTTCTTCTTCTTTTTCTTCTTTTTTCCCCTTCTTCACCTTTTTTCTTCTTTTTTCTTCTTTCTTTTTCTTTTTACTTCTTCTTCTCCTTCCTCCTTATCTCTTACATTCCTTTCTTCTTCTTCTTTTTCTTCTTCATCTTCTCCTTCTCCCTTCTTCTTCTTTCTTGTTTTCTTCTTTTTCTTTTTCTTCTTCTTCCTTTTTCTTCTTTTTCTTTTTCTTCTTCCTACTTCTTCCTCCTTTCTTCTTCTTCCTTCTTCTTTTCCCCCTTTTCCTTTCTTTTCTCTTTTTCCTTTTATTCTATTCCATCTCCTCTCTTTATTATTTTTCTTCTTTCTCTTTTTATCTCTTTTTTCTAAACCCTTCTCTTTATTTTTCTTTTTCTGTCTCATTTTCTTCTTCCCTTTCCATCGAGACTGGGTAACACATTTTTCCCTGGCCTTGTCCATCCTGGGTTATGGAACTTGCAGGAAGCCCCACAGAATTCCAGGCTCTGGACCAGCCCCACCTGGGGAGCAGAGCTGGGGAGGACCCCGAGGGCAGGGGAGCTCTGGGGCTGCTCCCAGGGCATTTCCATGGGCAATAATCCACGGCAGGGAAGCCCAGGAGGAGCCTGTGCCAGTGCTGTGGCATTCCCTGGATTTGTCTGGGTGTTTGGAGCCCCTCTTTCACAAGTCAAAGGAGGGGTCTCTGTGGTGGCACCTCAGGGTCACACAGTTTGTGCCAGGGGACCAAACCCCTCCTGGAGTGGGTGGGAGGTGCTGTCCCCACACTCATCTCTGCAGGGAGACAAGGATTCGCAGTGGATGTGGCACAAAAAGCTGATATTTTATCCAGGGAGCAGAATTGGGCCTTTGGCTTGGGCAGGGCCCCTGTCCTGATGCTGCTGTTCAGAATTCCAGGGCTGGGTGCCCAAAAAACCCTGGGAGAGATTCAGGGAGCCAGGGGTGCAGCAGGAGGGGAGGGCAGGGAGCTGAGGAAAGGTTTCAAGCAGTGATTGCAGCTCAGAACATGAGCCCTCATTTAGGAACTCTCATGGAATAATCTGTAGGAACCTGTAAGGATTGACATGGAATTGTCTGTAGGAATTAACATGGAATAATCTCTAGGAATTAACATGGAATCATCTGCAGGAATTAACATGGACTCACCTGTAAGAACAGGAAATTATCTGTAAGAATTAACATAGAATCATTTGTAGGAATTAACATGAAATCAACTGTAAGGACATGAGATAACCTGTAGGAATTACCCTGGGATCACCTGTAGGAATTACCCTGGAATCACCTGTAGGAATGACCATGGAATCACCTGTAGGAATTACCCTGGAATCCCTGTGTGTTTATGCTGACTACTGTAGTGTGCACTGAAATATTTGATAAAGGATACCAAGACTGAGATATTTGGAATAAAAATGTTCTCAGCAGGCTGGAAGAGGTCCCTGGAGGCTGAGGTTGCTGCTGCTGGAGGTGACTTGGTCACCAAAGCTGTCCAGAACAGACAGAGCCCTATTTCCCAATGCTCACCCCTGGAACTTCCTCCTCCTTGAGGCCAAATCCTCTCACACCCATTTGTTCCTACACCAGTGGTGCTCCTCACCTGAAATGGCTTTTCCCTGTCCCTGGAATGTCCCCTCCCTCTTCCTGTCCCCTCAGAGGTGGAAATCAAAGCCCTGTGAGGGTGGGCAGGCCCTGGCACATCTGTGGCTGCCCCTGGATCCCTGGCAGTGCCCAAGGCCAGGCTGGACAGGGCTGGGAGCAGCCTGGGACAGTGGGAGGTGTCCCTGCCATGGCAGGGATGGCACTGGATGGGTTTTGAGCTTCCCTCCAACCCAAACCATTCCAGGATTCCATGAGCTGAGTCCTGCCTTCCTCTCCATCACCCTCTTCACTTCCCTCATTCCAAGCTCATCCCTCAGGCCCAGCCTGGCCATTTCCCAGCACAGAGAGAAGGTGATTGTTCCTCCTGATTATTCCCCAGGCACTGACAGCTTGGCTCTTCCTCCTGATTTTCAGGGGGGGTCAGAGCATGGCCTCTCCAGCCTCACCCTTCTCTGCTGGTTGAGCCCTGCTCTGTCCTGCAGGGATTTCCACAGCAGGGAAATTGGTACACAACAGTGGAAGCTGCTGGTTTGCCAAATCCTTTCAACACTTGCAGGATCACAGTGCTGCTGCCCCCCAGCCTGCCCTCAAGGGTTCCCAGTCCTTGAGGAGCTTCCCTTTGAGGGTGGATCTGAGAGCAGCAGCTCTTGTTCTGTCCTGCATTTCCATGGGAATGGCAGCTCCCAAATGTCACCATTGAGTTAGGAACCGCTGAAGAAAGGCAACACTGACTCCATGCTCAGAAGGGATGAAGTGAGATTTATTAGGAACTACGCATATTTATAGACAGGATCCAGAACCTGACTGGTCACCCAGAACCTGATTGGTCCTTAAACAACACCCCTCACACCACTGGTTAATTAGGAACAACACCTTTTTGTAAAATATCCTTCCATAAACATCACCTACAAACATTCCACATGTTCACAAGCACCAGGTGCAGAGAATAAGAAAAGAATTAATTTAATTCTTTCTCTGAGCGTTCTCACAACTTCCCTAAGACAATAATGCCTGGGAAAGTTTGTCTGTTTAACCCGTCACATCCACACCCAAAGGTTACCTGGAAATGTTCAACGTGCTTGGGAGCAGAAGCACCAAAAATGTCTTTTCTACAAATCATTTTTTTCTTGGGGAAGGGAGAGATGAATAAAAATCTGCCCAATTCTGTGAAACAAGAGCAGCCCCAGGCCTGAGTTGTGAGCCCAGGGCACAGTGAGAGCACTGCTGAGCTGCTCCGCTGAGATCCCAAAAACCGAGGGAAATATTTTGACACTTCCCATTGGAATACGCTGGGGGGGGCGTTGCCATTAGATAAAAACAGGATTATTTTGACACTTCGTCGCAATTTGCGGCAGGGAAAAAAAACCCACCCAAAAAAACAAGAGTGAGAATAGCAGATGGAGGGCTGGAAATTTCCAATTTTTAGCCGTAGTAGTGCCAAGCCTCACTCCCCGGTTCACTCAAGGACGAGCTGTTTGCAGCTTTCAGATCCTTCCCTCCGTACTCGGGGGCCCAAAGGTGCAATTAAGGACAATTAAGGATGCAATGAGTGGGGAGATTCGGGGCGGTGTTATCTCGGCTCTTATCTCCCCAATGACAGCGGGGTAATGACACTTTTGGGGTGGGATTTACACCCCAAACCACCCCAGGGCGGCCAGGGCATGTGATGGAATTAATTCTCCGGGGAATCGTTATTCATCCTTGTTCGGGAGACACAACAGAATGACGATGGGTGCCCAGGGAAATCACTGGAAATAAACCCGGCCAGGGGGAGAGATGAGCGGGAAGGTCGGGCTGGAGTGGGGAGAGGGATGGGGAGGGATGGGATGGAGCAGGGAGAGGGATGGGGATGGAGCAGGGTTAGCGGGAGGGGAGGATGAGGATGGATTTGGGGCAGTGAAGCACTTTTGGGCTGGATTTCAGGGCCAGCTCTGGCAGCGCTGTTTGTGCCCTTCAGAAAGGCAACGAAGATCCCTCCTTTTCCTGCTTCTCCCCTCCTTCTCCCGGAGGGGGGGTTGATGGGACATGGGCTGGGTAATCGGGATGCTGTAAAGTGCAGCTGTTCAATGGCAGCAGAGAGAGGGAATGAATTAAAAACAAACACATCTCCCCCCCTTCCCTTCCACAGCTCTGGAATGCTCAAATAACTCTGGGAAGGGAGTGCTGTGCTCTGGGCTCCTGGGGAACGGGAATCTTCACAGCCAGGGAGGAACATCAGGATCAACTTTCCTGGGAAACCTTTTAGGGTCAGCTCTGCTCCTGCTGCCCCCAAACCCTCACTGATTGTTCCTTTCTTCTTGCTGGACTTGCACCCTTCCAGTTCTTCCCAGCCTTGGCTCATTTGGGAATTAAATTCATGTTGTGGCTGCTGGTCTTTGAGGCCATTAACAAAGGTGTTAATTGGGATGATGGGGTGGCCAGGGCTGGCTGGGGCTTGGAGCAGCCTGGGATAGTGGAACCAGAGGAGCCTCGGTCCCTCCCAACCCCAGTCCCTGCAGGACTCTGGGATTCCATGGGGCAGGATGAGCTTCCTGTCCTTTGATTCTTCCTGGGATCTCTTCCCCCTTTTATCCTCTGGTACAGTTCTGTGTCAGCTGCCCACGTTTGGGAGTAAATGAAGACACTACTTAGGGAAAGAGGAATAAATATTGGGATTTCTGATCCCCACGTGCTTGGTTTTCCCTGCTGCCACCCAGGCTGGGCAGGGGGACAGGGCAGTTCCTGGGGCAGCAGCTCCTCAACACCCTCCCCCCTGTGATCCTTAAAGCCAGAACAGGTCTCTGCTATTTTGGATCAGGGCAAAGCATCCCTGTGGAGACGCTGCGATAGGAAAGATCCCAAAGCTTCTCCAAGCCCCAGCGCTGTCTGTGGAGGGATTGACTCCATGGACCACATCCCCTCGCAGCTCTGAGCCGGGAGCATCTGTTGCCATGGAGACTTGGTGGGGAAAGGCATCTGGGGAAAGGGAGGCTGTATTTTTAGCTTTGGGTAATGAAATGGAACAGCTGGAGAGGAAGGTGAGGGGCAGCCAGGGGCCACAGGGCCCTGGAGCGGGGTTTGGGAGCAGGGCTGGGCTGGGGAGGGTGCTCAGGATGGGCAGCACCTGCAGGAGCCTGGGAATAACCCCTGGGAAGAGAAGGGCATGAGGAGGAGCTGTTCCATGTAAGATCAGGAGGAGGCTCTGCCTGAGGTCACACTGCTCCCTGTACAGTGTGTTCAGCCTATAAATAGCTCATATCTACCTCTGCACAAGTGGTATTTATAGAGTGGGGAGGGGAAAGGCTCTGGTTGGTGATGGCAGTGGAGCTGGGGAGGATGTGCCAAGCATGGTCTGAAGTTCAGGTCTTTGAGAGGAACAGAAAGCCCCAAATGTGTGGGGGGGGTTTGCTCTGCTCAAGGCTCAAGGGTTGAGTGCTGTAAATTGCAGCTTTTGGGATGGGTGTGCCTGGAGAGGGCCCTCAGCTGGAGCTGCTGTGTGGATATTCCCCAGCAGAGCCCTGGACAGGTGTCCTTCATCCCTGGCATTTACCCCTGGCATTTGGATCAGTCTCACATGTAAACTTTTTCCAGATTCATGTTTTACTTCTTAAAATCCTCTCCCTGCAATGAATCTCATTCTTCTGCCTTCAGCTGCCACAAGTTTGTTTTCCCATTAATTGATCTGGGTGTGATATTTACTGCACTGAGCTCTCAGGACCACACATGAAAGGAGATTTCCCTGCAGCTGGCAGAGTCTGCTGGGATTCAGGGATTCAGTCCTGAATACTCCAAAGGCTCCTGGAATTATGAGCCCAAGCTTTGAGCTGCCTCCCCACCTTTCCCTCCCAGCAGGGTGGGCTGGCAGGGAGACGTGGAAATGGGAACAGGAAATGGGAATAGGATCCTGCCCTGGAAATGAGAATGGGAAATGGGATCAGGATCCTGCCCTGGAAATGGGAACAGGAAATAAAAGCAGGATCCTGCCCCTGGAAATAAGAATGGGAAATGGGAACAGGATCCTGGCCCTAGAAATGGGAGCAGGAAATAGGAGCAGATCCTGCCCTGGAAATGGGAACAGGAATAGGAACAGGATCCTGTCCCTGGAAATGGGAATGGGAAATGGGAGCAGAATCCTGCTCATGGAAATGGGGGCAGGAAATCAGAACAGGATTCTGCCCTGTAAATGGGATCAAGATCCTGCCCCTGGAAATGGGAGCGGTCTGGTGGGGGCAGGGGAGTGGCTGAATCTGGGTGAGGAGGTTTAGAAGCAGATTTTGAATTGTAAAGCTTTAAATAAAGATTAGCAAAGACCATCAGAACCATTCCCCGGTGGGCTCTGCTGCTCCTGCCCTTTTCTCAGGAACATCCAAAGGTTTTCTGAGGCCCCTCTGAAGGGTCTGGCAGCCCCTGACTCCTGAGGACAGGATGGGGGGGACTCTGGCAGCCCATGGAGGACTGGGAATATTTCCCTTAAAGCCTGAACTATGCCAGGCAGGCCAAACATTTTCCATCCTCCAATGGATTCCTTCCTGGTGGAGAATGGAGAACTTTTAAATTAGTTAGGGGTTCTTTTCCCAAAAAAACCTGCTGAGTTTTCCCTACCACTTCTCCAGTGAAATGCTTTAAGTGAAAGTGAAAATCCTCTGAGCAGTTGAGGGGAGCCCTGGGCTGTTCCCAAATCCTCATTCCCAGAGGGAGATGATGGAGCATCCCCTGATTCCTTCTCCAAGCATGGGGCAAAGACTGCTTCACCAAAACTGAGGAACTGGTGCCTCTTTCCCTCCTCAGCTCCAACCTTTCCAGTGAAACAGGCTCCCAGCTCCTGGGAAGTTACAATTTCTCTGGCATTTGCAAGAGGCAGATCTGGGGAGTTCGGATCTGGGAGCTGAGAGGTCTGTGAGCAGAGACATTGAGGTGGTGGATTATAGAACCATGGAATATCCTGAGTGGGAAGGGACCACAGGGATCATCCAGTGCAGCCCTGGCCCTGCACAGACACCCCAGCAATCCCAGCCTGGGTATCCCTGGAGCATCTGGAGCAGCCTCGGGGCTGTGCCCATTCCCTGGGCAGTGCCAGCACACTCTGGGGGAAGAGCCTTTCCCAAAATCCAACATAAACCTGCCCTGGCCCAGCCCCAGCTGTTCCTGTCCCTGTCCCAGGAGCAGAGATTGGAGCTGCCCTCTCAGTGTCTCCTCTCACACAAGTGGCTGCCACAGGCTGGAGCAGTTAAAAGTTAAAAAACAAACCAAAGTCAGATATCAGGAGCTGAGCCAAGCTAAGGACGATTGATGGAAGTGGTTCCTTATGTTCCATCAGTATTTTTATTGATCTGAGGCTGTTTAGTGCTGTAAAAACGTTATAAATTAGAGAAAAGCTCTGAGCAGGATCTAGAGAAGGAAATCACCCAGGGTAACAGCAACAGCAGAAGAGGAAACAGCCTCAGGTTGTGCCAGCAGAGGTGCAGGTTGGATATTGGGAATTATTTCCTCACTGGAAGGGTGGCACAGGGTGGAGTCCCTGGAGGGGTTTAACAGCCCTGGGGATGTGGCACTTGGGGACATGGCTCAGTGGTGGCCTTGGCAGTGCTGCGGGAATGGTTGGACTCAATCTTAGAGGCTTTTCCAGTTCTGTGTCTCTGATCTTGGGATATCCTGAGTGCACGGAGGTTTGTGGGTGTGCATTAACATATCCTGATCATCCTGCCCTGGGATGATCAAATATTCACAATTAACCTTGGAAAAGGCAGCAGCTGCTGCTTCTGTGCTCAGCATCCACAGAGTCCTCCACCATAGCAGCTCCTCCCTTCTCCCTTCTGTTATAGATGGATAATGAGATGATTGGCTCTCACAATTAAAAGATAACTATTGTGTGAATATTCAGAAAAGCTTTAGTGATGTACAGTTGTGTTATTGTGGTTTAGATGCCCTCTGTTCTCCCCACAGTTCCCTTTCCCCCTGTATTGTTGCCATCACACAGCCTGGGCTGTCCAGCACAGGTACAAAGAAGCTGCACAGGTGTCCCTGGCATGGGGCAGGTGGGAATGGAAAAGCTTGGGGGTGCTCAGGGGGTGGGCAGGGCAACACCTGAGCTCCAATCCAGGTACAAAGCAGTCTGCACTGATAAATGGCACAGAAGAGCTGACTGACAGACTCTGGGAGGGGCCAGGGCTGGCTGATGCAGCCCCCAGGGGTATAAAAGACTGAGCATCCAGCTTGAAGATGAACTGGCCATGTGGTGTGCACGAGGGGCAGTTTCCAGCACTGCAAATTTTTCCTTATGTAGTCCTGCAAAAAATGCCAATCACTTGATTTTTTTAAAATTTTAAAAGTTTAATGATAATAAAATGGTTATAACAACAGCAATATAATTAGAGTAATAATAATTTGGACAGTTTGGACTAGGACAATATGAGACAATAAGTACAAAGATTTACGGACAGTCCGGTTGGCTCTTTCTGGGCAAAATAAGCCCGAAAAAGGGCTTTAACAGAAGATTAACCCTTAAAAGCAACAGCCTATTGTATATTCATACACCTCATCCAGGATGCATAAATTCCATTCAAACAAAGGATTCTGTCTGGGCAGCGTCAGCTTCTTCCTCTGAATTCTGACAGCATCTTCAGGGCTGAGCAAGGCAGGAAGAAGTTCATTTCTTCTGATAATGGAGCAATAAATTCTCTTTCTCTGAGAGATTCAGGTGTCCTGTGACTGCTATCTGGTGCGAGTCCTTTATTTAAAAAGTATCTTACATAGCATAGTTTCTTTTTAATATTATGTTATAACCTAAAAATTATTATTTAAATTATTATTTATTTTAAAATTTTTATTTTAAAATTATGGTATGACCTAAAAACCTATCTATAACACACTACTAAAAAATTAAAACAGCATAACTTTCTAACATAACACATATAATATTCATTTTAATATTTGCAAAAAGCCAACCATAAAATATGCATTTTTTCACAGTCCTTTTGTTGTATTTTCATTGAGGTTTAATAAACCTTTTGAAATTTTCCAAAGTGAGCAGTTGTTTCTCTCATTTCCCTCCGCAGAGATCCGGGAGGCTTTCCGAGTGCTGGACCGGGATGGGAACGGCTTCATCTCCAAGCAGGAGCTGGGCATGGCCATGCGCTCCCTGGGCTACATGCCCAGTGAGGTGGAGCTGGCCATCATCATGCAGCGCCTGGACATGGATGGTGAGTGCTCAGGGCTGTCACCCTGGTTTTTGTAAGATTTTCTAAGCCTTCTGATGTTGACATTCTTGTAGCGAACTTTCTCACACACTTTCTGTAAATAACTTGTTTTGCATTCCTTTATGGAAGAAGAGAAAGTTGATGGACTGTTGGTTTGTCCAGTGTCATTGGAGAGGTGGCACTGTCACCCTCCAATCCACTGTCACTCTTGGAAAACTATAAATGTTGGAGTCAGAAAATAAATTTCTCTTTCTTCTTCACTTTAAAGACAGTGGTGTGCGCTTGTGTTCTTTCGTGTCCTATAGCGACACAGGGGCTTTCCCAGTGCTTGGCAGCCCTTGGGTCCCCATCCAACAACTCCTGCTCACCACGGGAAGGGTGGAAGGGAGCTGGGGAACTTTGTTTTCTCCACACAAAAGGAAAGGGCAAGGTGAGATGTGAAGCTGCTGTGGGTGATCACAGGGATCAGGCAATCCGTGGAAGGGGGATGGATCATCCCTTGTGGGATACAGCTTGGGTGAACCCAGAGCAAAGTCCACAATCCCAACAATGCCTGGGCATCCATGGGAGCTCCTGGAGCTCTGGCAGCCTCGGGGCTGGGACCGTTCCCTGGGGGTGTTATAGACAAGTAATGTAATAGTTGGCTCTCTCAATTAAGAGACAGATATTACACAGATGTATGGTAATGCTATTGTAAGATGTCATTCCACAATCCTCTTTCCCTCCCCTCCTTGTAACAGCCTCAGTAGTCAGGACATTTAGAGGAGGCTGCCTTGTCACCAGGAGGCAAAGCATGACAACACCTGACCTCTGTTCAAGGTGTAAAAAGTGATCTCCACCAATGGATGGCACTGAAGGAGTTGGCTGACAAAACTTTAAGAGGGGCTAAGGATATAAAAAGCAGAGCATCCATTTTGTGGAGGAGCATGTGGCTGGTAGTCACAGAGGGCTCTCAGCACTGTAATTTTACCTTATTTAGTCCCTGGTTGTAGTTTTTGTTAAAGTTTATTAACATTTGAAAAAGTGAGCAGTCGTTTCTCACAAGGGCAAGAACTTTTCCCTAAAATCCAGCTTAACCCCCTCTGGCCCAGCTGCAGCTGTTCCCTGTCCCTGTCACACAGAGCAGAGAGGGGAGCTGTCCCTCAGGAGGAGCTGAGTCTCCCCTCTCAGAGTGGTGAGGGGCTGTCCCAGCCTGGAGGGGGACATCCCACAGGTGAAACACAAACCAAAGTCGGATATCAGAAGCTGAACCAGGCTGAAAGTGATGGAAGCAATTCCTTTGATGCCATCACCATAATGGAATATCCTGAATTGGAAGGGACCCCCAGGATCATCCAGTCTAGCTCCTGGACTGGCCCAGACACCCCAACAATCCCACCCTGCACAGATAATCTTTGCCAGGCTCTCTGAACCTTTCCCTGTGCATTCCTGGGCAGCCCTGGCCGGTGACATTTGGAGCAGATTCCCCACAGTCCCGGAGCTGCTGGGCTGGGAGCTGCTCCAAGGAGGTGTTGATTGCTCTGCCAGGAGAAGTTTTGAGGGGTGGAATCATCCCGAGCCAGGTCCTGCTGGGAGAACTCATCAAACAATTACTGAGGGAATAAAAGTAACAGAACCCCTGTTAGGGAGGGAAATGCAGGATCGGGATGCTGGAGCCAGGGAGGGATTTCAGCTGCTGCAGAGCTGAGCACAAGGAACAATTCCTTTAAAATGTCCTTGGCAGGGCAGGGGAGCCCTCCCTGCTGCCAGGAGCTGGGGTGCAGAGATAACCCTGTCCCAGGGCTGTGACAGAGAGGGAACGCTGGGATCCTGCCAGAGCAGTGTCACAGACATATTTTATGAAAAATCTTTTCTTTAAGATTTTTCCTCCTGAGAAGCTGAGAACCTCAGGAACAAAATGTAAACAATGATTATCTGCTGCTGTGGAATGCAACAGGTGCATCTGTGATTGGTCTCATGGGGTTTCTAATTAATGGCCAATCACAGTCAGCTGGCTCGGACTCTCTGTCCCAGACACAAACTTTTGTTATCATTCCTTCTTTTTCTATTTTTAGCTAGCCTTCTGATGAACTCCTTTCTTCTATTCTTTCAGTATAGTTTTAATATAATATATATCATAAAATAATAAATCAGCCTTCTGAAACATGGAGTCAGATCCTCATCTCTTCCCTCATCCTCAGACCCCTGTGAACACGGTCACAGAGCAGGGGCTGGGGGATCTGGGAGAGCCTGGAGTCCTTGGGGACACTGGGGAAACCCTTGGGGACACTGGGGAAATCCTTGGGGATACTGGGGAAATCCTTGGGGACACTGGGGAGCCGAGCCTGGGGAGAAGGGGCAGTGACACTCCCCTGCCCCCTGGCATTGCCCATGTCCCTGGGAGGCACAGGACAGTTGTCACCAGGGCAGGGCTGTCACCCTGCTGAGGTTCTGCACAGAAAGGGCTGCACAGCCTGGCAGGGACAGGAGATCTGCTGTGGAATGATCTCATTCCCCAAAGAAAAGGGGAAGAAAGGAATCCATCACTTCAGAAGTGTCTGTCCAAGAGCTGCTGTTTGCCCCTTGCCCTGCTGTGCTGGCCTTTCCTGGCAGAGACTGACTCGGGCTCAGGTTTGGCAAAGCCAGGCTCAGTGTGCTGCCAGCTCCTGGGGTCTTTTCCCGAAATTCTGAGCTTTTTTGGAAAAAGAGTGCTGGGACTTGGCTCCCAGCTCTGATTCATGTCCAGTCCTTCCCTGACTCTGGCAGGCTTTGGCACTGCTCTGTGCAGACTGCTGCTGTGGAGGGACCCGGGCTGGGGAGTGCAGTCAAACCTGGAATGAGGGAAGGGGTGAATTCCTGCTGAGGCTTTCCAGGCAGCTCTGTGTGCTCTCTGCAGGGATGGCAGCTGATCCTCCAGCTCCAAACTGGCTCTACTGGTGCAGTGCTGGAGCAGAGCTTTGGGGGCTGTGCCAGGGGAAGGTCAAGTGGGCCATGGATTTAAAAAAAGTCAGGGAATGGGAAATTCCTGAGGTGCTGAGCAAAGAGGGGAATGTTCTGTGAAAGATTTACGTTGCCTGCAAATTGAATTAGTGCTGTACAGCTTGAATTTATATTATCATGGCTACTTTTTCTCCAATGGATTATTCTCCTTTTCCTGGGATTTAACTTGGACTGTGGAGTGAGAGACAGCAGCAGCCTCCTCCCTCCTCTCCCACTGGGAAAGGGCAGCATGCAGGAGCAGGGCAGGAATGCTGGCTGTGCCCAGTGCTCCCAGGAACAGCCTGACCACCTTCCCATACACTCCTGGTGAGGCTGCTGAGCTTTTCCAGGTTCTTGCTGGCATTAGATGGGTTGGAAGCTCGGGTGGATGAAAGGTCACACTCAGGGAGGAGTCCCCAGTGCTCAGGAGAGCTGGGGGGAGCTGAAATCCCCTGCACATCCCTGCCCCGTGCCGTGAGTTATGGTGTGCTGGCAGGTGGAGCAGCCAGACATCCATTCCTTCCTTCCCATCAAAACTGCTGCCAGGGCCTGCAAATGAGGTAAGAAAATTGGCAGGGCTTGGGATTTAAGCTGAGCCAGCCTGAGCAGCCCCAAGATGCAGTTTTCATCAGCGAATTCCAGCGTGGCAGAGGGGCTGCATCTGCCCTGGCCAACTTCACTGAGGGCCAGCAAAAACCAGGAGAACCAGGGGCTGGAGCTGGGCTGGGGCTGAGCATAAAGGGACCTGACAAGAGAACTTCACACCTGGTGTCACCTCCTGCCACTGAGCCAGGGACAGACACAGGGGCAGACACAGGGAATGACACTGGGAATTGCGATAGTGTTCACAGGGGTTTTAGGATGAGGGAAGAGACAAGGATCTGACTCCATGTTTCAGAAGGCTGATTTATTATTTTATGATATATATTATATTATATTATATTATATTATATTATATTATATTATATTATATTATATTATATTATATTATATTAAAACTATACTAAAGGAATAGAAGAAAGGATTTAATCAGAAGGCCAGCTAAGAATAGAAAAAGAAAGAATGATAACAAAGGTTTGTGGCTCAGCTCTCTGTCCAAGCCAGCTGACTGTGATTGGCCATTAATTAGAAACATCCAACATGGGCCAATCACAGATGCACCTGTTGCATTCCACAGCAGCAGATAACCATTGTTTACATTTTGATCTTGAGGCCTCTCAGCTTTTCAGGAAGAAAAATCTTACAGAAAAGATTTTTCATAAAATATGTCTGTGACAGGGAATGGCATAGAGTGGCACAGGGACAGACACAGAGAATGGCACAGGGAGAGCTGCCTCCAGGGCCACAGTGTGCAGCTGCTCAGTGATGCTCTCAGAGCTCTCAAGAGAGCAGGAAGGAATGGATGCTCCATAATTCATCACTTTTGGAGGAAAAATGGGGTTACAGAGAGAATACTGTTGGAGCTTGAGCAAAACCAGCCCTGGCACAGCTGGGATTTGGCCCAGGAGCCCTTCACAGGTGTCACCTCTGATGCCTCCATGGCTGCTGAGGGCTGCCAGCACCTCCCTGCGCAGGGACACATCACCAGCCTTCCTGCAGAGGGGACAGGCCAGCAGAGGGATGTGTCACCAGCCACCAGCCTGGCACTGCCAGGAGTGCAGGGACTGGCTCTGCCCTCAGCCCCTCTGCATGCCCTGATTTCCTGGGAATATCCCATTCCTGCCACTCCTCCCTGGAGGCAGGAGAGCAGCAGGGCTGGGAATCCCCTGGATCCCTAACTGGCATAAAACTCCCTCAGTTATGGAGAAAAATGGGAATCTCCTTGGAATATTTCAAGGTCTACAGAGAAATCCCAAGAAATCCTCAGAACCCTCCTTCTGTGGACTCCAGGAGACATTGTGACACTGCTGGGATGGGAAGTGCCAGAACAGGACAGGAAAAAAAGGGATTTGTTGGCAAAAATGTTTCTCTTTAGGAAGGGAGGTGAGGGCTGGGGCTTCTGAGATTTCCTTTAGCCCAAAGCTTTGTTTGGAAGTGTGGGGCTGTTCCCACAGAGGTTGTTGGTGGACCTGGACACCCCTCTGGGGGCTGTGCCTTGTAGGGAGCCAATATTTTGTTCTGGGAATGCTCCTAGAAGTCAAATCTCACCTTTATCCCATGGATTCCCCTAATTTTCAGCCATAATTCTGCATTTCATGGACACAAATTGTGAGAGGGGTCAGTGCTTCTCTCTGCAAGCTGGGGAATGAGCTGGAATGTTCTGCCAGCACGGGGAAAGGGAAATATTTTACACATTTCTGTGCTGAAAAAAGGAATTATTTGTAAATTCTTCCAATTGGCAGCACTGCTGATAAAAACACTGGGAAATGACACATGGAATGTGTGGCCTTATCTGGGATTCCTCCTCTTTAAGCAGGATTTGCCATAAAAGAGATGAATGTGTGACTTAAGTGTCACAAATGGTTTCGTTGGGATTTTTATCTGAGGAATAAAATGAGCACTTGGTGCACTAATTAGAGGAGCAGCTGGAAAAATAACTCCAGGCTACCACAAGAGCGGGGGGAAATCCACCCCTGGATGTCAAATTATTTATTGGGATGAGAATGGGGAGTCTTTTGATGAAGGAAAAGTTGAGCTGGTTTCACCAGGGACCTGCCTGGAACCTCTGGGACATTCTGGGATGGTGACATCCTTGGGAGCATCGGAAAATGGAGGAATCTCAACTTAACGTTCTAGGAGAGTCATGGAATAATTGAGGTTGGAAAAGATCTCTGAGGTCATTGAGTCCAACCACCCCCAGCACTGCCAAGGCCACCACTGCCCATGTCCCCAGGTGCCACCTCCACAGGGCTGTTAAACCCCTCCAGGGATGGGAACTGCACCCTGCCCTGGGCAGTGTCCATGCCTGACCAGCACTTCCATGGAGACATTTCCCCAATATCCAATCTAAACTTTTCCTGGGTGTTTCCAGAACAACCTGAGGCAGTCCTGGGTGTTCAAACCCAGGCAGAAGTGCCATTGGTGCTGTGGTTTGGTGGCCATGGTTGGACCTGATGACCTTGGAGGTCTTTTCCCACCTCAGTGATTCCAGGACTGTTAGAACTTCAAACTGAGATTCCCCCCCGCCAAGTTCTTCATTGCCCTCTCCAATTCTGTGTCACTGCAGGTGACACATCCCAGAATGTCCCAGATTCTCTTTGGAAAGGGAAGAAGGGACAGTGCCATGTGTGGTGTCACAGTCACCGTGTCCCTCCAGGCCATTGTCCTGCTGTCCATGACTGCCCAGGGACTTTGCTTTGTTTGCCTGCCCTGGCTGCTGGGGAGGGAAGGGACACCAGAGCTGGGGACAGGGATGGCCATGGCCAAGGGACATGGGCTGGAGACAGAGCAAATCTCTCCTTCAGAATGAACTGTTCAGCTTTCCCCCAGGGCAGACAGAAGACAATCCCTTGTTCTTTGGCATGGACAAATCCCAGGATCACAGGATTGTTAAGGTTGGACAAATCCCAGGATCACAAGATCATCAAGGGTGGAAAAGACTTCCAAGATCATCCTGTCCAACCTTTGATCAATGCAATGTTGGCTTCTGTCCACAGGCTCAGTTTGAGCTGCCCTGTGAGGGACAATGGTGACATTCCCAAGCTGGAAACATTTTCTCTGCTTCTTTTGTCTCTCACACTTTTCTTCTTTGGGTTTTCCTGAAGTTTTTTACTGTAGTGGATGTTTCCTTTTGTTTCAGCATGAAAAGAGCTGGATAAAATATTTCATTTTATATCTCAATATAAAATGTGTTTCAGTACAAAAGAGCCCAGGCTGCTGGAGGGGGACCAGAAACCATTTCTGGGTTAAAATCAGGGTTCATAGGAGTCAGAGAATCCCAGAATTCCAGGTTTGGGTTGGAAATAATCTTAAAAATCATCTCACTCCATCCCCTGCCATGGGCAGGGAAACCTTCCACTATCTCAAGTTGCTCCAAGCCCCATCCAGCCTCGCCTTGGGCACTCCCAGGGACCCAGGAGCAATGGCTTATGATGGATTTGGGGTTTGTCCTTTGATCTCAAAGTGATTTTTCAGTGTGAGAAACGATCCAGCCACATTCCAGCCTGGCTGTCCTTTAAAATGTGTTGCTGAGCTGGGAATTTTGGGCAGCAGGATGGATTTGATGAGATGTGTCTGGATTTATGGGGCCACTCTCTCCATGTCTGCTCTCATTTGGACAATGAGGATTATCACATTTTATCCAATTCTGTGTTCTCACTGCAGAAATGAGGAGTAATTACAGCTGCTGCTGCAGCCTGTCAAATCTGCAGCTCAGGAGCCGCAAGAGGTTCATCAAATTACACCGAATTACATCAAATTATAGCCAGTAATATCCCACCCTGCCTTTGCTGAAGTGCAGCCCAGCACAAAAGGAAGGCCTGAAGTGCAGAGCCCCCTCTGGAACCCACCCGTGCTTGGGCTGGGGTGCTCCTCGTGCCCTGTGCTTTGTTTCCATCCCTGTGGAATTTGATTTCCTGCTGAAATGCAGCGCCCTGGGATCATTGTGGCTCCCCAGGGTGTGTGTGCCCCAGGGAGCACCCACAGTGATGAGCTGCTGGTGCTGCCCAGGTGCACCCAGAGCTCTCTGCCCCTCCCAGGGCAGGGGCAGAGCTGCTGATGGAATCCTGGGCACTGTGGGGTGGTCCCAGTGCTCCTGATCCATGGCACACAGGGACCACTGCTCACAGCTGGGGATGCACCTGAGTCTGCACGGACCTGCCAAAGGGGTTTGGGTGCACAGGGAGGGGATTTCAGAGAGGGCTGGGGGCTCTGGGGACTCAGCAGCCCCTGCAGAGCCCTTCCCTGGGGATATCTGGTGGCAGGGCTGGTCCCTGGGCATCCTGCAGCTCCCTGGGGCTGCTGTGGAGCTGGCAGGTGTCTGATGGGCATTTATTCCTTACTGCAGCCCTGTTTGCCTTGGGCTTTCCCTCCTGGTTTGAGTGCTTGTGCTGGAGCAGGTCCCTGTCCCCTCAGTCCCTGGGGACACAGGGTGGTCACAGATTTCGTTTTAAGGGGACAAACCAGGCCTGGGGAGCTGCTCCTCCCCTGCAGGACAAGCCAAGGGTGCCAGAGTGAGGAACTCCAGCTTTACTCAGTGGGGTGGACAAACCCCTCTGCTCCTCCCTTCTGGGCTGGGCTGAAGCCTCCCAGCCCATGGAACCCCCTCCTGCAGGGATGGTCCCTGCAATCCATGGAGATTTTCTGTGGGGCTGTCATGGAACCATATCCACACAAGTGCTCTGAAAACTGCAGGAGTGGAGGGACTTCAGGGACAGAGGGGCTCCAATGGAGATGTTTGATCCTTTCCTCAGATCCATTGAATTTCATGGAATCCCAGAATGGTTTGGGTGGGATCTTAGACCTCCTCTCATTCCATGGCAGGGACAGCTCCCACTGTCCCAGGTGCTCCCAGCCCTGTCCAGCCTGGCCTTGGGCACTGCCAGGGATCCAGGGGCAGCCACAGCTGCTCTGGGCACCTGTGCCAGGGCCTGCCCACCCTCACAGGGAACAATTCCAAATTCCCAACATCCCATCTATCCCTGCCCTCTGGCACTGGGAGCCATTCCCTGTGTCCTGTCCCTCCATCCCTTGTCCCCAGTCCCTCTCCAACTCTCCTGGAGCCCCTTCAGGCCCTGCAAGGGCTCTGAGCTCTCCCTGGAGCTTCTCCTCTCCAGGTGAGCACCCCCAGGTGTCCCAGTCTGGCTCCAGAGGTGTCCCAGCCCTGCAGCAGCTCTGTGCTCTCCTGAATTCCCTCCCACAGACCCACATCCTCCCTGGCAGTGGGGGCAGCTGTTCCTCTCCTCCCAGAAGTCACTGGAGCTGTCTATAATTAAAACTCTTTTCCAAGGCCAAAGTTTTGTGCCAGACTTCCCCTGATTGATCTGTAATTAGGGAGAAATTCTCTGCCTCGTGCTGGGCGAGGGGTCAGGCTGCTGAGGAGGCTCTGACCTCCCAATCTCTGAAACCGAACGCCTTGTCTGGGAAATCTCCTGAGGCTGGAGCTGTTCCGGCTCATCCTGTGCCTCACCCCAGGGCACAGCCGTGCCCAGCCCGTGCCAGCCCAGCCAGGCTGAGCTGGGCACGGCAATGACCCAGCCCGGGCCGGCCAGCACCGCAGGGAGCTGCTGGAGAATAAAAATAAACAGCATTGTGTGCTCGGGGCCCCGAGCTGCAAACCCAGCTCATTAACTTTAAATATCTCACCTCGCTGCTCGCTGGAGGTCACGCTCGGCAGGAGCAGCGCGGCGCTCATCAGCTCCCAGCGCACATCCTCATCCTCATCCTCATCCTCACCCCGGCCCGGGCCACGCAGGGAACTTCCAGGGACCTGATTATCCTGAGAATGGCCAGAGAAAGGCTCATTCAGGGAGCAATCAGTGAGCATTATCCAACCAATTCGATATACAAGGCTCTGAAAACCCGGGCGAAGTCCGTTCTGCCCGGGGGTGGAGGTGATGAAATTCAGGAATATTTTCCCCCTCTCATTTCCCTTCTCCCCCTCTCTCATTTTCCTTTCCCCTCTCTCATTTCCAGGAACGTTTCCCCCCTCTCATTTCCAGGCATCTTTTCCCCCTCTCATTTTCCTTTCCCCCCCTCTCATTTCCTTTCTCCCTCCCTCATTTTCATTTTCCCTCCTCTCATTTCCCTTTTTCCCCCTCTCATTTCCAGGCATCTTTCCCCATTCTCATTTTCCTTCCCCCCCTCTCATTTCCCTTTCCCCCTCTCTTTTCCAGAAATGTTTTCCCCCTCTCATTCCCTTTTCACCTTCTCATTTCCCTTCTCCCTCTCTCATTTCCAGAAATGTTTTCCCCCCTCTCATTTTCCTTTATCCCTCTCATTTCCCTTTTTCCTCTCTCATTTCCCTTTCCCCCCTCTCACTTCTCTTTCACCCTCTCTCATTTCCAGAAATGTTTTCTCCCTCTCATTTTCCCTTTTCCCCTTCTCATTTCCCTTCTCCCCCTCTCATTTTCCTTTCCCCCCTCTCATTTCCCTTCTCCTCCTCTCATTTCCCTTTCTCCCCCTCTCATTTCCCTTTCCCCTTCTCATTTCCCTTCTCCCCCTCTCATTTCCCTTTCTCCCCCTCTCATTTCCCTTTCTCCCCCTCTCATTTCCCTTCTCCCCCTCTCATTTCCCTTTCTCCCCCTCTCATTTCCCTTTCTCCCCCTCTCATTTCCCTTCTCCCCCTCTCATTTTCCTTTCCTCCCTCTCATTTCCTTTCCCCCCTCTCATTTCCAGCCATGTTTTCCCCCTCCACTTCTCCTCTCCAGCTCTTTCTCCAGATTTAATTCCACCCTCCAAGGCAGTGGCTGGGACAGGAGATGTTTGTAGAGTCAGGGGTCTCTCCTGAGGGCTGAGGGTGGGACAATCCCATGGGAATGGGGTGGGATGGGGTCACCTCTGCTCCTCTGAGCATTCCCTTTTTCCCTCAAAGCTCAGGCAGGAGTTCCCAGGAGCTGCTGCTGCTCCCTGGGATGAGGGGATTTGGACCCTGCTCTCCCTGCCTGGCATTTCCAGCCTGGGCAGATTTCTGAGGGTGGATCCTGTGGGATCAGGACCAGGGGAGGTGGGATGGGCTCAGGGGGTGGTTTGGGTGCAGCTGGGGCTGTTTGGGGCTGCTGGTGCCCTGGCAAGATGACTGCACAGCTCTGGCTCTGGCTCCTGCTGCCCATCCCAGCAGATCCGGCTTCCCCTGCTCCCTGTAGTGAAGGGCTGAGGCAAGATGAAATCCTTTGTCTGAGCTCACAGCTTAGGGAGAGGGTGGGAATTCTCTGTGCTCAGCTCTCACAAACCAGTGCAGAACCAGCAGAACCAGCAGGAGCAGCTGGTGCCACCTGGAACCTCTCGATTCTGGGGATGTGGGATCAGAACCTGGAGGAGAATTGGTGTTGAAAGGACGTGGCTTAGGGAGTAAATCCCCTTTCCAAAGGGCTGCAGGCTCTTTCATCTCCCCTGAGATGGTGTCCAACCCCCAGTCTGCTCCCTGGAGGGCAGTGGTGCTTTTCCAGCCCCCTCCAGGTGTTCAGTCATTGATGATTTTCTTTTTCCTGTGTCCCATCTCCTCTGCACAGCTCCTGACAGGAGGGCACAGCCGGGGGGTCGGGCTGTGCTCCAGGGAACAGGGACAGGAGCAGAGGGAACGGCCTCAGGCGGGGCCAGGGGAGCCTCAGAGGGTATTTTGGAAACATTTCTTTACTGGAAGGATGGTCACACATTCCTGGAAATGTTCAAAAACTGTGTGGATGTGTTCACTTCCATTTCTTCACTGGAAGGGTGGTCAGGCATCCCTGGAAATGTTCAGAAACTGTGTGGATGTGGCTCTTGGGGACAGGGGTCACTGGTGGCCTTGGCAGTGCTGCAGGAAGGTTGGACTTGGTGATCCTGGAGGTCAGTTCCAACCTCAATGATTCCATGATTTTGTGGTCCCACAGGTTTATTTAGGAGGCCCAATGGACATTTTGCAGAGGTGTAGACATGCCTTTCTTGAGTCACTCAGGTCCAAAGCAAATCTCCCTGGGCTGCAAGGTCTGGAAAACCCCTGAATTCCCAGCTCCTCACTGCTCTTTGCTGCTGCTCCATCATCCCTGATGCCCTTGGAATCAAAGAGCCCCAGCAGTCTGGGGTGGAAGGGTCCTTAGAGATGATCCAGCACCAGCCCTGCCATCTCCACACTGGGCACAAGGGTGTTGGATGTGCCATGGGAGCCCAGGATTCCCTGCTGGAGCTCTGTGGAGCTCTGGAAGTGGCCAGACTGAGCTCACACATGGCAAATGTTGATGCTGGGGCTCCTCACGCTGGAATTATCCCCAGACTCTCTCTGCACCCCATGGACGAGCAGTGAGGGGGAGATTTGGTGAGTCCCTGCTGGCCACACGAGGTCTGTAGCACTGGAAAGGTTCCCAGAGAACCCAGAGGTGTTGCTTGGTGCCTTCAGCATCCTCTTCCCACGATGGGACAACGAGCCAGGCTCACCAGTGCCATGCCTTGTTATTGTCACACTTCCCTGGTTCCTGCAGGGAGCAAAGGTCTGTGGGCACCTGGAGCTCTTCTCACCCAGCTGAGGGCCTGGGGATGATGAGCTGATCTGATTTGGCTCTGCTGGGGTGGCCAGAGAGGTTCTGAGTCATTGTTTGAGTCATGAGGCTCAGCCTCGGCGCTGGTGCCCCCGGGTGACTCGGTGACATTAATGCCAGGATTAACACGGAGCTTTACAGGGGAGGAGAATGTGAGGGCACTGCTGGGAGGGAATCAAGGAGAGTTTTAGGTGGCTTTAAACCAGTGCTTGAGCTCAGCTCTGGTGTTCTGCAAAGATCACCCACACAGGCAGTGACCCATCCCTTGGCCCAAGGACCTCAGGGATGGGGTGGAATCCTGAGGGATGGGCCTGGAGCCCCTCTGTGCTCACCCCCTTTGCCACCTGCCAGCCTGCCCTGTTCCAGCAGCTCCTCAACCCCATTCCCAGGGTTTCCCTGTTCCAGCAGCCCCTCAGCCCCATTCCCAGGGTTTCCCTATCCCAATAGACCCCTCACCACCATTCCCAGGGTTTCCATGTCCCAGCAGCCCCTCACCCCCATTCCCAGGGTTTTCTTGTCCCAATAGACCCCTCAGCCCCATTCCCAGGGTTTCCATGTCCCAATAGACCCCTCAGCCCCATTCCCAGGGTTTCCATGTCCCAATAGACCCCTCACCACCATTCCCAGGGTTTCCATGTCCCAGCAGCCCCTCACCCCCATTCCCAGGGTTTCCTTGTCCCAATAGACCCCTCAGCCCCATTCCAAGGGTTTCCCTGTCCCAGCAGACCCCACCCCAATGTGCCCCTAGCTTTCCCTGCCTTCCCAGTTTGTAAATAAGCTCTGGAAATGTGTGAGTGCCTTGGAATCATGGAATCATGAAGCTGGAAAGGAGCTCTGAAACCCTCAGGTGCAGCCATTAACCCATCGCTGCCCGGTCCCCATGGAACCATTTCCCTTCCTCAGTCAGGGAGCTCAGCCCAGTGGGGTTTATAAATCTGTGTTTGTGCCAGGGAACAGGGACAGGAGGGAGCTGTCCCGGGCCAGGGAGCACATCCTGCTCGCCCTGGCTGCAGCTGTCCTGCTGTGCCCCTCCAGCCTTCCCAGGGGTTCTCATCCTGTGGGATGAACTGTGCTCAGGCCTCAGTGGGAGCCTGGAGGCAGAGGAGGGGAGGATGTGACCAGCACACATCTCACAGGGGGACTGGGGTCCTGTGAGCACTGCTGGGGTCAGGGATTTTGGGAAAACAGGCAGCACACCAGCTCCCACTCAGCCTTTTTCTCTTTTGTCCCCATCCTTAAACCAACTGCGAGTTAATTTGTGGATAATCCACACATGGCTCAGAATCCCAAGGACCCTGGGGAGAGCAGCACATCTGCAGCACAGGAATGGGAGGGTTGCATTTGATTCCTGTGCTGGTGGGCGCCGTGGGGAGGAGCAGGAGGATGAGCTGGGCAGCTCCTGCCTGTGCCAAACCCAAATTCCACACTGTGCTCCCAGGATGGGATGTGAAAACCGGGCTGTGGTGGTGCTCAGGCTGTGCAGAGCAGCCCCGTGCAGGTTTTAGTGTTGGTTTTTATAACATTTCTCTCGTGGCTGTCAAAAGGAATTTTCAGACAAACCCGTGATTTCTCTCTGTTGATGAAATGATGCTGCAGTCTCCTGAGGTGCTGATGGCAGGGAAGGTTTGTTTTCTGCAGCTTCACATGAATGTTAAAGGGATATTTCTACCAGGCAAAAGTGGGGTGTAGCTGCCTTGCTAGTTAAGAGTTTTAATTGAAAAAGCAGTCAATAAGGGGATAATGCATTTTTCAACGGCATCTTTCTTTGGAGGCTGTGGAAGATGCTCTCATTAAGCTGACAATTAAAGCCTCTGAAGTTAGTGATGATCCCTGGCAGAGGCAGAGGGAAGTCACGAGCGAGGGGCTGCCCAAAGTCTTGCACAAAGTCAGAGCCCAGCAGTCCTTTTCTCTGGAATCACGTGTGGGACCGAGTCCTGCGTGTCCTCTGAGGGTGGAGTGACATTGGAGAGACCCGAACCGAGTAACTCCGTGCTCGGGGTCACACGGGCACAGGCCAAATGAATGCGGGGGCAGGTACCGGCACCTCTTTAAAATGCAAATTGTTTTCTTGCTAATCTGGCTAATTTAAAGAAATTAGCATCCCAAAGCATCCCGATTTGCATCCCAGCGCACGGATTCGCTGCTGTCGGTGTCATCGGTGTAAATCACCGGGAGCCGCTGTCACCTTGTTCCCTTCCCCAGCGATCCGGCCGGGAAGGGAACATGCCGGGACCGATCCACCCGAGGGGCGCCGGAGGAACGCGTTTCCCCCTGCCCAGAAATGTTTTACAGAATGGCTCTCCAGGGGATGCGCTGCCCACCCCTTACCTCAATATGCCAGCCCAGAAACGAGCTCGGTCCTGCAGAGCTCCGCAGCTGGGAGCGGCTTTAGCAGCGGGACCATGAGCGGATCCCTCCCATTGTACAGCATCCCTTGCAGAGCCTCACCCCAGAATATTCCCTCCCAGAAATCCCAGATCTCCTGGAGCCCGGAGATCCAAACTCGGCCCAGGGAGTGCTCGTGCTGTGCTGGTTTTGGGCTCGGGCTGTGCTGGTTTTGGGCTCAGTTTGCGCCGGTTTTGGGCCCGGGCTGTGCCGGTTTTGTGCCCGAGCTCAAAGCCAGCCCGGGCTGTGCCGGTTTTGTGCCCGAGCCCAAAGCCAGCCCGGGCTGTGCCGGTTTTGTGGCCGGGCTGTGCCGGTTTTGTGCCCGAGCCCAAACCAGCCCGGGCTGTGCCGGTTTTGTGCTCAGGCTGTGATTTTTCCCACGGCGTTTGTGCCAAGATAAGGGCACGGGAAATCGCGATCAGCTGCGCGGCTGCTCAGATCGGCACACGGGAGTGTGATACGAGGCACAAATGTGATTGATAAGAAGTTCAGATGTGATTGATAAAAAGCATAGATGTGATTGATAAGAAGCGCAGGTGTGATAAGTGCAGATGTGGTTGATAAGAAGCACAGATAGGATTGATGAGAAGCACAGATGTGATTGATAAGAAGCACAGGTGCACGGGTGTGATAAGAAGCACAGATATGATAAGAAGCACAGATGTGATTGATTAGAAGCACAGATGCACAGGTGTGATAAGAAGCACAGGTAGCAGCGGTGGCAGGGCTGGCACACGGCACTGCCACGGGCACTGCCGGTGTTTCAGTCGTGGCCCTGGCATTGATCTGCTGGAGCCTCACGGTCTGAGACACTTCTCACACCTGGGGACTGAGCAGCAGCAGCTCCAGGGAGGGCTGGATGTGGTCACTTCCCCGTGAATGGGAGTAAAACACACCCCCCACAAATCCTACCAGTGCAGGGAGCAGCTTTGATTTACCCAGCCCATCAGTTCATTAACATGGAGGAGGAGATGTCTGTGGCCTGATCGATGAAGGAGATTTTCCACAAGATTAGGTTAAGCATTCTCAGGAGATCTGGGCATTGAACTGCTCAGACAGACAGGGATTTTAAAGATCTTTCAGCAGATAGGAATATCCCTTTATTTTGTGGAGGGAAAAGTGACATTTGGTACAAAACTCCCTCCAAACAGCCCCGTGCCTTGTTCAGAGCAGAAGCCACACTCAGCACTGCACCAGCTCAGCTCATTAGTGGCAGGACCTGTCACCTGTCCCTGCTGGTGGCACTGAGGCTGTGCCTGCACTGCCTGCTCTGCATGCCAGGCACACACGGATGCTGCTGGCAAGCTGGGCTGAAAAACCTGCTGGATCTGCAATGGCCTGGCCCCTGCTCTGGATCTGCAATAGCCTGGCTCTTGCTCTGCCTGCTGGATCTGCAATGGCCTGGCCCCTGCTCTCCCTCTCCCTCTCCCTCCCTCTGGAGCCTGGGTCTGGCCTTGTAAATCATGTGCAGAACCTGAGAGGGAGAGCCCTGGCTGTGCTGCTGGCTCCTGTCGTCCTGCCAAAATGGCTTTTTGGGAGCTGCCTCTGGACTGTCTGGAACTGGGGAATGACCTGCTCCCCTCAGTGCACGGCCTGATTCTGTCCTTGGGGCCATCTGGGACATAACAGGGGTCATTCCCTGGCACAGCAAAGGATCTGGGTCTGTGGGCACAAGGAAGCTTCTGTGGAGGTTTCCCAGGGTGTGGGGATCCTGATGTGCAGCAAGTCCAGAGGGGCATGTTGGGTGTGAAAGGGTAATTCATTTATAATAATGAGGGTGGTGAGACCCTGGCACAGATTTCCAGAGCAGCTGTGGCTGCCCCTGGATCCCTGGCAATGCCCAAGGCCAGGCTGGAGGGCCTTGGAGCACCCTGGGATAGTGGAAGGTGTCCCTATTCACATCAGGCTGCACTACATGGCCTCTAAAAGTCTCTTCCAAACCAACCTTCTCTCTGATTTCTGAGTCTCTGATCTTTTCTTCTCATTCCAGGGGATGGCCAGGTGGATTTTGATGAATTTATGACCATTCTAGGACCTAAGCTGGTGTCGTCGGAGGGCAGGGATGGCTTCCTGGGGAACACAATAGACAGCATATTCTGGCAGGTAAGTCAGCATTGCTTGAATTGTAGCTTCAGGCAGCTCTCAGCAGCTTCCAGAGTGGATTTGTTGAGGAGCACAGCATGTTTTACTGAGTGGGAATGACTGTGGAAAGGGTGTTGAGGTCCATCATGCTGGGGGCTGTGGGACAACATCCCATGTTGGGGGAGAGAATTGTGTCCAGCCAAGCCCTGTGTTCCTGTGGATGGATGCAGCTGGACACAGCAGCACCCCAAGACTCATGCAGCACCTTTGGGACCCTGGGATTCACTTCTGGAAGGAAAAGCAATTTTCTCGAGCAATCTTTTGAGTTGGGAACCTTGAAGCCACCCAGCTGCTCCCAGAAGTGTGTCCCTGTCCAGTGTCCCTTGGCTGTGGCAGGGGTTGTTCCACACAGAGGTGTCTTAGTTTAGAAAGACAGGAGTCTGCTGAGGAAGGCAGGAACCTCCCCTGAGATGGAGAATGTAAACTCTCCCCACCCCTCCCAATTGCTATAAATTTTAAATTAAGGAGCTCTCAGGCAAAAAATATGGGAGCAGGAAATAACAGTTCTTTAATAGGGAAAGGAAAAAAAATAAATGGATAAAATAAACAACGCAGTACACTAGAACAACACTGACAGAGTCAGAACCCAACCTGACACCCTGTGGGTCAGGCTGTTGGCAGCAGTCCCATTGGAATTGTGGCTCAGCCCTCCTGCAGTGTCAGGGGTGGTTCTGCTGGAGCAGGGATCCTGCAGAGAAGGATGGATTCTTCCTCTGAAGATCCAGTGGGAGAAGAGGCAGCTGCTGTTCCTCTGGGGAATCCAGTGGAGAAGCCGTGCTGGTGTCTCAAAACCTCTGGATTGTAGCTGGGTAGGAATGCTTGGCTCCTCCCTCTGGGCTCACGTCTCCCAATGGGATGCTGTAGTTCTTATCAGCCATGCAGGGACATTCAGTAGCTGTTATCAGCAGATGTCCCCTCCAGAGGAAGGTGTAAATGTGGTCACTCAAAGAGAGAGATAAGGCAAACTGCCCACTTGACAAAGGTAATCTGCCACACAGATGCTAATGGAAAACATATTGCATTGCAATCTGGAACAGGAGGGAATGTGCTGGGCAGGTCAGGTCCCACTGGGATTTCTGCTGAATTTAGGGATGAGCACTCTGTATTGTGCTAGAGAAAGTTTTGCCCCAGGTGCTGCCCTGGGGTGGTTTGGTCCTGCTGGACCCAGGCACTGGAAGGACACAGATCCAGCACTGGGAGCTGCTTTTTGCCTGCCCTGCAGTGAGACTTTAAACAGAGCTGGAGCTTCCAGGAAAAGCAGTCCAGGCTGTTATGGCAGGATCAAAAATTCTCCAAAACACAGAGCTGCACGTTTGCTGCCAATGGTTCAAATGTGTGGCTTCCTGTGGGATTCCAGCTCCTTTCACTGACCATCCCACAAACCTGGCCTGCTGAGAAACTTTGGCTGTTCTCAAGTTTAATGAAGCAAAAGAGCCAAAGCTGGAAATGAGATTTTCTGCCTTCTTTTACAACCCTCCAGCCCTGTCCAGACTGAATTGGGTGGAGCTTTGGAAGAGAATTTTAAAAGGCTTTTAAAAACTTGTTCCTGGCCTTCTGGCATGGGACAGGAATAACCCTGAAAATCCTGTTCTGGATTCCAGGATTTGATTGTCAAAGCAGGAGTTTGGTGCTGGTGAAGCCCCCATGGTTTGTGATGCATCTGGGGGGAGTAAATGGCACCAGGAGGTGTAGGACTGGGTGCCAGGGATGTTTAGGTGCCTCCATTGCTTCTTGTGAGCTTCATCCCAGGCTGGGAGCGAGAGGAGGGAGCCCCATCCCATCCCATGGAGCTGTTGGCACCTTCCAGAATTCCAGCCCCTCAGGAGCTGCTCAAGAAGCAAAAATCCTGGTGGGAAAATCAGGTTTGTGAGCTGAGCTCTTGGATGGGGAGCAGAGAAGTCTGGAGCCTTGCTGAGAATTCTGCTCACAGTTTAACCCACTGCTTTTAGTGACACTCCCACCTCTGCAAATGCCTGGAATGAGGCTGGGAGACGGGATTGTGCCTGGATTTAGGGCAGTGGGTTCCTGGGATCAGCTTCCATAGGGACATGGCTCTGGTGCCTCCCTGGCTGTGATGGGACAGGGAAAAGGGAGCAGAGGCTCCAGGTGGGAGCCCTGGGTGGGCAGGGAACAGCCTCAGGGGCTCCTTCAGGCAGCAAAGCTCTGACTGAGTTCCACCAGTGCTCCATGGCGTTGGAGAACAGCAGTTATGGGCTTTACCACCTCTTTACTCAGCACTTCCCTGGATTTCTGAGCCCTTGAAGAGCTCTGATTGCTTTTCCTCTGGGGTTGGAGTACAATATCTCTGCAGCTTTTTCCCGAAGACAAAGCAAGGAAAAATCATGGAAATGTCATTCAGGGAACAGGTTCTCTTTGCCCATTGCTCCCTGGCTTTACCAATCCCTCTGCAGGGCCATCAGTCACCTCATCCCTGAGCATTTCTGCCTCTGCAGCATCTCCAGTGGGACCCCTGATGGGAAGCCAAGCTTTTGTGGGAGCCAGGGCTTGGCCGTGCTCCCCATTTCCCCTGATGTGCAATTTCCACATTTTCTGGAGTGAGTGGCTGGGGCTGAGCCCGGGTTGCTGACAGAGCCCTTCAGCCCTGCAGCACTCCCAAGGAAGGATTTTAAGGAGGGAATGGTGCCCACAAGGCTGTGCCCACACCCAGGGCTGGGGGACAAGGATGGGACAAAAGGGACACCTGGCTGAGCAGTGCCACCATGAAACCTCACCCCAAAGCTTCTTCAATCAGTCCCATAGGAGAGAGGAGCCATGTGGGCATCCCAAAAGTGCCTTCCCCTCTCCATCCCAGCAGCTGCCCTCCAGCCCTCCCCACTCTGGGATGTCTTTGTCAGCTCATTTCTAAGGGCAAAGACCTCCAGGCTCCAGGGTTAAACACTTCCTTGGGGATGGAATGTGGAGGAGTGGGACAGTGTTCACAGGGGTCCAAGGATGAAGGAAGAGATGAGGATCTGACTCCATGTTTCAGAAGGCTGATTTATTGTTTTATGATATATATTATATTAAAACTATACTAAAAGAATAGAAGAAAGGATTTCATCAGAAGGCTGGCTAAGAATAGAATAGGAAAGAATGATAACAAAAGCTGGTGGCTCGGACTCTCTGTCCAAGTCAGCTGACTGTGATTGGCCATTAATTAGAAACATCCAACATGGGCCAATCACAGATGCACCTGTTGCATTCCACAGCAGCAGATAATCAATATTTACATTTTGATCTTGAGGCCTCTCAGCTTCTCAGGAGGAAAACTCCTAAGGAAAGGATTTTTCATAAAAGATGTCTGTGACAGAGGAGCACCAGGCTCTGGGGCCCAGAGAGAATAACAGCCCTGGATGAGAGGTTTTGAATGGAAGGAACCTCTCTGGGGTGGCTGAAATGCTTTGGGAGGTCAGGACAAGTGGCATTGTTAAACAACAGAGCTGCATCTGCATTGGGGAAATTCTGTGCCCACAGCACTGATAAGGTGATTTGGAAAAGCCAAATTATCAAGTACACTTTGTACCTGACCAGCTGAGCGCCAAAGTGCTGCCTGATTGATTTTCCCCTTTTTCCCTTTGCTGTGTGTACACGGAGGCTGCAGGGAGCTTCAGGCAGGATATCTGGGGCTTTGTGTGGCATCAGGGGACAGGGGAGGCTGCAGGGAATTTAGGAGGAAATCTGGGGCTTTGTGTGGCATGAGGGGACAGGGCTGGATCATCCCCTCAGCCACGGTGCCCATGCATGCCATCAGGAGCAGCCTGGGCATTTGGGGATAAACAAAGCTGCTTTGCAGGAGCAGCAGAATTCCAATGGGGAGATGCTGCCCAGAGCTCTCATTTCTCACTGCTGGGATGTCCCTGCAGGTTTGGGGAGGTAGGTCCTGTGTGATAATATACTTGTGGGCAATTTTAGAAGGAAATTCAGACAGGACCTCTGAGCTGGTTTTGATGATGAGGTTTATTTTCTTATCTTCTACATGAGCAGGAAGGGTGAGTTCAGCTCACATCTTCATTGCACGGTTCACAAGGTCACAAGACTCTTAGTTGCAAGACTTTTTAAGGAGTTATTGACCAATAAAACACTGCCAACAAGGATATTTATGTTTTTGACCCAATCCTTAAATATTTTATCTAATGGACCCATGCTACAGGGTAAGCTTTCTTAGCCAATCATGTTATGACACACAAACCTACAGTGCTGCATGCTAAACTCCTTCTTTACCTCTCTGTAACTACTTTTATTTTTTTCTATATCTTAAACTCTGAAACTCTAAACTTTCCTCTACTTAGCTTAACGTGTCTCTGCTTTAAACTATAAATCCACATTCTCACTTCCAGCACCTAAGTTTGGAAGCCTTTTCCAAGGTCTCAAATCAAATCCTGTGTTTAATCCTAAATTTTGGATTACAGGCCCAAAGTTCTGAGAGTTCCCTGCATTTCATATTCCACCAGTCCTGCACAGGGAACAGCTCAGCAGCTGTTTGTGCTCTCTGGGTTTGGGGGAACCTTTTCCTTTCTCCAGGCTCTCACAGGCTTTTGCTAGGGGGAGGGATAGCCTGGGGTTTGTGATCCTTGATGGGTGAGGAGGAATGCCAAAAATCCAACAGCACCCCTGTGCGAGGAGGGAGGGATGTGCAGGGACAGCAGGGACTGCAGGGATGGGCCAGGGACAGCAGGGAACAGGCCAGGGACAGCAGGGACAGGCAGGGATGGGCCAGGGACACCAGGGACAGGCAGGGACAGCAGGGACAGGCCAGGGACAGGCAGGGATGTGCAGAGACAGGCAGGGACAGCAGGGATGGGCCAGGGACATCAGGGACAGGCCAGGGACAGCAGAGACAGCAGGGACAGGCCAGGGATGTGCAGGGACAGCATGGACAGGCCAGGGACAACAGGGATGTGCAGAGACAGGCAGGGACAGCAGGGCCGGGCCAGGACAGGCCAGGGACAGCAGGGACAGGCCAGGGACAGCAGGGATGAGCCAGGGACAGGCAGGGATGTGCAGGGACAGCAGAGACAGGCAGGGACAGGCCATGGACAGGCAGGAACAGGGAGGGACAGCAGGGGCAGGCCAGGGGCAGCAGGAACTCCTGACTGAGCTGCACCCCCAGCACAGGCCCCAAAGGACACTTTGTTCCCTGGAAAACGGAGCAGGGCCCACATCCAGCTGTGAGGGTGCATTGGGGCTGGCTGGGGAGGAAATTCAGCAAGAGGAGGGGGGATCGGTGCTGGCTGGGGACACGGCTGGTCTGGGACACGGCTGGGCTGGGATGCGGAGGTTCCCCTCCGATCCCAGCCTCGAGGTTTCAGTTTTCCTGCTCTGCCCCTGCAGCTGGGAATGCAGGAGAGTCCCAGGGGACACATCGGGGCTCTCCTGATCTGGTCAATCAATGAGTGCCTTAATAGAGTGAAATGAAGGGGAAAATGTGATGGAATGGCCGTGGCACAGGGCAGGGCACGGAGGGAGAGGGAGGGAGGGAGTGAGGGAGCAGGAGATGAGGGAACAGGGAGTGAGGGAACAGGGTGAGGGACCAGGGGGTGAGGGGAAGGGAGTGAGGGGACAGGGGGTTGAGGGAACAGGGAGGGAGGGAGCGGGAATGAAGGAGAAAGGAGCGAGGGAGAGGGAGGGAACAGGGAATGAGGGAGAGGGAAAGAGGGAAGGGAGTGAGGGCGCAGGGGGTGAGGGAGAGGAGATGAGGAAGAGGGATGAGGGAAAGGGAATGAGGGAGCAGGGAGTGAGGGGCTGTGTTTGGGCTGTCTCTGAAGACAGTTTTTTCTTTATGGAGTTTCAGAGATAAACCTGCTGCAGTTGCTTCCCATGTGTGAGTTCCTCCTGCTGTCCCTGCAGAGGAGTTAATCTGATGATAGCAAATGAGCCTTGCTGCAGAGGAATCCTTTGTGTCTGTGTCCAATTTGATGTGGGAACAGCTCCAGGTGCCCCTCTGGGGTCAGCCCTTCCTCCCTCTCCTCCTCCCCCTCTGGGCAGGTGCAGGATGCTGTAAAACCACAGGATGGGACATTTTACATCTTGCAGCAGAATTTTTTTGCTGGTGCTGAGCTGCTCTGCTGCAAAAATCTCAATTCCTGGATTTCAGGGGCTGCTGTGTCAGCTTTTAAAAGAACCTCAAATCGACTGCTGGGGAGGAAGAGAGGTGAGAGATTGGGAAGGAATTCTTTATTCAGAGGGTGCTGAGGCCCTGGCACAGGGTGCCCAGAGCAGCTGTGGCTGCCCCTGGATCCCTGGCAGTGCCCAAGGCCGGGCTGGATAGGGTTTGCAGCAGCCTGGGATGGTGGAAGGTGTCCCTGCCCATGGCAGGGGGGAATGAGATGAGCTTTAAGGTCCATCCAAGCCAATCCATTCCACATGTCTGTGATTCACAAATCCTGTGCCCTCCCTCTGGGTGGCTGCTCTGGGGTTTAAATCAGGAAATGCAGCTGAAAGTTTGGGTGGAAATTGTATGGGTGACGACAAAGATGGAGAACTGTGGCTGGTCCATGGCACCAGGAACACCTCCCCAAATCCTCTTCCACCAAATGAGTGCTTCCCTCATTCTGGGCAGCACTTTTTGGTTGCTGAACCTGAGATATCTTCAAATGATTTCCATGGAAAAAATTCTGTACATTTAAAATATCCACCATTTCTTGGGTTTTCCCAGCTGGAAAAGTAAAGGACAGGTTGGAAACCTTGGCACTGATTATCCTGCAAAAGCACTGCAAAGTGAACTGGGAGCCAAGGCAGAAACCTTTCTTGGGCACCCAGCTTGGTCATTGTGTTCACCAGTGCCCCTGAGCTCAAGCATCCTGATCATATCCTAATTTCAGGAATTAGATCTCCTGTGACAGTTTCTCCTGCAGTTTAGGTCGTAGTTTCCTCATATCCATATTTAAAAGGTGAGATTTTCCATGGGGAGGTTGCAGGTGGCTGGCATGAAGTTCATCCCAAAAAACCTGGGACACTGCTTAGTGTCCTTTAGCTCATCCCAAATATCCTGGGACACTCACAGAGTGTCCCTTGGAGCTATCAGAGGGAAACAGCCACTTCAGCCTCAGGAAGGGATAAATTGTGCTTCAGAAGTGCCATTTTTACTGCCTTTGGTACAAAAAATGTGGAGGGAAGTGGCTCAGGTGGAGCTGTGTGCACTGGGGACAGCTAATTGTCACCTCATGGGTCCCAGCAAGGCTTTCAAGGCCTTTTTGGTGTAAGTTCCAGCCCTGTGGTGCTGTTTTCAGTGGAAGGGGAGCAGTTCTGCTGCCCCACTGAGCCTCCCTTTGCTGCCAGGACATTTTGGCCCTGCTGCTCTCTGTGGATTTGTGGCAGCACAGGGAGAGCTGAGCCTGTGCAGGGATGAATCCATCTCCAGACACTGCTCCCTGTGCCAAGGCCTGTGTCCAGATGTGCTGGCACAGCTGGAGCAGATGTGAGCACTGCAGGGCTTCGTGCCCTGGCTGGTGGTGGCACAGCGTCCCTGTCATGTCCCTGGAGCCCTGGATGAATCCACCACAGCAATTCTGGCAGGCCTCACGTTCACCTGCCTGTGAAGGGACCTCCTTTCCACCACCACATTTTCCCTGCAACAAAATCCACCCTCCAAACCTCCAGGGCAGAGTTTACAGCTGGAGATGGCAAGGTTTTGGAAGCAGCAAAGCAGGAGAAAAGCAGGATTTCCTTGCCCAGCTGTGGTTTTGAGCTTCAAGCAGCACATTTAGCCCTCAGAAATGCTCTGCAGCTTTGGTTCAGAGCCTGTTTAAAGCAGGCAGTTGGTATCCAAAGGGTTCCTGCCTGCTGGGTTCAGGATCTGGCTGCCCTGGAAGGTGTGACTGGGCTCTGTGCACCCTCTGCAGCGCTCAGGGACACTTCCTCCAGCAGCTCTCATGGTCCAGAGGTTCTTCTTTCTGTGCCAGTTTATTTATAAACTCAGTCTGCAGCCCCAGGGCTTTTTTTGAGAGATTTTTTTTTCTCTTGCCTGGTGTGTGAAATAGGAATTGTGCTGTGGATTTCTCAGGGATTCGCTTGGAAGTGTTAGGAGCAGCCTGTAGGAAAGGTGAATGTGTGGGAGTATTACCTGATCTCCCAGCATCATGGGGCTGGGAGAGGCTTCCTGGCTTTTTTCTGAGGGGATCAGAATCTCCAGCAGCCCTGAGGACCAGGATCCACCTTCAGTGCTGGTTTTATTGGAATTGGGATAATTTTTCCTTTGGAAAAGCCTCTTTGGGTGGTGGAGCAGAGGTGATGAGTTTCAGTCAGGGGACTTTCAGGGCAAATCCCAAATTCCCTCACTCCCAGTGTCAGGAAGGAGTTTCTGACAGAGAGGAGGCTCCACCCAGCCTTAAATCCCAATCCAGATCTCAGGATCATCCATCCATCCATCCATCCATCCATCCATCCATCCATCCATCCATCCCTCATCCATCCATCCATCCATCCATCCATCCATCCATCCATCCATCCATCCATCCATCCATCCATCCCTCATCCAGCCACCCATCTATTGCAGCAGCTCCAATCCTGCAGGATTTTGCCTTTGGCTTCCCTGGATTCTTCCCATTCCTGTAACAAAATCACCTCTCACTGCACTGCAGGAATTTTGTTGAGGGAAATCTTAATTGACTCAAAGGAAAGTCTGATTTTCGTGGAGATCTGAGATTGGGAACTTAAAACAGACTTGGCCTGTTTATTTCTTCTTTTTTTCTAAAGGATCCCCACTGTGAAATAAAAATCTACACATTGCTCTGCCTCCAAGCTCTGGCATTCAGTGGAGTAAAAATATCAGGGAAACTGAACTAAGGCTTGAAAAAGAAGGAAAAGCAGGAAAAAAACACTCCATCGTTCATAAACAAGCAGAAACCTCAAGGCATTTGCAACAAAGAAATGTGTTAGGAAGAAAATGACCTTTTCTGTGAAAGAAAAATCTAAAAAAATAAATTACCTGCTTGGGGAAAAAAAAAAAAAGAAAAAAAGAAAAAAGAAAAAAAGACCTGTGGAAAAATGTAAATGAAGAAGCTGCAAAGATCCCAGTGCTGGGGGTGGGGAGTGCTGGAGTTCCTTGGGGTGAGGGGAGGAAAGGCCTGTAGGGAATCCCTGCAGCCCAGTCGGCAACTCCCATTTCCCATTGGGTATCCCAGATTTCAGGTGCACCTGGAACCTGGCACCAAAGCCCTGGCACAGGGTGCCCAGAGCAGCTGTGGCTGCCCCTGGATCCCTGGCAGTGCCCAAGGCCAGGCTGGACAGGGCTGGGAGCAGCCTGGATGGTGGAAGGTGTTGGGGGTGGAATGGGATGGCTTTGAAGGTCCCTTCCACCCCAAACCCTTCTGGGATTCTGAGAGAACCCCCTGAAGGTTCCAGGCCCTGAGTGAGTCCTGGGGGTTTGTGATGCTCTCCTGGTGTCTCCTGAGCTCAGCTCCTGCCAGGGCCACCTGGGGCTGGGCTCCTGCCCCTGCAGAGGCACCAGGAGCAGTTTGCAAGTGCCTGTGGAGAAGGGAGGTGTCCCCTCTTGCTCATGCCCATACAGCTGTCACCTGTGTGGGGCAGCCGTGTCATCATTGGTGGCCCTCACAGAGTCGCCCAGCCCAGCTGTCCTGAGCTACTGCCAGGATGGGGACGTTCCTGTGGCCACCAGGGTGGAGATGGCCTGGGTGTCCTGCAGGCTCAGCTCCACCCTGCCCTGTCCCCCGGGCCCCTCTGCTGCGGGCAGGAGATGGGACAGGGCCCCCTCCCTCCCCTTCCTTTGGGACCTTGCCCTAATTTCTCCAGGCACTTGTGCCACCAGTGCTGCCAGTGGCACTGTGCTTCAGTTTGGAAGTTTTTATTCGAGTTTGGGGTTTTTTTATTTCAATTTTTTTTTTTTTTTTTTTTTTTTTTTAAATTTTATTTCTGGGCTTTTGGGTGATGTGCAGGGACTGAGGGTGTTTGTGGTGCTGTGACCATCTCACATCACTGCACCAGTGCCAGGCAGATCCTTCCCAGGCTCTGAATTTATCAGCAAAATTCCCAGCAGATCTCTAATGCAGTTCTACCAAGTGAGTGGAACAATGCAGATCTTCAAGAGAAATTCCTTGAGGATTTTTCTTTAAGCACATTTACCACTTTACTCAGAACCCGTTCCTTTGTCTGGGTGTTTTCTGCACCATCATTTCTCTGTCTGAGGAGGTTTGGGGTTATTTTTGTGCTGACAAAGACAGAAATCTGCAGTCTGAGGTGGCTGCAGCCTCCAGAGCCAGCAGTGCTGATGTGCTGTACAGATATTTGTTTTGTTATTTTTGCTGTTGAGAACACAAGTCTATCAAGTGGTCATTAGAAAAAATGATTCTGTGATCCAATACATTTACTCAGTTAAAGGAATGTAGCCACAGCAGGGGCCCAGAGCAACCTGAGGGAGCTGTGCAAGCATCCAATATTTGTGTGAGCTCAGTGGGAAGTGTTCAGAACTGATTTTTATCATTTTGGAGAGTGAATAAGTAGATCAGGCATAAAGGAAGATCTCTGCTCACAATGAGCCACAAGAAGGCTGCAGTTCCCTCCAGAGATGGATTTTAGTGTCCAAATTTCCTGCTCTGAGCAGAGCCAACCCTTGGGATCACCCAGCAAGGTGGAGCTCATGGAAGGGTTTGAGCAGGAAGTGGGAGCTGCTGCCTTCCCTGGGGAAGGGATGGGGGAATCATCCCTGACAGTGATCTGCATGTTTTTCATCTCCTGCCCCTGCTGGGGGTTGGTTCTGATGTTCCCCCGGGGGTCCCCTGCCCAGGAGATCATTATCAAACATGGCCCTGTCACTCCAGCTGCTCCCCTGTGCCCCTGCAGCTCCAGTGGCCTCACACTCAGGGAGTGACAGAGCAATACAGAGACAAAGGAAACTGAGAAATGATCCTCACTTCTAAAAATGTAAAAGGTTTATTAAAACCTTATCAAAAATACAACAGAAGATGGAATAGAGAAAATATTTCAGCAGCAGGAGCAGAGGATTTTCCCCACCATGTGCTCACCCACACCATGGAGGTTTCACCTTTTAACCCTTTAGCTCCCCCAAAGTTCTGTCCATGGACTCCTCCTTCCCTGCCCAGTGCTGGAGATCCCTGCCTGACACCTTGATTGGAGCTCAGGGGCTGCCACAGGAACGAGTGACCCTCCCAAATGTCCCAAACCCAGGGCACCCCTGAGAACAGCACAAGGGGGGGAAAACACAACTATAAATCTATAAAGCTGTTCCTAACATATATACAGGATATTTGTATTTTAATTGTGAGAGCCAACCACAGCATTGCTCATCTATCAGAAAACAAATGGAGGCATTTGAAAGGAGCAGAGCTGTCAGGGAGGGAGCCAGGCTGGGTGCAAGTGCCACATTCCAGGGATTTCAGGGATTCTGATTCCCTGTGAGGATAAATCCCTGAACCTCAGCTTCCAGCACTTGTGTCCTTTGTACACAGACAATTGAAGCAATATAAATATTTATTTTATGGCCAGCTGGTGTGTGGGTGCATGCTTTCACAACATTATCCAGGATTAAAGTGCCAGAGGTCAGGGTTAGGTGGGATATTGGGCAGGAATTGTTCCCTGGGAGGGTGGGCAGGCCCTGGCACAGGGTGCCCAGAGCAGCTGTGGCTGCCCCTGGAGCCCTGGCAGTGCCCAAGTCCAGGCTGGATGGGGCTGGGAGCAGCCTGGGACAGTGGGAGGTGTCCCTGGATGGCACTGGATGGGCTTTAAGGTCCCTCCCAACCTAAACCATGCTGGGAATTCAGATTTAGGTTAAATTTATCTATTTCCCAATGTTGGCTTCCTTTTGCTGTGTCAGCCCTGTCCTGGCATTTTGCAATGCCACATTTTTAACACAGAAGGAAAGCTCTGCTGAACTCATGCTCAAAACCCCCTGTGTGGATGTTCCTGCACCTCTTTTTCCTACTGCCATTCAAAAGTTCTCAGTTTCAAGGGCATTTTCAGGGTAGAAGCGGAATTTATTATAATCACAGAATGAAATGAGGATGAAACCTCCCAGGAACTGCTGGTTCAGCTCAGGATAGACGTGGAAAATAACCCCTCTTGTCCAGGATTGCTGTTTTGTGAACTTCCAGAGAAGGAGAACAAAGCCCTGTGAGGATGGAGGGAGTGGAGAGAAGCCTCCCCTCTGTCCTGCTGTCCCTGAGCCAGCTGAGCCTTTGGCACCTTCAGCCTCTTCTGAGCTTTCCTTGACTTCCCATGGAACATGGGGGCTCAGTTTAAGCACTTGATCTGAGTTTAAACCTCATCTGGGGAAAACCACCAGCAGATCAGGGTTGGATGTGGCTCAGAGCAGAGCTGGGTAGGAACAGGCAAACTGGTGTGGGGCAGGGCTGAACTGGCCCAGAGCAGCTCCTGAACTGCTCCCAACCCTCTTTGGGGCTGGCAGGGGAGGAGTCCTGGTACCCTGCGCCAAACCTTTAGGTGTGATCTCAGCTTGTTGGGAAGATTTAGACTTAGATTTTAGGTTTGTGTTTTGGTTCACATCTTGATTCATGCTGGGCCTGGCATAGGCAGGGAAATACCGGCATAAATCTCCCAAGATGAGGATCTTGGGAATGAAGGGACGAGCTGAGCCTGCTCTGTGTGTGCTGTGCTCCTTCCTCCTGTGCTGAATTTGGGGGTTCATTTTGGGTAGGTGAATATCAGAGAATATTTACACTGATGATTGGGAATAACCAACACATTTTTGTCAATCCAATTCCCTTCAAACTACCCTCTGTTTTTACCCAAGTGGGCCTTTGATCAAAGGCTTGGAAATTGCTGTTACACTCAGAATTCCTGCCCTGTTTTTCCTGAATATGTGCCTGGTTTTCATCAGTGTATTTGAAAATGTGTTTCACTCAGCAGTGACACAACACCCTCATTTATCTGGGCCTGTTTCTCAGCAAACAAATCAAATGGGGTTTCTCTTGTATCATTTGGAACAGAAAATGGAGCACTGGGCCAAAGGAAAATGACTTTGAGGTGTTTGATGTGGGGTTTTGCATTTCTGTAGCTCAGAGCAGTCCTGAGTGACCATGGGGTTGTCACACGTGGCCAGGCTGGCACTGAACTGGGGCAGGTGTCCCCAAGGCTGGGGACAGGGACATTCAAACCTGCATTGTAAAGGTACTTCCATAGTAGTACCCCACTGATGTGGCTTCCCAGTGCCAGAGGGCAAGGCTGGATGGGATATTGGGAATGAGGAATTGTTCCCTGTGAGGGTGGGCAGGCCCTGGCACAGGGTGCCCAGAGCAGCTGGGGCTGCCCCTGGATCCCTGGCAGTGCCCAAGGCCAGGCTGGACAGGGCTGGGAGCAGCCTGGGACAGTGGAAGGTGTCCCTGCCACTGGATGGGCTTTGAGGTCCTTCCCACCCAACCCATCCATGATCCTGGGATGGGTTTTTGAGGCACTTTCTGAATCCCTTTCTTCTCTGGCAGTGGTGATTTATTCTCTCTCCAAACTTCCCCCATATCTCCCTGGGTTAAAGATGATCCTGATCCATGTGCTGGAGGATGAGCACTGCTCTGGCAGCCTGGGCTGCTTTCCCCATCACCCCTCCCTCATTATTCACAGGACCCCAGAATGGTTTGGGTGGGAAGGACCTCAAAGCCCACCCAGAGCCACCCCTCCATGGCAGGGTCACCTCCCACTGTCCCAGGCTGCTCCAAGCCCCAGTGTCCAGCACTGCCAGGGATCCAGGGGCAGCCACAGCTGCTCTGGGCACCCTGTGCCAGGGCCTGCCCACCCTCCCAGGGAGGAATTTTGTTCCTTTCCCACAGCCAGGGCCCAGCAGGGCTCTGCCAGGGCCGGGGCAGGGAAGGAGCAATGGGAGAAGGAGCAGACACAGGGCTGGGGGCTCTCCCAGCTCTGAGGAATCCTCTCCTTTCTCCACCTGCATGGCTCTGGAGCCAGCTGAGCTCTGATTGCTGAGCAGGAATTAAATTAGGGCAGTTAAACCCTAATCCACCCCAGCCAGGCACACTGAGAGGAAATGTTTGGTAATCAGCATGGAGTGGCTGATTAAAGGCCATTAAAATGCACCAGGAATGATTCTAATCCTCTCTCCACTTCCAGCCCAGCTCCTTTCCGGGTGTTGGGTAATCAGTGCTGACTTTAGCGATCAGCCCTGACACAGAGCCCCTGCTCAGGCATGAAGCTGCTGCCCCATCTCACAGCACACAGAAAACAAGGCAAGAATAATCAGATTTATAGAAAACAAGGCCTGGAATTTGCAGGAGAAAACACCCTGGAAGTGGTCTGTCCTCTTTCAGGTGATAGTAAAATATTTTAAAATTATGGAAAATGCCAATCACTTGTTTTTTATAAATTTTAAAAGTTTAATAGTAATAAAATGGTTATAAAAATATTAAAATAATTAGAGTAATAAAAATTTTGGACAATTTGGATTAGGACAATATGAGACAATAGAAACAAAGAGTTAGGGACATTCTGGGTACCTTTTCTGGGCAAAATAAGCCCAAAAAGGACCCACGTTAACAGAGGATTAACCCTTAAAAGCAACAGCCTGTTGCATATTCATACACCTCATGCATGATGCATAAATTCCATTCAAACACAGGATTCTGTCTGGGCAGTGTCAGCTTCTTCCTCTGAATCCTGACTGTGTCTCAGGGCTGGGCAAGGTGGGAAGAAGTTCATTTCTTCTGATAATGGAGCAATAAATTCTCTTTCTCTGAAAGATTCAGGTGTCCTGTGGCTGCTATCTGGTGTGAGTCCTTTCTTTAAGAAAAGTATCGTACGTAGCATAGTTTCTATTTTAACATTATGTTATAACCTAAAATTATATTTAACACACTACTTAAGAGAATTAATACAGCATTACTTTCTAACATAACACATATAATATTAATTTTAATATTTGCAAAAAAGCCAATCATAAAAAATGCATTTTTCACAAAATCATAGAAAATTTGGGGAGCTACAAAGAAAGTTAGGCTTAGAAGACCCTGGGAAAATGTTAAAGGTAGGTCTGGGAAATGTTAGGCCTTGTGTTTGCTAGATCATGTGAAACTGCACCTGTGTAGTCAGTATATGATAAATTGTTAGATGTAATTAGATATAATTATTGTTTAAAGAATAATGAGAAAATATGTTAGGGGTTTGAGGGGGTTCACAAGAAATCCATGCTTGGATAAAATCAATGTATACAATAGAACAATGTAAGTTTAATAATTAATATGTAAGTTATATAATGATAGGATATAAAACATGTTCAGCCAAAAACCATGTTGGTCAGTATTACCGCACCTGAGTGGGCGCAGCTGGTGAGAGAGACACAGTGAATCTTGTTTCTTGAATCAGAAGGCTGAATTTATTAATATATGATATATAATACATTATGACTATACTAAAAGAATATAGAGAGAGGTTTTTCAGAGCAGCTAGGCTAGCTAAGCTAGGAATAGATAGAAAAGAATCCACAACAAAGCTGTGGCCAAGGACTCAGTCCCCTGGCTTGCACTGGTGATTGGCCCTTAATTATAAACATAGAAAATGAGCCAATCAAGGTGTTCCTGTTGCATTCCCCAGCAGCTGATAATAATTGTTTACCTTCTCTTCGGGGGCCTCTGGCCTCCCGAAGACGCAGAAATCTGAAAGAAAGGATTTCTGTGGAGAAATGTCTGCGACAGGTCAGATTTAGGTCTGTACCCCTGACACCCAGAGCTGTTTAATAAAAGCACCTGCATGTAATCATTCTGTGATTATGTGTTCCTGAACACTAACACAGGGACACAGGAGACTTATGGATGATATTAGAAATTGAATTGCAACAAGAGTTGACAACTTCTGTGGTGGGGAGTTTGTTGCATCTCAGAAATTTGTGGGGAGTGTGGTAGCTTTATTATATTTATTATGATAACTTTATAATATTTATTTTTGTTTTCTGAATGTGAAACTGGAAATGCTCTGAACTTCCCTTCCCTGAAAGTGTCTTTTCCACAACATCAGAAACACCCCAGTTCTTACTCCCCAAGGTCATCACAGACCTCGTTAAGAGACCTTAAACCTGCCCAGGATAATTTACATTATCCCTCCTGCCTCTGGCTGCTTTCAGAGCCTCTCGGCCTGTGCTGTTTGACAGAGATGGAAATTGCTCTGCAATTAAAGCTGCAGTCAGTTCACTCAGCACCTGCACCATGAAATCCCAGCCCTGGAGCTGTTCCCTACCTAAGGTCACTCCTGTCAAGTCCAGGCAGGAGCTCCCTGGATCCAACCTAAAGCCAAAGAAAAGGGCAGGAAGGAGATAGAGATAGGGGAGAACATCAAACACAAATAGATCCATCCCTCTGACCCTATCACTGGAATGGGAATCTGAGGAGGAGAGCCTGGATATTGGAGATGTGGAATGGGATTTCAGGGCAGTGATGCTGCTCCAGCTCTCCGGGCTGGCAGATCCCCCGAGGGGCTGGGGGAGGCTGAGTGAACTCCCAGTCAAGCCTTTGAGTGGCTTTTTATCACTCCTGGGTCATTGTTTGGGGGGTGGCAGTGCTTTGGGGCCTGCAGTGTCCCCTCTCCTCTGTGTCCCCTCACCCTCTGTGCCCCCTCTGCCACAGCCAGGGCTCCTCTGGTCACACAGGGGGTGGGGACCCTCCTGTCCTGGCTGTCACCTGTCCCCACCGTGGCTCTTCACCCCAGGAGCCCTGGTGGTTGTCACTGCTGGTGACACAGTGGTGCTGCTGATGGCTCCGGGCCAGACACCGCTGCAGCTTCACCAGGTCAAGTCTTGGGGCCTCCTTATCTTAATGCCTTCACTGAAAACGGGGCAGGAGGAGATCCCTGGAATCTGGAATGGTTTGGGATGGAAGGGATTTTAGAACCCACCTTGTTCCAGCATCTTCCTCTATCCCAGGGTGCTCCCAGCTCTGTCCAGCCTGGCCTTGGACACTGCCAGGGATCCAGAGGCAGCCCCAGCTTCACTGAGATGTACAGATTCCATGATTCTGTGTTTCTGTGATTCTGGTATTCCATGGTTATGTGTTTCTGTGATTCCATGATCCTGTGTTTTTGTGATTCCACGATTCCCTGGCTCTGGGAAGCAGGACACAGCTCTGGAGAATCAGCAGCTCCTGCTGTGCTCACACTGGAGGTGCAGAGAGCTCATTTCAAACAACCTGCCCGTCTCTTTTAGCACAAACCCCAAGCAGGTGCAGCCACCACATCCCAACTAATCAATTGCACAGAAAATGAGATCTGGGATTCCATTGAGAAGGCTTTTCTGTAGCTGGGAATAAATAAAATCCCTGATTATGAGGGCTTGGATCACTGGTGTTGCATTTGAAAATCTGCAGAGGTCAAAGCTTCAGCTCATGGCAGGGATGGAAACATTTCTTCTTCATAATTAGAGAATAATTAAAATTGGAAAAGACCTTTGAGATCATCAAGCCCAACCTAAAGGCAAAGGAAAGGGCAGGAAGGAGATACAGGAAATAGGGGAGAACATCAAACACAAATAGATCCATCCTTCTGACCCTATCACTGGAATGGGAATCTGAGGAGGAGAGCCTGGATACTGAAGATGTGGAATGGGATTTCAGAGCTGCTGGATCATAGCAATAAATGACACCTTGGTTTAGCATTGACTGAAAACACTCCCCAGTCAGTACAAGGAGGGAGCAGTGTCAGGGGGCTCTCAGCCAATTGTTTTTAGCCAGTTTTGCCAAACTGGAGAATCTTCTGGGCAATGACAACTGCAGTGACTTTGAGGAGGCAGCAATGTTCCCTGTCAGTGTGCAGGTCACCGTGGGTGGGGGATGATGAAGCCCCGTTCCCTTTTAGCATGAACAAGACATGTTCAAACTTTAAACACTTCAAATATCACTGACAATAAAAAGTCACATTCTTTCAACATGATGAACCCAGTGATTCATATGTCTCTGTTCTCTTTAGAGCAGGGGAAGGTGCCTAAGATGGAAATATTTCCCAGAAAATCGGATTTTCAGTCTGTGGGGATGGAGACCAACACCTGAAGAGGTGACAGGGCCACAGTTGTGCAGGCAGAGCACCCCAGGGGCACCTGGAAGGTGACAAAAGGCTGGATCAGGGAGTGAATCCCTCCACCAGCATTCCCTACCAGACACCCAGCACAGAGCAGAACCCCAGGGGCAGCTGTGCCTGAGGAATGCACTCAGCTGTCACAGGAGAGGGATCTGCTGGTCACCTCCTTCCCTGCTGGAACTGCTGAGCCTCACACGGAGGGAGCAGGAGCCTGGGCTTTGGGAAGTTATTTCCACTCAGCTCAGGGGAGAAGACAATCAGTTAATGGCTTTAATTAGCAATCTTTTCATGTGTTCCCCTCAGCACAGGCACAGGTTTGCCCATGCTGGGGTTTGCACCCCTGTGATTCAAACTCTCCCTTGGATGTGCCACACAATGAATAGGAATCCCCCTTTTTTCCAAGCAGAACAGACTTGGGGCTCCATTTGAAGCAGCCTCTCCTGTCTGTGGCCCAGCCTGTACCTGGGCACATCCACTGCCACTGCTCTGGTTTCTCTCACTGCTCTCTGTTTCCCTCATTCCCTTCTCCTCTGGCTCCTTGGGGAATCCAAGTGCTGCACATTCCATCTTCTTTCTGCAGGAAGCAGGAATTTCACATCCCCTCAGTCTCAGGGTGTGATGAGCTGCCAGGGGAGCAGGACTCCTGAAATCCCAGGAACCGATCTGATCACACAGGCAGAGCTTGTGGTTGCTTTCAGGATGTGATCGGATCAACAAGATAAAATTTTAATTAAATTACAACGATTCCCAGGTTTAATGGATGTTCCAGTTTTCAGTGTTCCTTGGAAACAAACCCCACAGGAGCTGAGCTTTGTGATGCTGAGGGATGTGGGGTTATTATTGCTGCCACTACCTGGGGCAGGAAGGATGGCAGGGCAGGGAATGGGAGGGATAGAGATGGCTCAGGAGTGAGGTCCCCTGCTCTGGGATGGCTCAGAGCCTCCTGTCACAGCCTGCCTGAAGTGCCACTTGCCAATGACTCAAAAGGCCTCTGTTTGTCACCCTGAGGAGCACCTGAACAGCTGAGCCAGGAGGATGTGCCAGAGGGAAGATTCCCTTTTTCCCCCAGTTCCTCAGCCCCAGCATGGGAAGGTCAGGCAGGTTTAATCCCAGAGATCCCAGCCATGGAGCTGGAATTCTCTGCCACAGAACCTGCATTGTCCCCATGTGGCAAACTTCTTCCTGCACAGAAAGGCATTTCCCAAAGTTCTGGACCTCTGGGTTTACTCAATCCCAAGAAAACTTGTTTTTTTTTCCCAGCTCCCCAGCCCTGCCTGATTTGCCAGCCTGCTGCATTCCTTCCTTTGAGCTGTTGCTGCCCCAAAATGTCCCTGTGCTCATCACTTTTCCTTGCACCAAGAGCTTTTAGCACAGACAGGGTGGATTTAGGGCTGCCCATGTGCAGCTTCCTTCCCCATCTGTTCCTCACTTGCTTCTGCAACATTTGAGAGCAAAATCTCATCCTCACAAAATCAGTTCTGATAGGAACAGAGAGCAACGGGGCACCTGCTCCACGTGCATTGTTCCAAGCTGCCTGTGGAGTGGGTAATGGAAGATTATTGTAAATACTGTGTGTGTTTACATTTCTTTTATAAAAAATTCCATCCAGCAGAGCTTCGGAGCTTCCTTACACTAGGAATAGAGGTTGGATCTTGTTGAAAAGTGAGTTTGTCTGCAAACCTTCTGGCTGTGCATTGCAGCAGGGCTGGGAGCAGCAGGGGATGCTGAGAGCCCGGCTTTGGAAGCCATCAGGAGGGATAACATGAAGGAGCAGCTGCTGGGCCATGCTCACTTTGCACACTCCAAACCCAGGAGCTTCTGCTGCTTCCCTGCTCTGGTGTTCCTGGGCCAAGCTCTGCCTGACCAGAGGGACAAAGACAGCACTCTCCATCTCCCAGGAGAGTCATGGAATGTCCTGAGATGGAACAGACCACAGGGATCCCAAATCCAGCCCCTGGCCCTGCACTGACACCCCAACAATCCCACCCTGGGCATCCCTGGAATTCTGGCAGCCTTGGGGCTGTGCCCATTCCCTGGGGAGCCTGGGCAGTGCCCAGCACCCTCTGGGGAAGAACTTTTCCCTGAGATCCACCCTAAGAAGCCAGAGCATGGATTTGCCACCTTGCCTTGCTCCGAATGGAGCACCCAGAGAACATTTATTCCTTTTCCCAGTTTTTTATTCCTTTTTCCAGTCTGTCATTTTACCAGGAAACGTTGGTTGCTGGGGGAAAAGAAATGTTTTGTTTTCAGATTTGATTTTTTGCCCCTCTCCTTTTGCCCTTGTGGGTGGCCATTGTGCCTTGGATTGTGCTTAGAGCCAGGCTTTGGAGTCCAGTGCATTGCTGGGATGTGTGTTGAATAATTGCAGATAACCCAGACAATGCAGACACCTGGATTTGTGTTTAATTCCTACCTGAGCCTTGGCCATGGGCTCCCACATGGGAAGACCTGCTCCATTCTCCCTGGAAAGCACTCAGCTGCTCTGTTTTTTTATTTGGGTCCTTTTTCCTACTGCTTGCCTGACATTTCCTCCATCTTTCCTTTGTTTTCATGTGCCTGTGGAGCTGGGGATGAAATCAGGAGTTCTCAGAAGAATTGCCAGGCAGGGAAGCAGCCTCAGTAATAAAAGGCATAAAAACAACCCCCCTCCTAAACCCAATCCATTATTTCCTTGCTCACACACTGAAAATGCAAACTCAACTTATTAACTCACCATTCACTCCTGATTCCATGATTTTATGTTTGCCTTTTATACCCATAATATCCATTTTCCACTTTCTTAACACCCAACAAAAAAATCCCTTCCCACTCCCGCCCTCTTTGTTCTCCTCTGTTTGCAGCCAGTCTGACTGAGCAGGAGCACATCTGGAGCTCAGCTGCAGCTGTGCTCCCAGCCTGCTGTGGGATTTTGGGGAATCTCAGCCCTCCCACGCTGCATTTGAGGCAGCAACTGGAGCTCGTGTGGAGCAGTCGAAGATAGCGCTCTGCCAAAATGAAACTTTGATAAACAAGTTGGTTTTCCTTTTTTTTCTAGTGGGAAATTGGATGTGTAGTCCAAAGTATTAAACTGCACATTTGGAAACTGGGATTGTCCTGGAAGCTGGTGAACTTTGAGGCTTTGGGATCAAAGGGGTGGTTCAGGGGTTGGTATAAAATAACAAAATGTGACAAGGGGATGGGTTCACATCAATGAGCTGTGTTATCCATTCAAATGAGCCAAATTTCCATGGGTAAGGAGACAAAAAACTCAAGTGGAGACAAAAAACTCGGGTGGTGTCTGGTTGTTGCCAGTGTAATTACCACCAGCCCTTAAAATGCAGGAAAATGCCACAATTCTCCAAAATGTAAAAACCCACTGGGCCAAACAGTCCCTGGATTCAAGAGAAATGTAAAATATGGCTCATTAAAACATGAAATAATGAAATCACAGTCATGGAATCATAGAATCATAGAACATTGGAACATATACATAACATAGACCAGATTCATGGAATCATGAAATCATGGAACCACAGAATCATGAAAAAATGGAATGATAGAATTATGGAATCATGAAATCACAGAATCAGGGATTCATTACATCATAGAATCATGGAATTGTGGAATCACAGTGTTATGAAATCATGGAATCATGGAATACCAGAGCCATGAAAGCATGGAACCCTTGAATAGTTTGGGCAAGAAGGGGCCTTAAAACTCCCCTTGTTCCAGCCTGTGCCCCACAGTGTGAAACAGCTTCAAACTGAGAAATGCTCCTTGAGAAGCAGCCTTTTCTTCTCCAGGGCCAGCATGGAGTGTCTGGAGTTTCTCCTCGATATCCCAGCAGGCAGGTTGAGACCCAAAAGCAGATTTGGCACCCCAGGAGCAGCAGGGATCAGCTGAGGGATCAGTCTGGTAAAGAACCGAGGCTGGAGCCATCCCAGCTCCTCCCAAAGCCAGAGGCAATCCCTGGGCAGAGCTTTCTCTTCACAGTGGGATTTTATGGACACATCCCTAGGCGCTGGTGCATGGAGAGGATGGGAATCCTGGCTCCTGGGTCACAGTTAAAATTGCTTCCTTGTGCTGTAGCTCTTCCCATCTGGCTGCTGGACAGATCCCTTGGATACACTGCCACAGCAGCTTTTCCCAAAGAGGTGAATCCCTGTGTTGAGCATTTACAAACACCTACCTGGGTTAGACAGGAGAGGATGGAGGACACTGATGCCTTTCCAGCTTAAAACCCCATGAGAATTAAAATTCCAGCGGTAGGAGCAGATCCATGCAGGGAGCCCCTGATGGGGGAATAACATGCAATGACTCCATGATTCAGAACGCTGAACAACTGCTTTATTAAGCTATACTACTACACTACATACTATACTAAACTATACTACTAAAGGAAAACCCATGACCCTTTCAGACAGTCACGACACAGCTTTGTCCTAATTGGTCAATCAGTCCAAATAACCATCACCAGAGTCCAATTAACAAATCCTTTCAGGTAAACAATCTCCATGACACATTCCACATGTACCAAACAACAGGAGTAGCAAGTAGAGATAGGAATTATTTTCTCTTCTCTGTCTGAGCTTTCTGATTGCCTTCCCCAGGAAAAATCCTGGGAGAGAGAATGATGTCTCTGTCTGTTCAAAGAGTATGTGAATACCACAGGAGTGAGCACTGAGGGAAGGGAACCACTGCATTGAGAAAGGGAGGAGGACAGCAGAAGGGCCACTTCCAGTGGGGCTCCAGTTTCACCCAACTGCTGGACAGCTGTACCAGAATGGGGATTGTGCTCCTTTCCCTGCCACCTCAGAGGTTTCTCCTGCAGGTTTGCTCTCCTGTGGGAGCTGTGAGCCAGTGGACAGCTGTCTCCAGAGTGAAGGTGGCTGATCTCTGCATCTGGATGGTGGCCAGTGTCTGTGTTCCCCTGTCCTAGTTTGGAAAGTCAGGTGTTTGCTAAGGAAAGCAGGAGACTCCCCTGAAATGGAAAATGTAAACCCCTCTCTCCCTCTGAATTGCTGTAAGTTTAAGGGGCTCTCAGGCAAAAAATATGGGAGCAGGAATAAAAGTTTAACAGTTCTTTAATAGGGAAGAAAATAAATGGATAAAATAAACAATGCAGTACACTAGAACAACACTGCCAGAGTCAGAACCCAACCTGACACCCTGTGGGTCAGGCTGTTGGCAGCAGTCCCATTGGAATTGTGGCTCAGCCCTCCTGCAGTGTCAGGGGTGGTTCTGCTGGAGCAGGGATCCTGCAGAGAAGGATGGATTCTTCCTCTGAAGATCCAGTGGGAGAAGAGGCAGCTGCTGTTCCTCTGGGGAATCCAGTGGAGAAGCTGTGCTGGTGTTGCAGAATCTCCAGATTGTATCCAGGTAGGAATGCTTGGCTCCTCCCTCTGGGCTCACATCTCCCAATGGGATGCTGTAGTTCTTATCAGCCATGCAGTGACATTCAATAGCTGTTATCAGCAGATGTCTCCCCGGGGGGAGGAGTGGGTGTGGGAGAGATAGGAAAACTGCCCAATGAACAGAAGACAGCTGCCATACAGATGGCAAATAGATAAAATTTGCTTGACAATCCAGGACATCCCTCACTTTTGGGAGACAGGCACAGGCAGAAGGATGTGGAAAACACCTGGGATGCTCTGAAGAAGAAAGATGTTGTTGATGCTTATCCCTGGTGCCCTCCTTCCATGGCAAAATAAACACAGAGTGACACCAAACCTTTTCCACACTGTGCATCCCTGAGCTCAGAGAGGGCTGGCACCACTCGGGAATGAGACACTGAATTTCTTTTTAGCAGCTCCATGGGAATGTCAGCTCAGCCCTCAGCAAGTGGAAAACTGGGGAAGGTTGAGAAAGGAATAGGGAAAAACCAGCTCGTGGTGTGTGTTCAGTTCTTGGATGTCATTGGGATCTTCTCCACCATGCCGTGGAAGATGGTGGGATGGGAGAAGTTAATGAGGAGGAGACCTTCATCAATTCCAGGTGGTGGTTCCTCACCTGGAGGAAACTTTGGTGGCTAAAAAGAAGAAACTTAAGCGGGTAAAAATAAGAAACTTAGGTGGAGAAAAAGATAACTGGGTTATCTTTTCGATGTCAGAATTTGGGAAGGTGATGACTGGAGCTGGGGAGGTACAAGTGGAACAGGAGACAGTTTCAGAGCAAGCCCAAGGAGAGGATTTCTCCTGCAAGGTGTGAAATTTCCTGACAGCACAAGTTGGATGTGCTGGAAGTTCACAGAACTTCCCAAAATAACTTGGCAAATTATTCGCTTGAGGTCTCTCTTCCTCCCTTCTGCAGTGAAGGTGGGATTGTCCCCCTGACATCTGCTCTGAACCTGCCCATGCACGTGTCCATCCATGGGTTATTACATCCAGTAGGAGGAAAACGTCTTCCCGAAGAAAAAGAGGGGGGAGTTCAGGGGATACTAAAAATGAACATTATGCTCTTTTTCCTTTCCATGAGATAAGCAAATAGCAGCTGTGATAAACCCTAATCTTGAACCTCAGCAGTGTAGACCCCACAGTTGGTCCACCACCAATGGAGAAAATTCTGATGTTCTCTGAAAGCCAGCACCGTATCTCCTTCATCTTCCAGCATTCAATATTTCTTCCAATAGCCAATATTTCTTCTTTCAACATTCAATATTTCTTCTTCCAGCATTCAATATTTCCTCTTCCAATATTCAATGTTTCCTCTTCCAGCGTTCAATAATTCATCAGAAATTTACTTCTCATCGACTTCTAAACCCCAGCATTGCCCCAGAATGGCCCTGCAGTGATGGATTGCACCATTAGCATCTAAATGTGGGATAAAAAGTCCAATTGATCCTCCCAGAGGCAACAGAAAATTCCAATTTAAGCCATCACTTTTTATTTTTATTGCATAAATTACAATCAGGACTAATGATGTCTGGGGATTCCTTCTGCCTTTCCTTTGGTTCTGTAGTTAGCAGAATCTGCATCTTGCCAGGAATTTATCCCATTCCACCGATCTGGAAATCTCAGTAAAGGCTGAAGTTAGATGGAGAAATGCAATATAAGGGTGGGTGGGACTGGGGTTGCTGTTGTGTCTCCTAAGGAACCTCAGCACCAGCCCTGGTGCTGCTGCACATGGACCACACAGAATCCCAGGATCACTGGGGCTGGAAAATCCCTCCAAGATCACTGAGCTAATTGCTCTTTAATAGTTTGTTGTGCGAGCACTGCTAATTACGAGTCAGGCAGCTTTGTGAAAACACATCTGAAATATTCCTACAGGTGAGTAATGGGTTCGGGGAAGAAAGGGATTTTTGACAGAGTGCGGTTTGTGAGTCTTGGCTGATCTGAAGTCCTGCTTCAAACACCACCCTGTGCCCCATCTCCACCTTGTCCCCAGCCCAGAGCTCTGAGTGCCACCTCCAGCCCTTCCCTTGGCACCTCCAGGGATGGGCACTCCAAACCTCCCTGGGCAGCCCCTGGCAGTGCTGAGCCCCCTTTCCATGGGGAAATTCCTGCTGCTGTCCCCCCTGAGCTGCCCTGGCCCAACCTGAGGCCGTTCCCTCTGCTCCTGTCCCTGTTCCCTGGAGCACAGCCTGACCCCCCGGCTGTGCCCTCCTGTCAGGAGCTGTGCAGAGCCACAAGGGCCCCCTGAGCCTCCTTTGCTCCAGGCTGAGCCCCTGCCCAGCTCCCTCAGCTGCTCCTGGGGCTCCAGGCCCTTCCCAGCTCCATTGCCTTCCCTGGACACCTCCAGCCCCTCAGGGTTTGCATTGTCTTGAGGGGCCCAGGGCTGAGCCCAGGGTCTGAGGGGTCTCAGCAGTGTCTCACATCCCTGGGTCCCCCCAGCCCCATTCTGCAGCTCCCGTTCCCCATCTCTGTGGGAATGCTCCAGGCTGGAATCAACCTCTGTGTCCTGTACTCAGCCCAAGGGGCAGAGTCTGAGGGAAAGCTGCAAGAATTAAGAAACAAACAACAGCATAAAGAGTTGGGTTATTTTTAATTTAAAATGCAGCACCCAGAGAAAGGCCAGAGCTACCTGGATCTCCTCACCTGATGAATTATTTATGTCTAATGACAAGAAGGCTCTGCCTCAGTGCTGGTGTTTGAAGCAGGACTTCAGATCAGCCAAGAAACTCAGAAACCACACTCTGTCAAAAATCCCTTTCTTCCCCAAACCCATTACTCACCTGTAGGAATATTTCAGATGTGTTTTCACAAAGCTGCCTGACTTGTAATTAGCGAGTGCTCACACAACAAACTATTAAAGAGCAATTAGCTCAGGGAAATTTACCAGAGCTGTTTGCAGGGCTGACTCGAGGAGTGATAACATCTCCTTGATGGAGGCATGTCAAATTCACACAGCCAAACCCCAGAAATTTATCGAATCCTCAGGATTCCCTGTGATGCCTTCATTTCAGGAGTTTTCATTAGCACCTCTAAAGAGCAGCTAACACCAACACCTGTTCCCAGAGTGTCTTTTCCCATCTTCCCCAGGACGTGTTGCTTTGGCTTTTTAAGCTCTGAGAGAAGCAGATTCCCCTTTGTTCTCCCAGCTCCTGAGCACCTCATTTATATCCATTTCTTTATTAATTGACAGAATATATAAACTGAAGACTAAGTTTCATTCCTTCTCACTGCGTATAACATTGCCTTGTCAACTCTGATAACTTCTCTGTTCCCAAATAATTTGAAAATTATGCATGAATGCTGCAAACTGCTTCAAATTATATTTTTCAATGCCTTTCCATTGATTACCTCCATTCTGATGGATGTGGATGTGCACACACACACCCAGAGCAGTTCTGGGGGCTCAGGGCCTCCCTTCCCTGCAGCTCTTCCCAGCTTTTCCCTTGGAGAATCAACAACAACATCAAACTTCTCCAAGCAGAGCTTGCAGAGGAAAGAAAGGCTTTAATACAGAAGGTGGCAGAGTCTGTTGTGAACTTTTGTTGCCTAAATGTCAATTTTATTCAATCAACCACGTTGCCAAAAGAGAAAAAACACAAACAGAATTTAAAAACAAAAAACCAAAACAAACCAAAAAATAAACAAAAAACTCCCCCAAAACCAAATCCTGAAGAACCCACATTTCCCTTTACTAGGAAAAAAAACAAATCAGTGAAAAATTGACCTGTTTTGATGCCTAAGCCCCAGGCAGATATGACAGAATCTGCTCACCTTATCTCTCTGATAAAATCCAGGTGCACTTGACACACTCAGGTAGAGAGCAGATACTTCAGCCTGGCTCCAGCACTGACAGCAAAATTGCTGCACACTAAATGGGCAGGTCACAGAGGGAGCACAGAGATGATGGAACAGCAGGCTTGGAGCAGCCTGGTCTCTTGAAGGTGTCCCTGCCCGGGGCAGGAGATGATTTTAAAGCCCTTTCCAACCCAAACCATTCTGGGATTCAGCAATTCTGAGCTATCAAAGAGCAGCAGCTCTTGGTGCATTTTAGATTGCTCCTTTCTTTTTGCTTTCCTTCACCCACTCCTTGGTGAAATCAGCTGCTGTGAAAGGATTCTTAGGGCAGCAAAGCACAGCTTCCCCTCAGTGTGGCTGAAAAGGGGCAGAAAAGGAGCAGAAAAGGAGCCACTCAAACCCTCAGCAGATGTGGATTTCTCTCTCCTGAGGGATTTCAGACCAGGATGAAGAGTGCCAGGAAAAGTGTCAGGGATGACAGGAGCTGATGAGCTGGAACAGCTGGGCAGGGAGCTCAGATTCCCTGCAGGGAAAGGCAGCTTGTTGTGAGCAGGGAAAACAGAAAACTTGACATGTGTCACCAAGGAAAAGGGAAAAGGACTTTCTGGAGCTGCTGAGCTTAGGCAAGGAAAGGAGCAGGACCTTTCCAAAGGGCTCCTGTGCAGGCAGGCACTGAGGGGGTGTCAGCCCTGAGAGCTGGGGGGATCCACAAGGACTGACCCCAAACCCACAGGGTCACCCTGAGAGATCCACAAGGCCTGACCCCAAACCCACAGGGTCACCCTGGGCAATCCACAAGGCCCGACCCCAAACCCACAGGATCACCCTGAGAGCTCGGGGAATCCATGAGGCCTGACCCCAAACCCACAGGGTCACTGTGAGAGCTGGAGGATCCATGAGGCCTGACCCCAAACCCACAGGGTCACTGTGAGAGCTGGAGGATCCATGAGGCCTGACTCCAAACCCACAGGGTCACTCTGAGAGCTGGGGGCATCCACAAGGCCTGATCTCAAACCCACAGGGTCACTGTGAGAGCTGGGGGATCCATGAGGCCTGACCCCAAACCCAAAGGGTCACTCTGAGAGCTGGGGGCATCCACAAGGCCTGATCTCAAACCCACAGGATCACTGTGAGAGCTGGAGGATCCACAGGGCCTGACCCCAAACCCACAGGGTCACTCTGAGAGCTGGAGGATCCATGAGGCCTGACCCCAAATCCACAGGATCACCCTGAGAGCTGGGGGAATCCATGAGGCCTGACCCCAAACCCACAGGGTCACCCTGAGAGCTGGGAGAATCTATGAGGCCTGACCCCAAACCCACAGGGTCACTGTGAGAGCTGAGGGGATCCACAAGGCCTGACCCCAAACCCACACGGTCACCCTGGCGGATCCACAAGGCCTGATCCCAAACCCACAGGGTCACCCAAGGCCCGACCCCAAACCCACAGGGTCCCCGTGCAGGGCAGGAATGCAGCAGGATTTGCATTGGTTCAGACAAATGAGCAAAGTTCAAGATAAATCCTTGGCAAACTCAACCCTCCCTCACCCAGCAGGATGGATGTGTTAAGATCCCAAATTCCCAGGGATCACAATCCCATGTGGACTTGAGCAGACACTTTGTCTTCTGCAAATGGAGCTCTGGAGATGCTCCTGGGTCAGGGCTGAAGGGAAGGCAAAGCACAGCCTGGCTTTGCAGCCTGGTCCTTCTTCCTTCCACTGACTGTCACAGGATTGATCCAGCCTCTGTCCACAGCTTTTCCTTCTGCAAAATCTGTGAGTTTTTATTTTGCAAGAAAAGGAATTTCTCCAGCAGATGGAATGGGATGAAAATGCTGCCGTTGAGCCAAGGCTCTTGGGCAAATAACAAACATGAAGTAACATTTGCAAAGAACCTGCACCCAGGGACTGATGAAACCAAGACCGGACTCAAGGACTGATGAAATTGAGATCCTTTCCAGGCAAAAGGCCACCCCAAAGCTGGTGCTGGTGTCCCTCACAACAGGTTCTTCTTCCAGGGATGGAATTGGTCACATCTCTAAATGCCATTTCTCCTGGTCCCTGCCAGGGTCTGCAGTCAGCTTGGGTCGGGCTGCCAGGTCCTTCCCTCTCACAATTAGGCCTCCAATTAATGAGGTTTTAATGAAGTCAGGGCTCAGAGTTTTCATGGATCAGTGACATTTCCTATTAGAGAAATATCCCTGCTCAAGCTATGGAAGGTTCATGTCCTTCTCCAGGGCTGGGGCAGAAGCTGAAGGCTCCAGGGTTGGAATGAGCAGGATTTTATTAACACATTTCATAATCTGGTGAGAAAATTAGATTGGTGCCTGCAGAGCAGAGGAGACTTCAGCAAGGCTCCAGATGAGGTCCTGGACTCAGTGGGATAAAGAGAAATAGGGAATTATTGCCAGGGGAATGTTCTGGTGTCAGGAGGAATCAGGGAGAGAGGGAGGGAGGGAGATTTCGGTGTGGCACAAAGCTCATTTTACATGTCCAGCATCACAGAGTGCCAGGATGGGTGGTGTTGGAGGGACCTTAAATCCCATCTCATCCCACCCCTGGCATGGCAGGGACACCTTCCCCTGTCCCAGGCTGCTCCAAGCCCTGTCCAGCCTGGCCTTGGGCACTGCAAGGGATCCAGGGACAGCCACAGCTGCTCTGGGCACCCTGTGCCAGGGCCTGCCCACCCTCACAGGGAACAATTCCTCATTCCCAATATCCCATCCATCGCTGCCCTCTGGCAGTGGGAGCCATTCCCCGTGTCCTGTCCCTCCAGCCCTTGTCCTCAGTCCCTCTCCATGTTTCCTGTCAGCACCTTCAGGCCCTACAAGGTCACACTGAGGTCACCCTGGAGCTTCTGCTCTCCAAGTGAACATTCCCATCTCTGCCACCTCTCCCCCAGCAGAGCTGCTCCATCCCCAGCACTGGGCTCTGTTTGGAAGCTTTGATCTGGCCCCAGGTGCTGTCCCTGGGCTCTCCAAGGCACAGGATGGGGGAGCTGAGCTGCCATGTGACAATTTATTCCGTTTATTTTAGTGGGACAAGAGCCCTTAAGTGTCACTGAGCTAAATATTTCTCTAATTCATGCAGAACTGAAGTGCAATTAGCAGCCTGATGTCACAGGCCTGGGTCAGAGCTCTCTCCTGTGCTGTGGCTGCTCCAAGGTGGGAGCTCAGGGCTGGGATGGAGCAGGGCTCTCCTGCCTTGGGGACAGTCCCCAGCTGTGCCAGGGCAGGCTCAGGCTGGATTTCAGGAAAGGTTCTTCTCCCAGAGGATGCTGGCACTGCCCAGGTTCCCCAGGGAACGGTCCCAGCTCTGAGGTTGCCAGAGCTCCAGGAGCTCCAGGGATGCCCAGTCTGGGATTGTTGGGGTGTCAGGAGCTGGACTGGATGATCCCTGGGCGCCCCTTCCAGTCAGGATATTCTGTGATTATTCTGTGATTCTACATTCAGCTCCCCAGAGACTCATGGTCAGACTTGCCATAAGACACCCCAAGATAAAAGATAATCCAAACCCTCTAATAAAAGATAAAATACAATCCAAAGGCATTTATTTATTGTGATACAGCCCAGCAAAATCTGATGATGGGGCAGTTCACACAAGGCAGGGAAGGAAAATTCCCTGCACCTGCCCCATCTGCTGTGTGCTCTGTTCTGAGGAACCCCTGGGATCCTCCTGTGCCCTGTTCCTGGTGCAGATGATGGGATGGAGAGGTGCTGCTGGGAGGGTCCCACTGCACTCCCAGTGGGCTTCAAACAAACACGTGGAGCTCCTGAATGTGTTCCAAATCTGCACCATCCCTGCTGTCCCCAGGAGTTCCCCAGGTGAGCTCTTCCCACATTTCACCTGCACTCTGCTGTGGGATCCCCTGTGCAGGGGCCCAGCTCTGCCCCTGCTTTCCCTGAGCCTTCCTCCAGGAAAAGCTGCTCATTTATCCCAGAGTGGAAGTGCCAGGGCTCCCTCCTTGCTGCAGACTGAGTCAGGCATTAAAATCACTCTGCTGAAGTTTATTTTTCAGCACTGACAGCTGCTCTGTATTTTCTGCTCTCTCACTCTGTTATTGGTCACTGCCAGGAGCTCACAAATGCCAAGTGAATTGCTGGAGGGGACTTCAGAAGTGATCACCTTGTTTGTAGCATGGCAAAGAAAAAAATCATGGACTCTCTGCACTGGAGTAGCTGAGCAGATACTCCAGGCTTCAGTTTTGATGTTGTGGTTTTCAGCTGAATTAATCTTGGTTTCAAACAATGGTTGCTATGTGGAGAGCAAAAGGTGGCATAAAAATAATTACAACATGCAAATATAAGGAAAGACAAATCCACGTCCCAGCACAAGGTGACAGAGAGAAACAAATTCAAAATATTCAAATAATTTCTGTCCTTCCTTCCCATCCTCTGAGCCTTGGTGCACCAGCACCAATTTTTCACATCCTGTGCCCTGGAATTGCTGAGCTGAGCTGCAGCAGGGGAGGGTTTGCACTGTGTGAATTTGAGATTCACTGACTTCCCTCAGGGCTCCTGATATGTCTGGAGAGATCCATGACAGCACCAGGGGAGCTGCCCTGCCACTCTCAGCACATGTGGGGATGTGGGGGTGATGGGGTGGGCTTCAGAGACACCCTGGTGCTGTCTGCTCAGGGTGTTCTGGTGAGCTTTCTCTCTCTGCCTCCGGGTACATGTCCGAACACCAGGAAGGGCAGGAGAGAGTCTTGGAGCCTTTTAAATTTACTGCTCAGCTCCTCTTAGAGTCACAGGTGGTGCCCCACGTTGGGTACCAGCTGTTGCACATCCCATCTAGCTCAGTTGGTAGAGCCTGGGACGCTTAATCCCAGGGTTGTAGGTTTGTGCCCCACGTTGGGCGCCAGCTGTCACATGTCCTGGCTGGATGGTGACAGTGGGGGGGGTGACAATCCCCCTCTTTTGGGGCTCCACAGGATCCCAGCTACCAGTGGAGGCGCAACACAGAACAAAAAGGCCACAGCAGCAGCATGGGCCTGGGGTGGCACTGGGTTCTTTTATTTGATGTTACACTCTCCGATGTCGCAGACATCTTTTCACTAAAAATCCTTTCTTAGGATTTTTTCCCTTCTGAGAAGCTGAGGCCTCAGAAACAAAATGTAAACAATGGTTATCTGCTGCTGTGGAATGCATCAGGTGTGTCTGTGATTGGCCCATCTTGAATGTTCACAATTAATGGCCAACCACAGACCAGAGAGCTTGGACTCTCTGTCTGAGCCACAGACCTTTGTTATTCATTCCATTCTATTCTTAGCTAGCCCTCTGAGATAAACCTTTTCCTTCTATTTCTTTTTAGTTAGTTCTAATGTAATATATATATCATAAAAAAATAAATCAAGCATTCTGAACATGGAGTCAACATTCTCGTCTCTTCCCTCAGAAGAGTGGTCACAGGGGCAGGTCTTGAGGGAGGATACAATGTTCATCTAATCAGGAGAACTGGGGGTGGAACACATGGGCAAGGGATACAAGGGAGGAAAACTGCTTGGGACAGGAGGGGTTAACAACTGGATGTGGGAGGAAAGGGTTTGAAACTTGGCAGAAAAGTAGCTAAGTAGCAAAGAGATAAACCAACACCTGGCTCAACTGAATAACAAAGACAAGTCTGTGTCACTCTAAAAGCAAGGGGAAAAAAGCCCAAAAAACGACCGAACAACAAATCAAACAATAACCTGCAAAATAAAAACACACTGGAACACTCTGGTTCCTGCAGCTTAGGGGAGAGTTGGAAAATAACCCCAAAGTGGTGTTTGTGTGCCTTGGCTGTGCATGCTGGGCTGGGGCACTGGGCAGGCCCCTCTGGGACACGCTGCTGGTGGCACTTCCACCTCCTCTCTGGCAGCTCCTGGGCCCCATTAGCCATGTCAGGAATGGGTGACATTTCAAATTTGTTATTTCTTACTTCTCCTTACAAAGTGCCAGTTTGACAAATCATGACTTTTCCCAGCACAGATGAATTTCTCCTGCTTCAGGTGAATTTCTCACTGTGAAAAAAAAATTGTCTTTTCAATATTTCATGCCCTGCAAATTAGAAGGTGCCAGTCCTGAGGTCCTGGGCTATTCCAGACCATGTCAGCTCAGATATAAAATCTAAGAAAAGTGGGAGGAAAGGGGAATTTGTTATTTACCATATTTGCCTTTGGGGAAACTCCAGGGCTGGAGTCCTTCCTGGGAAGTGGCTGAACATTGCCTGCTGATAGAAATAGAGAATAAAAACTTTGGGATTTTTTTCTCTTTTCCCTTCTGCTTAAGAGGGTGGGCAGGCCCTGGCACAGGGTGCCCAGAGCAGCTGTGGCTGCCCCTGGATCCCTGGCAGTGCCCAAGGCCAGGCTGGACAGGGCTTGGAGCAGTCTGGGACAGTGGAAGGTGTCCCTGCCATGGCAGGGATGAACTTTGAGGTCCCTCCCAGCCCAACCCATTCTGGATTCTGTCTTGGCTCTGGCCGGTGCTGCACAGCAGGATTAGGAGCTCTCCTTGCTGCCTCCTTGTTATTATTTTTCATTAACCACCATCATCAGTGCCAAGGATGCCTCAAGTCCCCTACAGCAGCTCTGGGGCTGGTTTGTAAAGCCTTTATTAATGATTGCGTCCTTTGTGCAGCCCAGGAACAGGTCTCACCTTCTAATCCACTTCTCCCGGCGTTCTCAGGACATTTGTAGCTGTTAAATAAAAATTGGTTTCCCTTGGCTGAGGGCTTGCAGGAGACAGCAGCAGCAGGGCCCATTCATTCCCCTCACTCGAGATTTTGCTGCCTCTCATCCCACCCAGGAGTAGATTAAAGATCCCCTCTGCAGGCAGGGAAATGGGGAGAAGGCCTGAGGGTCAGTGCTCAGTGAAACTGCCAGGGGAGGGGATTTCTGCAGGGCCTGGCCTTCCCCTGGCTCCACAGTCCCTATGCTATCAGGTGTGTCCCTGCTGTCACTGTGTCACAGGTGTCTCACTCTGTGTCCCTGCTGTCCCAGACTGTGTCTGTGTCACTGCTGGCCCAGGCTGTATCTGTCCTGGGCACCTGGTGTGGCACCAGCCTCACCTGGCACACAGCAGAGGTGCCCTCACATCCTGCTGCTGCCTGGATCAGGAATTCCAGCATTCCCAGTGAGAGGAATGGCAGATTTGTCTTTACAAACACGCTGTGGGTCTGCTGGTAGATAAAACCAGCACTGGGAGTTAAAAGAAACAATGGGAAGGATTCCACTGATTGATGAATGGAAAAAGAGATTTGTTTCTACAAATAAACTTTAGGTTTGCTGATAAATGAAATTAGACATTGAAAGATGAAAGAAACAATGGGGAAGAAAAGCTCCTAAATTCTGTAAGAATTAAAAATTAAAAGGGAGGGTTATACATTAGTGGGAAATCTTTGGGATCAGCTGTTTTGGGAAGTCTGAACCTCTCAAGTACTTCAGCCAAGGGAGAAAGAGAGAAGGGAAATGTGGCTGGGAAATTGGGATAAAAAGGAGGCTGGGTGCTCCAAAAATCTGAGAGATCCCAGGGGAATGCCCCATGGCCTCTCCTTTTATTGGAATAAAGTAAAAGAGCTCCTCTGTCTCCTCTTTGGACACAAACCTCTGGTGTTTGTGGATTAATTTTCCTAACACCAGACACAGCAGCCTGAGAGTCCCCCTGGGGTGCAGAGCCCCTGCTCTGCCCTGATGGAGGAGGGTTTGTGGGGCAAGCACAGAAGGATTTTCCCTTCCTGAAATATTTGGAGCTTTGGCACAGCCTCAGAGTGATCTACCCCAAACTCCCTTGTTGTGTGCCAAGGGGGAACAGCTCAGGGTGGAATCCTGTTCCTGCAGAGGGCAATGGGATTTCATATTATGGGATATCATGGGGTATCACCAGGAAGGACCTTGGGACACTGAGCACATCCAGAGGGGGCAACGAGGCTGGAGAGGGGCTGGGAACACAAACCCTGTGAGGAACCCCTGAGGGAGCTGGGGGTGCTCAGCCTGGAGAAAAGGACACTCAGGGGTGCCCTCATCACTCTCACAGCTCCTGAAAGGTGCCTGTGCTCAGCTGGGGCTGGGCTCTGTCTCCAGCAGCACTGACACAACCAGAGCACACAGCCTCAGGCTGCACCAAGGGAAATACAGGTTGGATATGAGGAAGAAGTTTTTCACAGAAAGGGTGATAAAGTTCTGGAGTGGCTGCCTGGGGAGGTGGTTGAGTCCCCATCCCTGGGTGTGTTTAACAAAGCCTGGATGTGGCTCTGGGTGCCAGGGTTTAGTTGAGGTGTTGGGGCTGGGTTGGACTCGATGGTCTTGAAGGTCTCTTCCAAGCCAGTCATGCTGTGAATTTTTGCTTAAATATTTAACAACTGTTGTGTCCTACACTGAAAAATCCTGTCCTTTTTTTTTTTTTTCTGTGTGAATTATTTATTGTGTGAATTATTTTGCTGTTTTTGAGGCTGCCACCTGCCATTTCCAAACAGCACCATCAGGGCAGTTTTACCTCAGCCCAGTGCTGGATTTACCCCAGCACAGGAGCCAATGAGAGCTCCAGATCTAGGGAGGCAGAGGATGGTCAGGGCCAGATGGGAATTCCCAGTTTCATCCCCATTATCTGTGAGGAGTTTGCTGCCCCAGAGGCACCCCCAAGCTGCCATGGATGGTCAGGAAGGTGCAGCCTCGTTAGGGATTCCCTTGGATTGGGATCAGCCCTCGGGCGAGGCCTGGCAGTCCTGAACCCACACCACAGAAATTGCTGGGGCCTGTTAATTTGTGCTGCAGCCTCCGAGCATTCTCTAATTAAAAAACCACCAAACCACCACTTCTCTGTGGTTTACTAAACTATTTCCAGTTAATTGAATGTGGCCAGCATTAACATTCCTGCTGTGTGCAGGGGAGGTGGTGCCTCTCAGGGGGCCCATTCCTCTCAGCCCAGTTAAGAACCATTTTAGATCCCAGCTGGGAAGGGGAGGCACAGCCAAACTCCCACTGCCCTGCTTAAATCCTGCCCCAAAATTAGTCTGGGCCTAGGGAAGGCTGGGACCAGCCTCAGCAGAGGGAATTCAATCTCCAGGAGGGAATTACAGCTCTGGGTTTGTTTTTGGATGGAAAAGCATTTCCTGGCAGCCCAGCCCAGCAGCATTTCCCATCTCCAGAGCCAAAGATGTCTCTGGGGGCTCCTGGCAGACACGAGGGGGCCACTCCAGCCCCTGTCCCAGGAGTCACACAGCAGTAGCTCTAAGGGATGCTCCAGATCCACCCTGGGCATTGTGGAATATCCCAAGGGAAGGGACCCCCAGGGACCATCGAGTTCAGCTCCTGGCCCTGCACAGGACAGCCACAAAATCCCTCATCCCTGGGAGCAAAGGGGGTGTTTGGGGTGTTTGGAGTGTTTGGGGTGTTTGGGGTGTTTGGAGCCCAGCCTGGAGCAGGTTGGGACCCACAGACACCAGAGGATTCCACATTGCCCAGGGATGATCGCTGGTGATCCCCTGAGGGCTGTGGGGTGTGTGCAGGGACATACAGGAGGTTCCCAGGGCTGGCTGAGGCTGGAATTCCTCCTCATTTCACAGTGCAGACTCGGGCTGGGTGTTTGGGGTCAGGGTGCTGTGCCCTAAAACCCAGCTGCAACGTCTCAGGTGTGCCCTGAGCCCCGCTGGGCATTTGTCACCACGGGCATTTGTCACACACAAGGGCCATTTGTCACAAGGGACATTTGTCACTTATAAATAAGAAGTTTGACTAGGCCAGTATTCAAGCAACAATGAATTTTTTAAATTAATATGGTAAAGTATGGGCAATACAGTGCTGGGTACAGTGGGGGAACTTTTCCCTCCAATGGCACACAGATAGTTGGGGCTTACAGGTATTTATAGGGGTACTCATCAGCTTTCTCAGAAGTTTCTATTCCAAATTTTTACATCACAGTTCTATACACCATTGTGATCTAGTTTTTCTCAGGATGTACATCACAAAAGCAGTATCCCCAGACGGTGGTGGTCTGGTTTCCAAAAGAAGTAAGAAGTATCCCATCTGGTGAAGTCCAATCTCCAGATGTGGATCCACCTTTTGATTGCAAGGACTATAAATCTCATGACAGTGATGTCCACCTTCCCTTGGTCGAAACTATTAGCCCTTGAGTTGATGTCCATCTTCCTTTCTCAAGCTGCATGCTTCCTTTTTATATATTCTAAAGCTATAGTTTCAAAAGATCCTTACTACAGGCAATATTCTAAAATTATACTTCAAAAGGTTATTATTGCAAACTCTTTAAGGCTTATGAGCAGAAAGTTCCTGTCAAAAAACAACATCCTTAAAGCTTTAATTCAAATGCTCCTAAATCAACTGAAGACTTATAAAAGTTAATTGTGAACAAAGGATAGGTTCAAAGGCCTTCCATGCTTTATTTTTCTCAGTTATTATTAGAATTCGTCTTTGTAAGTGTCCCATGGTCGGTTTCCACGCATATCACAATCACAAATACACACATTGCCTGTATGTACCTGACATGAAACACAGCTTGGTATTTCACAGTCACCAGGGCCATTTGTCACCAGGGCCATTTGTCACCAGGGCCATTTGTCACCAGGGCCATTTGTCACCGCGTGTCCCAGTCCTGCTGCTGGAGCTCCGGGAGGGGCAGAGCCTGTCGCGACAGGGGACAGGGAATTTCTCCATGGAAATGTCAGGATGCCCTTCCTGTTCCCAGCAGCCTTGGGAGTGTGGGATGGGGATGGCAGCTCCACCAGCTTTGTGGGACCCACGAGGGGTGATTTTAGATAATTAGCTTTAAGGCATTTACAGCATGGTGTGGCAAAAGCTGATAGCCAAGAAACACTTCTAGTGTATTGTAATTAGGAACTAATTGGCTTCTGATTGTGAGGGTGTGAATTATAACATCTGTATTGTCTCACCCGTCACGAGACTGAAAATGGAATAAAAGTTTTTAAAACACCTCTCAGCTGCCCCATCTCTGGGTCAGAAAAAAGCTTTATCCAACATCCAGACTAGATGATTCTCTGACCCTTTGGAGCTTTTGGGGTTGGAGAGTTAATTTTCAGAACGAGGCAAAGTCCTGCTCCACCTGGAGCCCTCACCAGCCCCAGCTGACCCTTCCAGGTTGTTTATGTGGGAAACCTGGGTCTAAGTTCTCTCCCAGCTAAACCTCCCTGCCAGAGCAGCCAGTCCCACCTCTTGTGGAGCAAAGTGGCTTTAAAAAACCCTGCAGGTGCCCAGAGTGGCCCTGCTCCCATCCCTGCAGGGTCCCCTGGCCTCACCCACCTGCAGGGCCACCCTGGGGCTGCAGAGGAGCCTCCCACTCTTTTGTTTTAAGGCTGAGCTGATATGAAATGCTCAGGAGTGCTGCTCCAGCATTTAACCCCTTCAAGGAGCAAGCCCTTCCGTTTGGGCCATTGCTACACAGAGCAGAGGACACAGAACTCCCTGGGAATGGGGCTCTGCAGGCAAGGCAGACACAAATTTGGAAAATTTCAGTTGGGGAGGCTCAAGGAATTGAGGTAGGGATTCATTTCCTTCAGGAATTTTAAGTCAAGAACAAAGGAAGCTACAGGATGGATTGGACCAGGTCCAGTTTCCCTCCCAGATATCTCATGGGACAGCATCCTCCAGCCTCAGGGTCCCTCAGGAGCTGAGTACCCTGGTCCTGGTGGTCTCCATTCACAGCAGCACCTGGAGCAGCCTCAGCTCAGTTTGTTTTACTGCTCACAGTGAATTATTCTGAAGCTCACAAGCAGCTCCATTGATTTCCCCTAATTATAAATCCTATAGAAAGTTTCCAGCTTGCCACAGTCCCCATTTTCCTCCCCACAGAGTCAATAAAAGTTAAGAGTTGCTCCCTGGTTCCTGTCATTACCACAATAAAACCCAGAGTAATTGAAAAGTGAATCAGGGAAATTGCTGGCTTGGAGAGCAGGGATAATTGGAATGACTTGGGAGCCCCAGCAGAGCCTGTCCCTGCCTGCCCCGAGCTGGAGCCACCCTGGACACTCTGCCAGGGTGACACAGGGCAAAGCAGAGACCAAAAATCACCGCATAAATGGACAGATTGACAGAGTTTTCTGAGGTGGAAGGGACCCCCAAAGATCAAGCCCAGCTCCTGTGAGCCAATGAGGATGATTCTGAATCCCATCTGAGGTTGTTCCACCTCCTAAAGGATACAAATGACAACAAAACAAGTTAAAAAGATAATTTCTCTCTCTATTAGCATAACATTTGAGATGCAGCAGCAGCTGAGCGTTTGTCAAGAGAACAATTCCTTCCCTCCACACAGACTTTAACGGGAACAGGAAGACCCCAAACCCCTCAAGTCATTACTGCTGGCACAATTGGAGGATGAGCTGATCCCCACAGTTGTGTTTGTGCTCCAGCCTGGAGCAGAGGCATGAGGACAGAGAATCTGCAGAGAATTTTCAGAGGCAGTGCTGGGAGAGAGGGAGAGGATGGCAGAGACTGAGAGGCTGAGGGAGCTGGGGCTGTGCAGTCTGGGGAACAGGAGGGTGATGGAGACATCCCAGCACCTGCCAGGGTCTGGAGGGACACGGGGAACGCAGAGAGGGACCCTGCACCAGGAACTGGGGGGACAGGACACAGGGAATGGCTCCCACTGCCAGAGGGCAGGCATGGATGGGATGTTGGGAATTAGGAATTGTTCCCTGTGAGGGTGGGCAGGCCCTGGCACAGGGTGCCCAGAGCAGCTGTGGCTGCCCCTGGATCCCTGGCAGTGCCCAAGGCCAGGCTGGACAGGGCTGGGAGTGTGATGGTGCTCACCGGGGTCTGAGGATGAGGGAAGAGATGAGGATCTGACTCCATGTTTCAGAAGGCTGATTTATTTTTTTATTATATATATTACATTAAAACTATACTAAAAGAATAGAAGAAAAGGTTTCATCAGAAGGCTGGCTAAGAATAGAAAGGAATGATAACAAAGACAAAGGCTTGTGGCTTGGACTCTCTGTCCAAGCCAGCTGACTGTGATTGGCCATTAATTAGAAACAACCACACGAGACCAATCCCAGATGCACCTGTTGCATTCCACAGCAGCAGATAATCAATGTTTACATTTTGTTCCTGAGGCCTCCCAGCTTCTCGGGAGGAAAAATCCTAAGGAAAAGATTTTTCATGGAAAGATGTCTGCGACATTGGAGCAGCCTGGGACAGTGGGAGGTGTCCCTGCCATGGCAGGGGTGGCACTGGATGGGCTTTAAGCTCCTTCCAACCCCTCCCATCCTGGGATTCTCATCACTCCTGAGCTGCTCAGCCTGAGGTTTTCCCTGACCCGTGCTCATTGCACAGGTGCAAAATCATTCATCCTCCAAGGGGTGAATGAAGGACAATGAGTGCACTTCACTTAATCTATCCCTGCAATGTTCCCATCTATCCCTGTGTGTGCAGGCAGATTTGCACACATCCCTCTGGTTTTATCCAGCACCCACAGAAACACCAATTTCCCCAACTCCCTTCACTCATTTCCTGCACCATCCCAACCCTGCTGCAGGGAATGTGCAGGGGAGGGGACAGCAGGGACCAAAGTTCTGCCTCTGTCCAGATGAAAGCATTTCTGTGAGCAGCAGGGCTGATGGGTTTGGTTTTTCTGCTGTCTCGTTCCTCAGGGATTCAGCTAAAAATAGTGAGCACCCCATTGTCACCAAAGGCTCCTTGGTGCCCAGTTCAAAGCTGGGCTGCAAATCCCCCTGGGATTTAATCACCAATTTCCATCCTGCTTTGTTGTGCATGAACAAATCTCACCAGCCCTGCTCTGCTGTCTTTAATGTTGAAAAGGGAGTAGCTGTGCTCTTCACACCCTGTTCCATGACAAAAAGCGTTTCTCCTGGCAACTGAAGGTGTGGAAATTTGGGATCATTCCTCTGGTTGCCTTGCAGCAGTGCTGGGGGTGTTGCTGGAGGTTTGCAGGGGGCAGTGAAGCTGCCCAGGGTTTCTGCACTGCTGATTGCATGGGGGTGAATCCAAGGATTCCCACCCAACACCCTCTCCTGCATTCCTTGGGGTCTTCATCCTGGGAAACTCCAGCCTGGAACTGAGCCCCAGCAATGGCAACCCCATCATTCCATCCCCACTGGCACTCCCTGCCTGCAGGAGCAGCCCCTCAGCCTGTGGTGACCCCATTCCACCTCCTCAGGGCTGATGCTCAACCTCTGCTGGAATTCTCTTCCAGTTCTGCCTCAGGGACGATTCTCAAGGCTAACACAAATCTCAGCTTTGCTGTAGTTTGTGGGTTTGGCTTTTCTGCCTTCAGGGAATCAGGATCACAGAAAGACTGGGGGTGGGAGGGACCTCAAATCCCACCCAGTGCCACCCCTGCCATGGCAGGGACCCCTCCCACTGTCCCAGGCTGCTCCCAGCCCTGTCCAGCCTGGCCTTGGGCACTGCCAGGGATCCAGGGGCAGCCCCAGCTGCTCTGGGCACCCTGTGCCAGGGCCTGCCCACCCTCCCAGGGAACAATTCCTCATTCCCAATATCCCATCCATCCCTGCCCTCTGGCAGTGGGAGCCATTCCCTGTGTCCTGTCCTGCCTGCTCTGTCCTGTTCTCCCCCAGGTGGGGAAGGAATGGGAATTTCCTGCTGCATCCACACTCTCCCAGGGCAGAGGGAGCTGGGAGCTGGCATTGGGGCATTGAGCCAGAGGGGTTTGTGTAAGAGCCTGAATGAGAGATGTGGGAGTCCAGGGAGCTCTTCAAAATGGAGCTTATTGTATACAAAATGCAGTTTGTTGTGTACAAAATGCAGTTATTGTATACAAAATGCAGTTTATTACATCCAAGGTGTCACAGCAGTCCAGGGTCGTGGGTGACAGAGCTGTGCCCACAGCTGTCAGCTCCAGCTGCAGGCAGGCCTGGAGACCCTTTGGTTTTGGTTCCAATGCATTATAGACTTTTCTTTGCTGAGCATCTTCATACACCAGAACCAATCTATACCTTAACTTTTATCTATAGCCCATCATAAGTACTGTAATTTCCATATTCATGTCACTGTTCTCCAATCACTAAAAGTCAGTACATTACAGTTGAAGCTAGAAGTTGTTTCTCAGTTTTCTTGCAGTGGAAAATTCTGAGACCTTTTCTCTACTTGCAGCATTTGTTGCCTTGTTTGCCTGTGCTCTCTTTCTGCTTGGTAAAAACATCTTCTTGTTTGGGGTGTGTTTATCCTTTGCTCTAAGGCATAAAAACCCCTTCTAACTAACACACCCTTTGCCTCCTTGGTTATCCAGTGAGACTGGCTCAGCAATTCTTTTCTTCTATATCAAAACTTGCTTCCATCTCTATTCCTTCATCAGACTCTACATTTAAAAATCTTTCTGTCATGCATGCATATCTGTGAGACTTTCTTGTCAAATTTTCATCCTTCATCCTTCCCAACAGGTTTGGCCTTTCTGGGTGTCCTGAGGTGGCTCAATGGGGTGGAGCAGCCCTGGAGGGCCCTGGTTGCTGTGCATGAGCCCTGCTGGGGCTGCAAGGCCTCACTTTCAGGAGCTTCTGCAGCACTCAGGAAAACTCACCATGGCTTGGAGCAGTTCCATCCCTCTTTCCTACACCCAGAGAGACTCCTCTGCTCCCCTGGCACTGCACAGCAGCCAGAGTGTGTCTGCTCTCTGCTGCACCATGAGCAGAGATTAATTACTACCACAAACTGCACATGTCCAATGTCCTGCTGGGGCAAAATGTTCACATTCAGCAGGAATTGGGGGGTTAACACTTGGTTGGTGTAAGAACAGCACTTCCTAATGGATCCTCTGCTTGTTCCTCCCTCCAGGCACCACTGGGGGGTTAGGAACGTAAAGAAGGGGGCACAAACAGGGTTGTGGCTCATGGGAGGTGTGAGAGCTACCAGGGGGATCCCTGAGGGTTTTCTCTTTGTTGGGATGGACTGGATTGCTGCCTCTCCATCCCTGGGCTGGGTTTCTGGGTTTCTCTGCTGCTCCACCAGTGCCAAGACCCATTTACAGCATCAACTGTTGGAGTGAAACCAGCCCCAAAGAGCACAAACCCACCTGAGGTGCTGAAATGAGGCTGATAAACACAAGCTGGGAATTGTAGCCTTGTTCTAGGCCTGCTCTCCTGGGAGCCCATCCCTGGGTTAACTGGGCTGTCTCCCACAGTTTGACATGCAGAGGATAACGCTGGAGGAGCTGAAGCACATCCTGTACCACGCCTTCCGCGACCACCTCACCATGAAGGACATCGAGAACATCATCATCAACGAGGAGGAGAGCTTGAACGAGAACTCTGGCAACTGCCAGACAGAGTTTGAAGGTGAGAGAGAGTCCTGGGGTCCTTCTCAATTTTCCTGTGTCTCTATGTCTTGGTTTGGAAAGACACGAGTCTGCTGAGGAAGGCAGGAGCCTCCCTGAAATGGAGAATGTAAACCCTCCCCACCCCTCTGAGCTGGTATAAATTTTAAATTAAGGGACTCACAGGCAAAAATATGGGAGTAGGAAATAACAGTTCTTTAATAGGGAAGAAAAATAAAAGGATAAAATAAACAATGCATACACTAGAACAACACTGCCAGAGTCAGAACCCAACCTGACACCCTGTGGGTCAGGGTGTTGGCAGCAGTCCCATTGGAATTGTGGCTCAGCCCTCCTGCAGTGTCAGGGGTGGTTCTGCTGGAGCAGGGATCCTGTAGAGAAGGATGGATTCTTCCTCTGAAGATCCAGTGGAAGAAGAGGCAGCTGCTGTTCCTCTGGGGAATCCAGTGGAGAAGCCGTGCTGGTGTCTCAAAACCTCTGGATTATATCTGGGTAGGAATGCTTGGCTCCTCCTTCTGGGCTCACACCTCCCAATGGGATGCTGTAGTTCTTATCAGCCATGCAGGGACATTCAGTAGCTGTTATCAGCAGCTGTCCCCTCTGGAGGGAGGTGTAAATGTGGTCACTCAAAGAGAGAGATAAGGCAAACTGCCCACTTGACAAAGGTAATCTGCCATACAGATGGTAATGGAAAACAACTTGCATTGCAATCTGGAACACTCTAAAACTCCCTCTGATCTGGGACAGGGGTGCCTGGGGGTGGCACGGAGTTGTTTTGGACACCCAGAGAGCTCAAGAGCTGCCCTCAGACTTCTTCTGTCTCTCAGCAAAGCTGATCCTTTTCCAGGCACAGGGATGAAGCACTGGGGGCTTCCCCTCTCTCTGCTGGGATGCAGGCAGAGGTCAGTGCCTAAGCCAGGCTGAATTTCCCTACAGAAACACCTTCATTTCCCTCATCCTACCGTGGAATGACTTTCTTGGCACTGGCAGGCCCTACCAAGCTGTGTTGGGCTTCTCCAGTTTTCTGCTGAGATCCCAAAAAAGCTCCCAGGGAGGAGCTGGGACGAGTCTTCTCCTGCACTGTAGCACCAGCAGTGAGCAGAGGTCCGTGCTCTGCTGCCCTGGGGACCTTTAGCTCTGAGCTGCCAGGACCTGCCCCAGCCGGGACAGCTCCTCTGAGCACAGGAGGAGCTCTGCAAAGCCAAGGGCTGAGCAGTGCTTGGAGGCACCCAGGGAAAGGAAACATTTCCTTCTTTCAGCAGAGCCTCAGGGGATCAGAAGGGTTTGGGGCTGGTCTGGTTTGGGGCTTCTGGTTCCTTCAGGAGTTGGGATCAGAACTGGGATCTGCAGTAAATCTTCCACTTGGACAGGGCTGACACTGGCAAGGACATTCCCCATTTTAAGCCACCTCAGCAGAAGCATTTTCATTTCCTTGGCCAGAGGAACTCACACGGCTCTGAAGTGTTGCTGCTGAGAGCAACCAAAGAGATCCTGGTTGTTCAGCCTGTGGCAGTGCCCAAGGCCAGGCTGGACAGGCTTGGAGCAGCCTGGGACAGTGGAAGGAGTCCCTACCCAAGGAATGGGATGGTTTTTAAGTTCTCTTCCAACCCAAACTGATCTGTGATTCCATGAAATCATCTCAAGAGCAGAAGAGCCCAGGGAAGTGGAACAGAGAAGCTCAGAGTTTGTGCCCTAGTGGAGCCACTGTGTGTCCTACCCAGCAATCCCACTTTAGACCATTTTGGGGGGAATTCTGACATTCTGTGGGGTCAAACAGCTCAGAAAGGGCACCAGGCAGAGACAAAGAGCAAAGGATGAAAATACAGCCCAGTCTTTGGCCTGGCTAATGAATGGGGTGCAGCAGCTCCATTCTCACCCTCACCTCTACTAAACAGGGCAGAGAAGCTGGAGGAGCAGAGCTGAATTTTAAAAACCCTGCAGGAGGGAGGCATCAGCAGCAGCACTCCCTGAATCAGGCCAAGCCACAATTTTTGTGTTCCTCTTGGAGAAGAGTGCAGAGGAAGAGATGTTTCTTCCTTGCCTGGAGCTCTTGGTGCCCACTGACCTGCTGATCCCTGGGGACAGGAGCCAGCTGTCACTGCTGCAGAGTTTTGGGAGCTTGGCTGAGCCATCCCAGAAAAAACCTGGGTTCCTAATGCTCAGCGTCTCATTTTGGAAGCTCCAGTTTCCAAAAGTGCAGCAGGAACAGCTTTTCTTGTGGGATGTTTTGGCATTGCTGGTGCCAGGCAGAACCTAGAAGCAAAACAGACCCTTTTTTAGATGTTGGGAACACACACAAATCCAGCAGGAAATAAAGATCAGCTGAACCATCAACAATGGGGCAAAGTTTTGCTCCAGGTCCCAGTGGAAGGGGACAGCTCTGGTCTGACAGCTCTGACAGGAGCATTTCTGCCAGGAGAGGACAGGTTGTGTCCCTGCAGCTCTCCAGGCTGCCAGGAATGACCCCCAGAGCTCCCAGCTCTCAAACACCAGCATCCCTACAGGAATTACATGGCATGGATTGTGGCACTAAGGGACAGCTGTCCCTGGGGTCACTCACTTCCAATTAGTGCACTGAAGGAGATGCTTTTTGGGTGGAATTCTTTGAGTTTAATTTAGGTGCCACCTTGGGATGAGATGAATTGCCCTAAAAGAACTCCCTTTCTTAGTTCAATTCCAGCAATTCAAATATTTCTTTCAACTCCCATCCGTATTTAAAGTACCATCCACCCCACTGAAAGGGCCTTTAATTCTGGGAGGAATGAAGCCAAGATGAGCCCCAGTGGTTCTCACAGAGATTTGGGGGTCTCCTAAGGGAGGAAACACAGCAGAGACACAGGAGCAGCTTGGTGAAAGGGGGATCCTCACTCAGTGTCACCTCTGGGGGTGTTCTTGGATCCCAGACCAGCCCCAAACCCTTCTCCTTCTGTGGGCAGAGACATCCCCCTTCTCCACACCTGGACATTCCTCTTCTCCACATCTGGAAAACCCCTGTTTTCCACACCTGGACATCCCCATTTTCCACACCTGGACATTCCCCATTTCTCACACCTGGACATCCCCATTTTCCACACCTGGACATTCCCCATTTCTCACACCTGGACATTCCCGTTTTCCACCCCTGGACATCCCCATTTTCCACACCTGGACACCCCTGTTTTTCACACCTGGACATTCCCCTTCTCCACACCTGGACATTCCTGTTTTCCATACCTGGACACCCCTGTTTTCCGTACCTGGACATTCCCCTTCTCCACACCTGGACATTCCTGTTTTCCATACCTGGACACCCCTGTTTTCCATACCTGGACATTCCCCTTCTCCACACCTGGACATTCCCATTTCCCACACCTGGATGCCCCCGTTTTCCACATCTGAACATCCCCATTTTCCACACCTGGACATTCCCCTTCTTCATACCTGAGTGAGCTGGCTCAGGTGCTGAAGAGTGTTGCACAGGTAATATCACCATCAGTACAAAGCCATGAAATTTCTGTCATACAATTATGGAATAATGAGATAATAAGGTCTTGATGACCATGAAATCTTCTTCAGTATCACTGTGAATGGCAGACCCTGCACCTCTCAGCACACAGCTTACCCCAAATACAATATTTGTATTACAGTCAGGGCCAAGGCCAGGATTTCCTCAGCTCCCTCTGAACACTGCAGTCATTTGCAGGGGAAGGACATGCCCAGGGCAGAGGCACAGTTCTGTCCTCAGCTTTATCTCTGTTTTTATCAGCACTCAGGGCAGGACAGTGAAGGCTGTGTGATTTCCTGGGACACGGGCAAAGGACAGTTTGCAGCTCCCAAAGATTTACAGCCCGGCTGCCTTTTCCTGGCAGTTCCCTTGATCCAGCACTCAGGGCACAGAGCTGGTGGCACAGCAGTGTCAGTGGTTACAGGACTGCCAGGGGGTGCCACCCTCAGCCATGACCCTCACATCCATGGGATGCAGCCAGCAGCTCCTCCCTGCCCCCCTGTCCTGCTCAGCTCAGTTTGGGGATGACAAACTGACTTGTTAAACCAAAAATAACTCCAGGCAGCCTGAGCAAGGCACCATCACTCACCTGTGGCAGGGCTGGGACAGGCCTCTATAAATACACTGCTGCTGTCCTTGTGAGGAGCTGTTCTCCTGCAGGAGAGAAGGCTCCCAGTGCTGGGAGCACATCCCAGACCCACCGTGGGCAGGGTGACCTGGAAACAGCCTGGCCCATTAGCCCCAGCTCCTTGAGGAGTCCTGGGGGCTGTGGTCTGTGCCAGTGGACAAGTTCTCCTCCCCAGCCTGTCCTGGGACTGTTGAGAAAATGAAGAATGGCCCAGCCTTGATTTGCCTTTGCCTCGAGAGCTCTGATGGATGTTGGAAACCTCTGGGTTGCTCTTCCCCCTAAAAGGGTTGAGGATTTCTCCAGAGGAGCCTCAGGCTCTGCCCATGTCCCATGAACCACATCTAACCCCTGGTGTGTCCCTTGGGTGGCAAAAGCTCCCAGTGGCACCCAAATGTTGGCATCCAGCCCTGGGACAATGCCAGCTGTGGGAAACCAGCAGGAAAAGCAGATTCTGTGCTCAGAGATGATGGATTAGAGAAAGGAGAGAACTGAGGGCATGCCCTCCCCAGTAAGCAGGGCTGGTTAAATGGAACTTCATGTTGTAGGGAAGAATTCCAGGAATCAGGGCATCAGGAGTTCCAGCTCCTCTGCCTCCCTGTGGATTTCCAGGGAGCAGGGCAGTGCTGATATCCATCTCCTTCCTGGAGTCATTCCCAAACAACAGCGAGAGGAATGGCTGGGCTGACATTCCCCATTCCCCCGGGGTTATTTGTAGGTAATTTGGATGGTTGGTGTCCCTTTAGTGGGCAAAGAGCAGTAAATGGGACTTCCCTGCATCCTGCTGCCTTCAGGCTCTGTTGTATAACAGAACCCTGGAGAAGTTGTTCAGTTCAGGGACATTTCTGCAAAAACACCGAGCATATTTTACTCTTTTCCTCTGGAGAGGTGAGTTTGTTATCCCAATAAACCCTTGGCCAGCCTCAGGCTGCTGTTCCCATCACCAGCCCCACCCTGACAGCAATGCTGGTGCTGGCAGTGATTTCTCTGCTGCCTGAGAGTGCTTTCAAAGTACAGAAATAATAGAAAATACATTAAAAAAAAAAACAAACAACTACAGCTGGGCAGGAATGAGCTTTCCAAAGCACCAGGGCACCGTGCACAAAGCCAGGGAGCCACAGCACTGATCCTGTGTGGGTTATAAAAGCCAGAGAAGGAATCCTGGAGCAGAGCAGTGCAAGCAGAGACTGAGGAATTTGGGAGAGCTGCTGGCAGGGGGGATCTCATTCCCTGCCCAGAACACAGCCAGGCCTCACTCACATTCCCTGCCTGGGGCAGGATGGCTCCAACCCTTCCCAAGGAGGGCTCTGTGCCCCTAGCACTGAGCTGGGGCCACTGGCAGCTGGGACTGGGGCACAGGCACTGCTGAGCACTAGCCAGAGGAGGTGATGGGGGAAAAAACTGGGATTCAAACCTGGCATCCAGGGCTCTCTGTGCCATGAGGTTCAAGGCTGCATCAGAACAAGGGGATTTTCCACAAATTCTAAAAATATTCTCCTTTCCAGCTTTCTAAACATGGGCACCTGGAGCCTGTCCTTGGCTGCATTTTAGGTTTGCTTTGGAGTTGTTGTCAACCATCTGAAAGTTTCCCATCATCACAAACCCATCCATGAGGAGAAGGTGACAGGGACATCCCTTCTCAGGGCAAAGTAAGGTCCAGAGCAGGCAGGCAGGGCTCTCCATCCTGGGTGGGATGATTTCCTGGCTGTCCCTGACTGACCTGCACAGGCCAAGTGCCAGGTCCTGCACTTGTTCCATGGGGCACAACAGGAGCAGAATGTCCCATGGAGCACTCCAGGCTGGGACAGAGGAGCTGGACAGATTGGAAAGGCCTTGGGAGTGCTGGTGCCAGTGGCTGGACGTGAGCCCAGGTGTGCCCGGGTGGCCAAAAAGGTCAATGGCACCTGGGCTGTGCCAGGACCAGAGCAAGGCTTGTCCCCTGTGCTGGCACTGCTGAGGTCCCACCTCAAACCCTGGGGACAGCCCTGGGCCCCTCAGGACAATGCAGACCCCAAGGGCTGGAGATTGTCCAGAGAAGGGAATGGAGCTGGGAAGGGCCTGGAGCCCCAGGAGCAGCTGAGGGAGCTGGGCAGGGGCTCAGCCTGGAGCAAAGGAGGCTCAGGGGGCCCTTGTGGCTCTGCACAGCTCCTGACAGGAGGGCACAGCCGGGGGGTCGGGCTGTGCTCCAGGGAACAGGGACAGGAGCAGAGGGAACGGCCTCAGGCTGGGCCAGGGGAGGTTTAGATGAAAAAATAGGAACAATTTCCTCACTGAAAGAGTTGTCCAACAATGGTGGAATCCCCATCCCTGGAAATGTCCAAGAAGTGTGGATGTGGCACTTAGGAGATGGTTTAGTGGTGACCATGGTGGTGGTTCTGGGGTGATAATTGGGCTCTTGAAGCCATCACCTGGGGGAACCTTCAAGGCCTTTGCAAACAAATCTCCACAGTGCCCCAACAGCACCCGTGGCTCTGACATTCAGATGTGGAGAGGCCAGGAGAGAGTCACGAACTGGCTTTATTAAGTCGCAGCACGAATTCTCGCTGACAAGCTTGGCAAAAAGTAAAATTAAATAAAATGAGTGCTAAAAATCCCAACTCTATCTGCTTTTTAATTGCTGCTCTCATTTCTTTTGACAATTATTCTGCAAGCATTCACTTGGAAAGGTTCTTAATAAATCTGATTTGGCTTAAGCACAGAAAACCTAAAACCAAAAAAGTTTGGAAAAGTGACTCATGTGCCATGGATGCTCCTGGGAATTGTCACAGTGGGGGCCTGAGTGTCATCAGGGAGCACTCCTTGATTTTCCACTCATTCCCAGTTGACCTGGGTGAGTTGGAGGGATTCACACAAGGTTGATAATTGCTATTAAAGAACTTTAGAAACAACTTAGTTCAAACTGAAAGAGAGGAGGTTTAGGTCAGAGAGTGGGAAGGATGGTGGGCAGGCCCTGGCACAGGGTGCTCAGAGCAGCTGGGGCTGCCCCTGGATCCCTGGCGGTGCCCAAGGCCAGGTTGGACAGGGCTTGGAGCACCCTGGGATAGTGGAAGGTGTCCCTGCTCATTGGACAAAGATGAGGTTTAAGGTCACTTCCAACCCAACCCAACCCAACCCAACCTAACCCAGCCCAATCCAATCCAATCCAATCCAATCCAATCCAATCCAATCCAATCCAACCCAACTCAACCCAACCCAATCCAACCCAACCTAACACAGCCCAACCTATGCTGTGATTCCAACTTCACAAAGAGCTTAAAAGAAATACACAGCTAACCCCAAATGTGTCTGTGAGCATTTAAAGGGATCAAAAGCCATGATGAGGAAAAGGAGTTCCTGAAGGGTTGGGAAGGATGGGGATGGGCTGGTTTGGAAGTCCTGCAGGGCTGGGTGTGTTGTTTGGGAATGTCCCAGCAGGCAGAGGTGACAGTGAGAACAGGAGGGTTCCCGAGCTGCTCCAGGAGAGAACAGAACTCCTGTAGGAATGTGCCTCCTGTTGACAGAGTGACCAAACTATCCTTTGTCTCCTTAAAAAAGGATAAAAGCCCAGAAGTTTCTCTCCTCAATTAAGTAAAAAGACATAAGATGTGAAAAACTTCACCTCAAACTTAAACATAGCCACTTGAACAGAAGCCAAAAATCCTGCCTAAGCAATTTACTAGAAAAAGAAAAGAAAGAAAAAACAAATTGCTTTTGTGGGGTATTTTACCAAAAGCAAGAACCTCTTGCACCTAGCTCAAGTTTTCTCTATAAAGAAGAAAAATTAGGTGAGAGGCAATGTTTTGTCCTCTGTTGAGGAAGTTAGTTATGCTTAGGTGGTGGATTAAAGGGTTAAAGTACCCTAGGGATGTGGAGAAGTTTGAGAGAGGGGTTTGTTTTGTGAGGATGTTTGGGCTCTTTTTGAGATTTCTAGGGCTAAAGCGATGCCTAGGGCTGTTACAGCTAGGGCAGTTATTTATTTTAATGGAGAGTGGTATGGTTGTTGGAGTATATAACAAAATTGTTGGAGTAAAAAAACATAAACAACCTTTTGTTATTTTGCCTTTTATTAAAACTTTTCTGTTTCCAACACTACCACAGAAGCCATCCTGCTATTTTTATGCCTTCTAAGCTAGCTAAGCTATCTTAATTGTGACATAAATGTCCAAAAGGTTGTGAGACCTAGCTCAGAAAGAGCATGTACCAATGCCCTGCCCTGTGTGACGCCGCTTTTGTCCCCGCAGTGCACGCCCAGAAGCAGAACCGCCAGACGTGCGTGCGCAAGAGCCTCATCTGCGCCTTCGCCATGGCCTTCATCATCAGCGTGATGCTGATCGCGGCCAACCAGATCCTGCGCAGTGGCATGGAGTAGCTGGCACGGCTCGGCTCGGCTCGGCTCGGAGTGGTCCTGGCACGGGATGGCCGCCATGCATGCGCACCCGGGAGAGCTCCCGCCCCGATCCCACGGCACCGACACGCGGGCACAGCCGGCGCCTGCGGCGGGAGCCGGAGCCAGCAGTGTGTCCTGTGAACCAACCACATCCTTTTGGCAGGGACATCAAAGGGCTGTTCTAATGCTTTAAAGGTTTTGTTTCCTAATGCAATAATCCCACATCCAGGAGTCCCGAATTATTGCTTCGAAACAGCAATGGCAGCGCGGAGGACGCTTGGATCCGGCGCTCTGCGGGTGGGAGGAGGCCCAGCCTCGTGACTGGTCCTGACCCAGGGCCCAGTGACTGTCCCACGCAGCTCCTGCCGGGCCCGCGTTCCCAGGAAGTTCATCGTAGCATTGCCACAAGCAAGTCCTGTTCCTTTTGTTCCACGTGTTCCAGCTTCACTTTCCTTTTCCCTTATGACCATGCCATGGAGTTTACGGCATTAGAGGGGAGCTAGAGCATCCTTGTACAGTATTTTCTGAGGAAAAAAGGAGAGAATTTGCCAGCACCATACAAAATGTCTATTTTTTGCTTCATCAACTCCACCTTTGACACGAGACTGTGGGGTAGCAGGAGTCTGTTGGATGTTTTTTTCCGACTGTGAATCAGGGCTTGAGGAGCACCCCTTGTTTTCCCACCTGGGCATTGCTGAACTTGTGCAAAGTCTTCCAAGGGACTCTGCCACCACCAGCGCCAGCTAAAACTCCCTCTCCTCTGGCCTCTCTGCATATTCAACATTTCCTCTCCAGCAGTTTTACCCTTCTTCTTTATTGGTCTTCAAGAATTTTTTCCCAGGTGAAAATCCTGAGGGAAGCTCTTCCTGAGCTTTCCTCTCCTTTCCTTGCCTGCACAATTTTGATTTATTCTGTTTCATGCGGCCTGGTTATGATCTGCAGTGAAACCTCCATGGTGAACATCATCCTGTGGAGGAGGTTTTATTTTCTCCCACATGATAAAGTGTTGATTTGACCAGCCAACTTCTCCATTCCTTCCCAGGATCCATCCCACCAACCCATCCCATGGCAGGCTCCGATGGGGGCCATTGGAAAAGCTGAGCTCTGCAGGAGAAGAAGGAGCCCAACCTGAGCCCACCCTGTGTGCTTGGAGTGTGTCAGACTTCCAGGTCTGGGGAGCCTTGGGTGGTTTTCCTGGAATACATTTTAGGGAGCAGCAAGGAGAAGATGGAATGGAGCAGAGCAGGGACACCACAGGGGAAGTGCAAGCAGCCAGTTGGACTTGGGAAGGTGTTTTTCCTTTGAAACTTGACACGAATCCACGCATTTCCCTTTGGATGAACTATGCCCCTGGGTGCCACACCAGGACAGAAATGATCTCCTGCCCTCCTGGGAGATCCCAGCTGGTGATCATGGAGTGCTCCAAGGCAGTTGCATGGAGGCACTCAGGTGCTGGAGTGGGGTGGCTGTGCTGGGAGAGCTCCAGGCACACCCAGGACCCCTGAGATGTTGCTCCTGGAGTGGAGGTGACTGTTCCCTGTGCCACAGGAGGGGCAGGATGGTTTCCCCAGGGCTTGCACAGCCCCAGCCTCCCTCATCCCACCCTGCAGCCACTGACTTACACTGGATCCATCCCCAACACTCATTCCAGCTCTTTCTTTTCTACCACTCTGAGTGACATTTACCTGTATTTTTAGCAGCCTAATTTAAAAATCTGATGTTCCTTGTCCTGTCTCCCACCACCCCTTTAAACTCATGTCACTTTTAAGTGTCTCAGTGTCCCACCTCCACCTTTTCCTGCCATTTTCCTGGTGTCCTCTCCATCCTAAAGACAACACCTTTTCCACAGCAGCTGAGTTGGTTTATTCTGCCTTTCCCAAACACATAATTCCTGCATTTCTGTTCTGCTGTGACCAATAGAGGTGAACTGCAGAATATTCCATTGAAAAAATGATTCTGTCTCTCAGAAGACAGAGAGATTTCCATTTGCTACAGGGCAGCACCAGAATATCTGTGGGATATTCTGGTGTGGGATTCTCAGTACTGGGGAGCCCAGACACATTTTCTGTGCTGAGCATTGCAGATAATGAACTTGGAGATCATTTTGAGGAAACTCATCCCTACTTTTAGGTCTCAGGGCTCTGTGGAAAGGTGGCAGCTGTGAGAAAAAAGTCTAAATGTTCCTTGCCACCAAGGAATACTCATTTTGTCCCTGGGATTGTGCTGCAGTGAGCATGGGCAGATGGAGGTGGAGGGGAGGGATGGGGGAGCACACAGGGTGGAGCAGTGCCTCCACTGAGCCCAAACCCTCAACCCCAAACCCACAACCCCAAACCCACAACCCCAAACTCACAACCCCAAACCAGGCATTTCCCCACATTTCCTCACCCATGTGCCACAAACCCCCAGCAGACTCCAGGCGCAGCAGCACCTCATGCACAAGGATTGTCTGCATTCCTTGAAGCTTTCTGGAATGCTCCAGAATTGCCTCCTGCATGCCCCATAGACCTTTGTAAATAGAGCCATTCTCCAGCCCAACCCTTCCCCTCCCAGCTCCATTTGTAAAGCCAAACCTATAATGAATATATTGGTAAAAGCCATAGCCTGGTGTCAGTAGAGTTCATTGCACAACTCCCCACTGATTTTACTGGGTACAGGATTTTTGGGGCTTTGGGGTGTGATTTTTTCTGTAGGGAGCCTCACTTTTCCATTATGAATCAGGGTCATGTCTTGCCAGAGGTCTCCTTTCCCTTCCTAGAGCAGCCTTCCTCCATCCCCAGGCGTTGTGAAGAGATCCCTTCTTTAATCAGTGGCTCCTGGCAATGCAGGATGGATCAGGCCAAGCTATTCCATCCTTTCCTTCCCCACAACCTTCCCATCCAGCAGCACTGAATGTCTCCTACCTCCCTCCCTGGCTCCATTTATGTAACATCCATTTATCTCTTTATTTTTTTTTTTTTTCCTTCTACACAAGAGGGGAAAAATAGGGCTTTTTGCTGCTTTTACAGACAGGAGGTAAAAATAGAGCAGTAAAATTCTGATTGGAACCTGATGGCAAAAGCTGAGGGGGGAGAAAGCAGAAGAATCAAAGACATAAAAATAAAAACCCCACATCCCATACTTTAAGGAAAAAAAAACCTTATTTAAGTGCTAATTAACATACTTTAAAAAATACCCAGACTGCAGCAGAGCTGTCAGAAAAAGCTCTAAACTTCTGCTCTTGCCAGTTCCAGGAGGATTGAAGTGTCTTTTCAGCCCTGCAGTTCTGGAGGAACAGGAGATTGCCATGGCAACGCTGGCTGTTCGTGACATGGGTGCCACCGTGGCAGAGCACACATGATCCCAGACTGCCAGGGATGGGCAAACAGCTCCCAGCACTGGGACAGGGGCTTTTCATGGATTAGGAAATTATTAGGAATTTGAGAGCAACTCTGTTGGCTTGGCCACAAAGAGCTGTGTGCAATTAAGGGGATTGACGTGCAGGGAAGGCTTCAAAAGGGACGTGATTATTTCAGACCGAGAGAGGCTTTGGTTTAACTCAGGAGGGAGTGAAATCCTCTCAGCCTGAGCACTGCCTGTCCTGGGCTGGCTGAGGACTCTTTGGGAAGGTTCTCCATGTGGGGATCAAGCTCTGGTGGGAAGGATTTGGGTTCCTGCTCCTGCACCCCTGATCACCATTGACCTTGGCTTCAGCCACTGGCTTCAGCAGTGATCCTGATCCGTGCTCCTGGAGAAGCCAGCAGAAGGAACAGCAGCCTCACCAATGCTGAAATAATTTGGAGGGAAGTGAATTCCAGCAAAAGCTGCTGAAGGAACACTGCTCACCTGTCAGAGCCAAAGCCATTCCTTCAGGGCAGCCATGAGAAAACCACAGCTGGGGAGTTCCAGGCAGGGCAGGTGCAGTGGCTTTGTCCCGTGCACTGCCAGGAGCTGGACTTGAGGTCCTTGTCGGTCCCTTCCAACTCAGGATATTCCATGATTGTGGTGCTGGTGGCCCAGGAGAGCCAGTGACACCTGGGAGGTGTCACCTCTCGTGCCACCCACGGGAGCCTGGCCCCTCCACGAATGCACCACTGAGGAGGAATTTCTGATCAGAACCAACGTCAACATAATTGCAAGATTTAAATTGGAAGTCTTGGCTTTGTTAGGACTCTGGTCCTCATGCTGTGGGAGGTAACAGGGAGTTAGAGAGAGTTCACAAAATAATTCTCCTTCCTGCTTGATGGGCACCCCCATATCCCCCAGTCACTGCCAGCACCTGGGACAGTGATCACAGAGCCCAGGCCCAGGGTGAGCAGGAGGGTGGGAGGGAGGAGCACCCCCAGCTCCTGTCCCTGCTCCCCGGTGAGCCAGGCTGAATTTCTGGGTGAAATCCAGTTCATGTGAGAGATTCCATCCCGGTTATCCAGAGGTTTCACCTGTTGGACACGTGCACTGGCAGGGCTGGATGTTGGTTGCTTTAATTCCAGCAGCTTGGGTACCCCCTCTTTATAAGCTGGGCTAAGTAAAGAGGGGTTTTAAATCCAGAACTCAAAGGTAGGAAGCAGGCAAAGCAAGCCAAGCTAGAAAACATTCCCAAAGCTGCCACTCTGGGTGGCTGAAATCTGTTTGGATGAGCCGAGCAGCCACTGGTCCTTTCTTCCACTGAAGTTTAGGAATATTTTGTCCCAAAAACCGACTCTGCATCCTCCTGCCTGCTGGAGAAGAGCCAAACATCTCCTGGGCCACCCCTGGCACTGGGAGGGGCTCCATTCCTGGAGATGGCCCCAGGACAAAGGGAGACTCAGCTTTTCCCATGGAAAACTCAGCCCCTGCACGTGCTGGGAGCTGCCAGGGCTGTCACCACCCCGAGGTGACAGGAGCACAGCCCCCGTCAGCCCTGCATCAGTGAGGGGAGAAGCAGTGGGAGGAATGACATTAAAATCTCTAAGAATGAAGTCTCTTACTTTACCCACCCCTGTAATCCATGATTTAGCTCCTGCTTTATGGATGAGCGTTTGAAAGAAGAAAAACCAACTCTTCTAAAAATGAGAATCTGATGAAGTGTCTTTTTTTCTTGGCTCTGAATCATGCTTCCATTCCACTGATGAAGATGTACAGAACTTGCTGGGTTTCAATCTATTATTTTACCCTCCTGTGCTCTGACAGTGCAATTACATTTCCCTGGCATCACTTAAAACCCGTTCCTTTCCCAGGACTTTATTGCAGAAAAAGAAGTTTCACCACGTTTTCATATCTTTATGTTGTTGGCTGCTATCAGGATGGGCTCTGTATTTCTCCAGTTCAAGAAGGACATTTTAGGCAGCTCTAGGAAGTGACAAAGCTTCACCAAGAGCAAGGTGGGCAGAAAATCTAAGACCCTTTTAACTGGAAATGTGATCACTTGCAACTTTCCAGTGGCAAAAGTCTGGAGAAGTGCTGTAATTTGGCATCTTCACTATGAAATAATTGCAGCCCCAGAAGAGGGAGAAAGGAGAAAAAATAAATCCTCTGGATCTGGAGCTCAGTACTTGACAATTTGATGATGAAAGTACCACAGGGTTTTTTTTTTATTTTCTGCCAAGACTGACCAAAATACTTTGTAGCCTTGAAAACCACTGCTAGATGAAATTGCCATTTCCCACCCAATCATTTCCCCAGCTGTTCCTGGCCTGTCTTTGCCAGCATCCCAAACCAGCAGCTGGATTTGCCCCTCTTTAGGTGAGATCCGTGTTCCAGCTTTCCTTTCCCAGCTGTGTCTCCGTCAGCCAGCCAGGAGCCCTTGGGAAGCTCTGGGGTGGCTCTGGTGCCACCAGCACTTGGGCACCTTGTGTCCCTCCTGGGGGCCATCCCAAAGGGTGCAGGTGATGTTGGTGACATCAATCCCCAAATCCCTGCTCTGTTCCCACTGCAGCAGCCCAGGGGTGGGCTCACCCTCCTGAGCATCCCCTCCAGAGCAGCCAAAGCCCTTCCAGCTGTGGTTCCTCAGATTTCTCTGGGCTGGGTGGGGAGGGGAGAGCAGGTTACCTGTGGGCCCCAGGGTCAGTCAGAAATAACTCATTTGAGTTAACTGGAATAAGCCCAGGAGCCAGGCTGCTGCCATTTAATCCATAGCAGGATCTAAGGAATCAATTCCTTATTAGGAATCCTCCTGATTCATCTCTAGGAAGGTCTCCACTAATCCCTGTGTCTCCCTTTTGTCACCAGCTCATGTTTTCCAGCCATTTACTGTTCATTTATAAACTCACTGGGTTTTTTTGGCTCGTTAACGAAAGACATGGCTTTTTAATTAAAGAAAAAACTTCACAAAGTCAGCAGCATAGTAGTAAAAAAAAAAAATCCTAACAAAAAACCTTTGTACAAAATACTGTAAATATTAATATAAATTAACTGGGCATGCAACTGAAATAAATCCTATGTTATTACAAGTTATCTGAGTGTGTATAAAGGAGTGTATAAAGGAAAACTGAATGCCATATGTATCAGCTGTTCCCTCTAACCAAACTCTACTGTAAATATATAATCTGTATAAATATATTTTAATTTTACCATTATTTATGCAATAGAAATAAAGGTTTTTTTCTTTTGATGAAGCTTGTTTTTCCTCTTTTGAAGCACTGATATTTATTCATGCCCGAGTACAAGAGCAAAAGCAAGATTTGCATAAAATATTAGGACAGAGACCCTTTATTCCTTCTGAGAGATACATGAACATTTGGGGGGTTATTTTGCTTTGAAAATAGATTTACATATTTAAAAGCCTGTTACTACAGAAGGAGCTCCTGGCTGGAGAAATGGGATCAGCAATTCCAGATGCACAGGAGGCCAAAGGGAGGGATTGAACTTCTTTTGTGGAAAGCAAAGCCACAACTGGTCAGATCTCAGAGAGAAAGGTCAGAACTTGCTTTAAAAGCCATTTTTTATTCCTCCAGAGAGCCAGAGGCTGATCCCTGAGCTTGGAAGGGCTGGGGGCACTGTTACTGCTGGGAGGAGGATGTTGAGCGCAGCTTTAATCCTGACTCTGGTACTACCAAGGCCTGAGAGCTGCTCTGGGAGGATTAACTGCACTCAGGTGTCCTGGAGAGCCCTTTGTCCCTTAAAACATCCAGAATTCCTCATTTCCCTGGAGCCCCTCCTGCATAGGAGCCAGCCCAGCCTGTCCTGCTGGAGAAGGTGACAGGTTAATGACTGTCACACTATTCCTGGCACTGGTGCCTGAATTCAGGTTGAAAAGGGAATGGTTGTGTTGGCAAATCAGCTTCCCCCAGGTGGGGCCAAGCCACAATGGCGGGACGAGGCTGGGCTGGGGGAAAGTGTCCCTGCCCATGGAATGAGATGGGCTTTAAGGTCCTGTCAGCCCAAACCATTCTGGGATCCTGGGACAGTGGATCTGGGGGGTCTGAGCAATTCCATGCATGTCAGGACCCAGCATGTCCCTCTGGCTGTCCTGAGCAGCCCAGACCCTGCCAGGGGGCTCAGAGACCCTGGCACAGAGCCCAAGATGCCCCTGTGGGTTTGATTATGACCTGTGGAGCAAATTATCAACCTTAGATGAAGATCAGCAAGCCACGACAAATTAAGTAGAATGACAGTGAATTTATCACAGGGTGAAAAAGTAGATTTTGGGGTTTCTAGAAGACGGTTCAGGAGGCAAGATGGAGGGATCTGGGTGTGTCCAGCCTTTCTCCTTCTACTTCTTGGCCTCCATCTTCTGTTGTGATGTTGGCACTCTTAGATTGGTTTAGAGTAGAAGCTCACTGTGTAACATAGGTGATAGGTATTGGGAAGTTATGGTAAATATTGTACACACAGTTTTTAGTATAAAGACATAACACCACCCCAGGGGAGGCAGAGTGCCTCTGATTGTCATGCTGAGCAGACCTCAGCAGGGCAGGAGAAAGAATTTTATAGATAAAATACAATAAACAACCTTGAGACCAAGAAATGAAGAGTTCTGACTCCTTCTTCAAGCGCTGGGCTGGGAAAAGAGACTTTCTAACATTTCTCAGGGCCACTCTGACAAGCTGGAAACCCTGACACATGCAATCCCTGCAGTCCAGGCAGGGATTGCCACTGGACAGCAAGCAGTGCAGGAAATCCATGTTTATCAAATTTAAAGTAGGAAAAAAGGCACTGCACACTCTCATTGACCTCTCATGTCAGTGGAGAGCGTTCCAATAAATGGCCCAGGAATGAGCCTGGATTTATGACAGGGATTAATCGGATATACTCCAGGAATTCCTGTATATTCACCACAGGAAGAGTGAGCAATTGAAGGAATTCCCAGCTGGAAGGAAGAACCTGCACCCCGCTCTGAGAGCTGTTCTCCTGCAGGTGAGTGTGTTCAGTGCCCTCAGTAAAAGCCAGGCTTGTGCCTTGAGTTTCAGCCACCAGAGCTGCCCAGAAATTGAAATTTGCTGCTCCTACAGATCCTATGCCCACCAGCCCTTGGAGAGCTGAGCACAGCTCAGTGTGACACCACCAGGAAATCATCCCTGGCTGCAGGAGAAAAGCAGCTTTAAAAGGGAAAAAACACCCCTCAACTGGCCTGAGAGCAAACAGCTTTATCTCTCCAGAGCCATGCCACAAGCACAACCATTGTCCCAGCTCCACCAAAGCCTGTTTATCTCCCTTTTCATTTTAATACTCTCCATTAATGGAGATTTGGACTGTTAATTTAATAGTCTCCATTAATGGAGACTTGAATGGTTAATTTAATACTCTCCATTAATGGAGACTTGAATGGCTAATTTAATGCTCTCCATTAATGGAGAAATGCTGTGAAAACAACCACCCAAAAGCCCCATCCTTCAGCCCTGCCCCATCAGGGTTTTTGGGGGCTGCTGCTGCTGTGGCACCAGCACTGGCACCAGGCAGGAGCGATGGTGCAGGTCGAATCCAGCTCCCAGAGAGGCAGTGGAAACATTCCCAGACTTTGTGGGATTTGGATTAGGTCATCACACAGCACAACACTTCACACCCTGGATCCCTGCTTTGTTTAAATGGAGCCTGGCCAAGGCCTGGAATTGAATCACTGAAATACGAGTCCTGAAGAAAATAAATAAACCTTTCCTCACCCTGAGTGAAATTCAGGCACAGCCCCTCTGGCCATGGCTGGGCTCCCCAGGTTCAAACCTGCAGCAGTGCCTTGGTTTGACCCCACACTTTCCCCAGGCAGGTCCAGGCTGACCCAGAGACCCCCAGCCCTGCCCTGATCCCAGCAGGGCAGCAGGGCAGGGATTGGGGTTCTGCCCCTGTGCCCAGGTGAGGCCCCACCTGCAGAGCTGCCCCAGCCCTGGCCCAGCTCAGGCAGGAGCTGGAGCTGCTGGAGGAGCCCAGAGGAGGCTCCAGGATGAGCAGAGGGATGGAGCAGCTCTGCTGGGAGGAAAGGCTGGCACAGCTGGGAATGCTCACCTGGACAGGAGAAACTTTGGGGTCACCTCAGTGTGGCCTTGCAGGGTCTGAGGGAACTGACAGGAAACATGGAGAGAGACTTTGGACAGGGGATGGAGGGACAGGACACAGGGAATGGGATCAAAGGGGCAGAGAATGGGTTTAGGTTGGATATTAGGGGAATTAGGGAATTAGGAATTGTTCCCTGTGAGGGTGGGCAGGCCCTGGCACAGGGTGCCCAGAGCAGCTGGGGCTGCCCCTGGATCCCTGGCAGTGCCCAAGGCCAGGCTGGACAGGGCTGGAGCAGCCTGGGACAGTGGGAGGTGTCCCTGCCATGGCAGGGGTGGGATGGGATGAGCTTTAAGGTCCCTTCCACCCCAAACCCTTCTGGGACTCTGTGGCCCTGCAGGCTGCCTTTGTTGCTATGATCTCACCCACTCCATTCTCGCTCTTTCCTCATTAACATCTCGAGGAAGTATTTGCTAATGCAAATCCAGAGGCAGTAATTTATTTGGGCCAAGCCAGTTAATCCTGGCAAGGCTCTGTCTTGTAAGTATAGACCAATATCATCTTGTTTTAATTGCTTCTTTCAGTGTTCCTCAACAAATCAAAAACATTTTAATTAAAAAATTCACCAAGAGTATCTTCCCGATCTTTTCCCATTTGTTCTTCTTCCTACCAAAATTATCAGGACAATTGTGAAGTTCTAAAGAAAGTAATTACAGCAGATGTTGATCTCTGCTGTAGCACCAGGCTTGCTGAATGCTGCACATCAGTCCCCTGACTTCTACTTTTTTGCAGCTTTGTGAAGCAGAAATTTCCATCCTTGGTCCCCCCTCAGAAATGAGGCTGTCTGTGCAGGAGCTGGGATGATTTCCTTCCACTTTCAGCCAGCTGCTAAGGCACAGGGAAATTTGGAGGGGAGAAGGGGGAAGAAAAGAGGAGATAGAATTAAGGAACTGCCAGGGATACAGGGATTTGGACACAGAACAGTGAGGGATGGCTGACAGATGTTTTATTTTACTGTAATACCATTCCTGGGCAGAAAGGCCCTGCTCCACCATCACCTCCCCAAAAGGGAAGATGATAAATCCACTGGAAGTGGCAGTATCAGGCTGAAGATGTCAAATGCCACGCCTGGCACACTGCAATAAATCTCTTTTAACCCTAATTACTGCCTAAATCTCCCCTTGCCCATGCTGACCTGCTTTGGAACAAGCTGTCGGAAATAACTGCCCATGCAATGACAGACAGCTGAGATGATCACAGGGGTGTCACTGCAGACAGGAATTAAATGCAAGTGTCAGCCCATGGCCCACAACCTGTAACAGGATGCTGGTGGTCTAGGAAAGCCAATTTCAGCATCCTCAGACTGCTCAGGGCCACAGAAGGAGCAGCTTTTAATTGAAGGAGCAGTGTCCCCTACCCATAGGGCAAGAAAAATATCATCCCTTTGTTAGAGGCAAAATGCCTCTAGGTCTGAGCTAAAATTATAAACACAAAGGGACAAAATTCTGGGAGCTAAAGTTGAGCAAAAGCTTCAGCTCTTTCTCTATAAATCTTCACAAAAATTTCAGGTCTCTGCCTCCAGCCCATCAGTTCTCAGCCTGAACTCATGGAGCTGGACCTGCCAGGGAGGTGTTTGCACTGCAGACTTTGGGTACAACCCCAGCAGGTGCAGGAATGGGGCCCACATGGTTGGGTTTGAGACACCAAAATTGTAGAATCCCAGAGTGGTCTGAATTGAAAGGACCTTAAAGCCCATCCAGTGCCACCCCTGCCATGGCAGGGACACCTCCCACTGTCCCAGGCTGCTCCCAATGTCCAGCCTGGCCTTGGGCACTGCCAGGGATCCAGGGGCAGCCCCAGCTGCTCAGGGCACCCTGTGCCAGGGCCTGCCCACCCTCCCAGGGAACAATTCCTAATTCTCACTATCCCATCCAGCCCTGCCCTCTGGCACTGGGAGCCATTCCCTGTGTCCTGCCACCACAGCTGGGACAGCAGCAGCTGTCCCTGATCTCTGCAGCGCTGAATTCACACACAGATTGCAGGGCAAGAGCACAAACACTGCAAATACAGCACTGGGGGTGCTGCAAACACCCAGCACTGGGCTCTCTGTGCAGTTGGGGTCACCCCCTGTAGTGAGGGCTGATCTGGACAAGGCCCCACTGATGTCTCCACTCCTGGCACTGCTCCAGGGGCAGAGCAGAGATCCCACAGGCACCTCAGCCCCAAGGTGATCACAGTGCCACTGAGCAACCTCCAGATCCAGCAAGTTGCAGCTCACAGAGCATTTCACAGCAAAGCACCAGAACCTCCTTGAAGTGAAAGATGTCACCTGGAGGGGCTGAGAGCCCCCAGCCTGGTGCGAGCAGTGCTGGTGGAAGAAGGGTAATCACTGCATGTGAGGCAGGAAAACTCTCAAGTGATTGCTGTTTGCAGAGGCTGATTAAATAGAAATTAAACTCATCTGCATGTTCAGTGAGGAATGTGAATGGAATAGCAAGAGCATCCTTCCCACTGGCCTTAGGGGAGCTCATCCCTGGCCTGGCATGTCTCACACATGGAGCTGTGGAGCTTCCAGGCCAGCACCAGCAGCTTTGGCATCTGCAGATTGTTGACATTAAACTTCCAGAGGGGTGGTAGAGAATGAACAAGGAATTCACCAGCCTTAGGTTGATCATGGAGAGGACACAGTTCCCTGTTTGCCACATTCCATTCCTGCTGATTGTCTTCACTGCACTCAGCTTCCCCAAGCACTTCTTTATCTTGGGATGGACCAGACGAGACCAGTTCAGTTTATTTCAGCTGAAATGGTCTGCAATGATTATGATCAGTCCAGCTCTGACCACTTCAGGGCTGACCAAAAGTTTTCAAGGTTTTCAAGGGCAATTTCCAAACTCTTCCTAAACATTGACCAACTTGGGGCATCAACCATGTCTCTGAGAAGATGAGGTGATCAGCCTGTCCCAGTGTCTGAGCACCCCTTTGGTACAGAAATGCTTCCTCAGGTTCCTGGCAATGCCCTGAGGCCTCCACAAGCCCTTGCCCTGAAGTTACCAGACAGACCACGGTGATTAATTATCCAAGCACCCCGGCTTTCATAAGAAGAGATTTCTTCATCTTCTCCCCCCCTGTACGAGGGGATGGAGCCTCATTTCTAAATCTGAATTATCATCCAGAGCCCCCTGGGCTGGCACCATGTTCCTGCCACTGTCTGTGCCAGGGGAGCAGCAGGGAGCTCCCTGGTGCAGGAGGGATGGGGCCAGCTCGGAGCATCCTCACGTGGGAGGTGTCTGGAACACCTCTGGGCTTCTCCTGCCTTGCTCAGGATGGCTCTGGTGACCTTGGGCTGAAACCCAGCCTTGCTCTGGGGAGGGACAACTGGTTTCCTGAATTCAGTGGTCAGGAATGGCAATCACCCCTCCAAGGTAGTTCATGAGCAGGATGCCAGGATGCAGCACTATCACAGAGCCCAGGACACAGCAATTTTCTCACCATTTCTCAGGGAGCCTTTTTGAGCACAAGCAGAAGCCTGGAAGGGCTGTGAACAGACGGATCCAGGAAGATGCGTGAAGAACCCAGTGACCAAAGCCCTGGGATCTGAGGGAGAGGGGATACTGCTTCCTGCCACATTGTGTGAGCTCCCACTGTGCTGGTGCCAATTTTAGTGTCTTCTCTCACTTTGAACTGGAGAGAACCTAAAAGTCTGAAAAATACTGAAAATGAGGATTGCTTCTTATGGTGAGAGAAATCTCCAAGTACCAGGAACAGGCTCCAGCTTAGGACCTGTCAACACAGACCTGCCAAAATTAAATTTATTTGAAAGTGTATAACCCGTACTTTAATCCTGAAGATCTATGACATTCTGCTTGGAATATTTATTATTTCTTATACTCCATTTCAGAGAGGATTTTTAAAATCAATTAACTCCTGTCCTATTCACATGGAGAGTGATCACAGCGTTCACTCCCTCTTGGAGAAATTAACCTTGCAAGTATTTCAAAATTATTGTCCCCTATAAGGAGGAAAAGCAAGCATCAGTTCATAGGGCAGAAGGGAAGAAATGAGAGGGACAAGACTGGGATAAAACTGAAAAATCTTTGATGAAATGGGTTTGCTTGTGCTGGTCTCAGTAATAGACTCTAGAGAAAGATGTGATACATCAGGGGTCCTACAAAATATTGGCATTTCTTGGGAAAGCAGTTTCAGTGCTGCCATGATAAACTGCTTAAACCATTCAGGATATGTCAGGCATGAAGCTGGAGTTCAGTTCATAATTGCAATTATTGCAGCATTTTCAAACGAATCAGAGTCAATGTCCATGAATAAAGATGCCTTTATGGAGGAGCTGGAGAAGATAAAACCATTTCAGGTGATTGAGGGATGGGAAGGAACCTGCAGTTAAACATCATCTCCTTTAACAGCCCTGCTGTGCTACAGCACCTCTGAGAAGAGCAGCAGCAAAGGCAAAAGGCAAAGCTGAGGCAGCTCCTCCTGTCAGAACCAGGGCCCCAAAAAGCCCTTCAGGGATCAGCACTTGGGGATTCTCTCCTAAGAGCTCCTGGCTGCCATCCAGGCGATTTCTCCAGAGAATCTGGTGCCCAGCAGGAGCTCACATGTGGGATGGCACTGGGAGGACATGAGGCTTGCTGAGCCCCAGAGGTCATTGTCACTCCTGCAGTGTGACACTGGGCTGCTGGTGCTGTGACAAGCACCTCTGAGCATCCAAAGGGACAGGGCTGAAAGGTTGAGGAGCACGTCCTGTTCTCCTGTGACCTCCCAGAAACAGGGGTCAGGGTTTGGGAAGGGGAACTCAGCAGGGGAATGTCTGGCTGTGCAGGAGGTGCTGAAGGTTTGGGACTGAGGATCTACCCTGGAGCAGCTGGATCTGGATCTGGTGGGAGCTGATGGCATCCACCTGACCTCATGCCATTGGCAAACCCAGGGTGTGTGTGGGACTCAGGAGGGACAGGGAAATCCCTGCCCAGCAGCCTCTGACAGGAGCTCTCAGTGGCCCCATGGCACAGCAGCTGCTGGACACCATGATGGCTGCAGGGATGATGTTCCTCTGCTTCCCTCTGCATTCCCAGGCCATGCCAGAGGGGCTGTGGGAGCTCTGGCTGGGCAGGACCAAGTGAGGGCACCTCAGGTGTGTGCCCACATGTCCACACACAGGAGACTCTGAGTGTCCTCCAGGGAATCAATGACAATTCCACTCGTCCCAGCCCCTGCCCAGAGCCTTGGCACTGCACACCTGGACATGCTGAGCACTCAGGGGACATTGCTCTGGTGTCACTGGGACTTTGGTACTGCACACCTGGACATCCTGGGCACTCAGGGGACATTGCTCTGGTGTCACTGGGACTTTGGTACCACACACCTGAACCTGCTGGGCACTTAGGGGACATTGCTCTGCTGTCACTGGAAGTTTGGTACTGCACACCTGGACATCCTGGGCACTCAGGGGACATTGCTCTGGTGTCACTGGAAGTTTGGTACCACACACCTGAACCTGCTGGGCACTTAGGGGACATTGCTCTGCTGTCACTGGGAGTTTGACATTGCACACCTGGACATCCTGGGCACTCAGGGGACACTGATGCGCTGTCACTGGGAGTTGACCACTGGGAAACCACCACCCCCACCTGCCCATCACCTGGGAAATGGCTCTTTGGGAAATGGCTCTCAAGGTCCTCTCACACAGCACGTGTGATGTGCTCTGGCCCCTGTGCCACCCTGGGGACAGCAGTGGGGGCAGCTCCCAAGGGCCCCAGCAGGGCCAGTGCCAGTGCTGACTGCTAGGGCAGTGTGAAAAATGTGTATTTTATGGTTGGCTTTTTGCAAATATTAAAATGAATATTATATGTGTTATGTTCGAATGTTATGCTGTATTAATTCTCTTAAGTAGTGTGTTAAATATAATTTTAGGTTATAATAAAATGTTAAAATAGAAACTATGCTATGTGAGATACTTTTCTTAAAGAAAGGACTCACAGTGAGATAGCTGTGAGTAGCTGCAGGACACCTGAATCTTTCAGAGAAAAAGAATTTGTTGCTCCATTATCAGAAGAAACGAACTTCTTCCTGCCTGCTCAGCCCTGAAGATGCCATCAGGATTCAGAGGAAGAAGCTGACACTGCCCAGACAGAATCCTGTGTTTGAATGGAATTTATGCATCGTGTATGAGGTGTATGAATATGCAGCAGGCTGTTGCTTTTAAGAGTTAATCCTCTGTTAATGTGGGTCCTTTTTCGGGCTTATGTTGCCCAGAAAGAGGTACCCAGACTGTCCCTAACTCTTTTTTTCTATTGTCTCATATTGTCCCAATCCTAATTGTCCAAATTTTTATTACTCTTAATTATATTGCTATTTTTACAATTTTATTATCATTAAAATTTTTAAATTTTTAAAAACCAAGTGATTGGCGTTTTTCACAGGCAGGAACCCCACACCAGGGCAAGGCAGAAATCCCTTCACTGTTTGTTATTGCTGCAGTTCCACCACTGCCACCCTTCCAAAGGAGCATTAACATTTAATTCTTTTTACTCTTAGCTTAGGACACACTGACATCCTGATGCCCTCACAGTAACTGATAGAGACATCCTTCACACCCTGGCAGAAGGAGCTCAGTGCTGTTTATACTCTTGCCCCTTTCACTGGGTTTGATCATGAGGATTTGTGATGGAATTGTTGGAGAACGCCTCTGGCTGAGCTGAGCTTCCAGCAGCAGGTAGAGCTAAACCCCAGTGTTAATAAAAATCAATGAAGCATCCTCACAAGGCAAACAGTTTCCCTTTACAGCTCACAGCCTCCTCACGCTGATGGAAGATGACAATCACCAGATGTGGCAACGTCAGCTGAGGGCAGCTCCAAAAAGCTGCCAGTTCAACACATCCCTTTCCAGTTCCCACTAACTTATTTATACAGTCACAGACATTTTTTAATGCTTTTGGGACACCTTATCTCACTGGCTACACAAATCCTCTTCTGTCTGCATCATGTCTAAGTGTGAAATAATGCATTATTAAAGTCACTGTGACCCCAGGGACAGAGGAGCCCTTCCAGCCAAGGTGACCTCATTAATGAAAATCCTTTGTATCCAAAGGCTCCAGCTTTGCAAAGGTCTGGTTGCATGGCAAAGAAATCCTGGGATAACAGCATCCTCCTGGCATTCCAAACATGGCCTGCTCCAAGACATGATCTCACCACAAGGTTTTAGTGCCTCTGGCTGAGACAGTGCTGCTCTGTGTCCCAGGGAATCACTCCTTCCCTGGCATGCTCAGGTAGGCTCAGGAGCAGGGCTGGCTGCTCCCACTCTGTCCTGATCCAAACCAGGAGCACTCTGCTGCCTTCCCCAGCCACTGCTCAGCAGGAGGAATCTGCCTGCCTCTGCCTCTGGAAAAACAGATGAGGAATTGCTTTTCCATTGGTGTTTGCAGCGGGAATTAGGCTGCAGGAGAAGTGTCCAGCCACAAGCACCTCACAGGCCACCACAGCCCTGAGGTGTCCCCAGCGCCACTGAGGTGGGGAGGGCAAAGAACGGAGACAGTCCCTGATTTATTCCAGCCACAGCACTAAACATCTTTCCTCCAGGATTTTTCCTAACTGTGGTTACCCTGAAGCAGTCACTGGTTTTTGACAGTGGCAGTGAGGCATGGGCAGTGTTAATCAGCAGTGTTAATCAGCAGTTTAATGAGTTGTTGGTCCAGGCAGTGCCCTACACTCTGCTGATCCAGGATAACCCATCCACTCCTCCCCATCTGAAGGAAAAAATGCTGGGAAAACTTAATGATGCTTCCCAGCCTGTGTGAACCTGTGAGTGGGAGAATGTCCCTGTTTAACAAACAGCTCAGTCCTCTCCACTCACCCTCATCCCTCCGGCAGAGCTGACATCCACCAGAAGATTCCAAGGCTCATTTTGGGGGAGATCCCCATTTATCTTCCATTAGACCCAAATACTTTTTTTCCCCAGTAATCTGATGCACAGCTTGGTACACATCTGGCACAACCTTGGCTACGTGCTTGGCCAAGTTCTTATTTCCACTAATTCTTCACTGAATCAGAGGCAGAGCTGCCCTAAACATAAATAAAGAATTCATGGTCACTCTGAGTCCCACAAATTCCTGGCATCATTTCCCTTTGCAAGAGTAAATGAGTGTAAACAGCACAGCCTCAGTCTCTTCTGAAGCAGGAAAACATCACATTCCTCTTATTTGGTTTGGTTTTCCTATTACTCTCTGCATATAGAAGAGTTGTCTTAATTAATGTAAGCTTATTATGAAATTAGAGCACTGATATAATTAAAACATTGATTAAAAAGCCAATAAAACAAGCAGCTCAAGCTCTTTTGAAAGAGGAGCAGTATGAATCCTTCCTGATTAAATATTACAGCTCAGTCAATATTTAACCATTCCATTGTATTGACTTAATTTCTCCATCGAGCTGGGAATAAGCATCCCTTGGGACCTAATTATGGCAGGTTTGCTTCCCTTGTTGTTCTGAGTTTGTGGGTTTGTTTGGTTTATTTTGATATTTCTGAAACTTCTGACAGAGCAAATCTTCCATCCTGGGGAACCACACTCCATGGAGATAATTTATGGGTAATGAGCAGTTCAGATAATTGTGTTTATCTTTGGAAATTAACTCCAATAAATCCATCCTATCCATGAGAACCAGTCCTGCCTCCTTCAGCTGGCTCCCAGAATGAGGCTGTTCATGGGCTTGGCAGCCAGGTCAAACCAACAGCCCTGCTCCACATCTCCTGAAGGTCTCTCTGGGGTTAGTGGAGACATTTCCTTCCCTCCTTTCCACATCCATCCACAGAAACACTGGAGAAACATCCACAGCAACCTTCAGCTCCTCTGTTTATTCAACTCCATCCATTTCAAAACTGACTCCCTAAAAAGTGACATTTCCTTCTTCGTTACCACTACAAAACTAAAATCCCAATGTGGGGCTGGGCTGTCCCCAGAGCCATGCCTCAAACCAGCTCCAGGAAAGGGGAGAGAGCAGGGACAGCCCAGGCCCTGGAGCTGGGATGGGGACAGTGCAGGGACAGCCCAGGCCCTGGAGCTGGAATGGGGAGTGCAGGGACAGCCTAGGCCCTGGAGCTGGGATGGGGACACTGCAGGGACACTGCAGGGACAGCCCAGGCCCTGGAGCTGGGATGGGGACACTGCAGAGACACTGCAGGGACAGCCCAGGCCCTGGAGCTGGGATGGGGACACTGCAGGGACACTGCAGGGACAGCCCAGGCCCTGGAGCTGGAATGGGGACACTGCAGGGACACTGCAGGGACAGCCCAGGCCCTGGAGCTGGGATGGGGACACTGCAGGGACAGTGCAGGGACAGCCCAGGCCCTGGAGCTGGGATGGGGACACTGCAGGGACAGCCCAGGAGCTGCTGCAGGACACAGATCCCTCAGGCCACAGCTGGTTCCATCTGTCCTCTGCCACACTGAGGCCAGGGACATGCTGGGGACATGGATTAGAGGTGGCTTTGGCAGTGCTGGTTTCACAGCTGGGCTTGAGGGAGTCTGAGGTCTTTTCCAGCCTTACTGATTCCATGGTTTTGTGAGGCATTGTCACTGCGATCCAGCACTTCCTGTGCTCTCCTCACCTGAAGCAACATCTGGGAACACCAAAAAGCCTGGAGAGGCCCCATCCCCAGACCCTTCTTGAATCTGTGTGGAGTAAAAGAAACCTGTTCAGGCTGTCAGACATTCCTAAAGCTTCCCAGTGCTCTGGGCTGCAAGGTGGATATTCTGGAAGAACAAAGGGTGCATTTCAGATCCTTGCAGTCTGTTTGCTCTGAAGAAGCAGCATGACTTCATTTGCCTTTTCCTTCTGTTATATTCCTCAGTTCTTTTCCCTTAGGGAAATAGAACAGTTCTGAGGAAGCACCACAGATGAAAGAGCAGGAGGAGGTTTTCTGGCCCTTATTTTTTTAGCTCAGCATTTGTCTTGGATCTGTAATTGGGCCTTCAGGAATGTTTGATCTCTCCCAGGTGTGCAGGGCCAACACCTTGCAAAGCAAAGCTCACCTCACATACAAATATGTGCTTTTCCATTGGGGATCTGGAGATCTCCCAGAAACAATTCAGGGGGAATCTTGGCTATCTGTTAGGCCAGCTCAGAGCAGGGATTTTACAGTGACTGTCCTCAGACTAAACCGGGATGAAGTGTGGGAATTGATGGTTTGTCCTACTTGGTCAGCACAGCTCCTCCAGCTCTGAAAAAGCTGGGACACTTAGAGAATCATGGAATGCTATGGATTGCAGGGACCTTAAAGCCCATCCAGAGCCACCCATGCCATGGCAGAGACACCTCCCACTGTCCCAGGCTGCTCCCAGCCCTGCCCAGCCTGGCCTTGAGCACTGCCAGGGATCCAGGGGCAGCCCCAGCTGCTCTGGGGACCCTGTGCCAGGGGCTCACAGCAAAGAATTCCTGCCCAATATCCCATCCATCCCTGCCCTCTGGCACTGGGAGCCATTCCCTGTGTCCTGTCCCTCCATCCCTTGCCCCCAGTCCCTCTCCAGTTCTTCTGGAGCCCCTTTAGGCCCTACAAGGGCTCTGAGCTCTCCCTGGATCCTTCACCTCTCCAGGTGAGCACCCCCAGTTTTCCCAGCCTGGCTCCAGAGCAGAGGGGTTTGTTGGGCCACTCCCAGTGCCCCAGCCAGGAGTCAGCACCTCTGGACAAACTGCAGCCTCCCCTGGGAGGGCTGGGCTGAGTTTTCCCAGGCTCAGCACAGAGCAAACACACAGCGAACTCTGAGCTGGACTTAACTGAGAAAAGCCAAACCTCACCATTTTTTCTGCTCAGCAACAGAACAGGAATGTCACCACCACTCTCAGGGAAGATGCTGGAGCAGCTGAAAGTTTAAAAATGCAAATCAAAGCCCAAAAGAGCTCAGAGCTTGCAGCAGGCGTGCCACAGTGTGGCATTTGCAGCATGGCAGCAAGAATGTGCTGGCACGTGTGTGCGAGGTGGGAAAAAAAGCGTGAAGCTAAGCATGACTTAGAGGGGAAAAAATGCCCAAAATCCAAAAAAGAGGAGTTTATTCAGGGATTATCAACGTGACTGCCTTCATTAAGTGATGGAGCAGCTGAAAGCACGGAAAGCAGGTTCTGAAAATGTGGAAAAAAAACAGTTTATGACATCTAGTGGTAAGAGGAGATGCCCCCCTGCATGGAGCTCTGGCTGTGCCAGTCAGGGCTGATTCCAGAGCAGGTTCACTGCACTCCCACTGCACTCCTGACAATAATCTGTGTGCAAAGTGTGAGCCTTTCTGGGCAGCTCTGTCAAAGGCAGGGCTTTACATGCAACGGCTGAGTGATTCCAATTCCAGGCTGGGCACGGAGAACAGCCCTTTGTGTGGGCTGATATCACACCAACAACAGCACAGAGCTCCCAGCTTTTATCACAGCCCTTGGAGCTGCTCTCTCGGAAAGGATCACTGCCTGCATCCTTTGCTGCTTTGGAAAATGGCCAAGGCACGGTGAGAAAAGAGCCCCAGGATGTCTGAAGTGAGCAGGATCACTGAAAAAAAGGATGGGGGCAACCCCAGAGGCTCTGGGACGTCCCAGAGCACACAGTTCCTGCTGTAGCTGTGCTCTTCTCTGATTGCAGCACGAAGAGATGGCACCTTTGGGCAAAAACATCCTTTTTGTGCCCTTCATTCCCACCTTGTCCTCCAAAGAACCAATTCCTGGCACTCCTTCTGGGCCCTGCAACCATAACAGGCTGTCAATGCAGGATGCAGGATAATCTCAGTTTATCAGTGCTGCCCTCCATGGAAATGCTGCCTCAGCCCTGCAGGAGCCCAGGGCTGGAAGAAATCCCATGGAGCTGGACAGGCCTTGTCCATAGGAAAACGCTCTGCCCCAGCAGGGCCTCACCCCCTGCCAGATTCCCTCAGAAGGGGCTGGCACAGAACTGAGGAATGGTTTGGGGTGGAAGAGACCTTAAAGCTCATCCCATCCCACCCCTGCCATGGCAGGGACACCTCCCAGTGTCCCAGGCTGCTCCCAGCCCTGTCCAGCCTGGCCTTGGGCACTGCCAGGGATCCAGGGGCAGCCCCAGCTGCTCTGGGCACCCTGTGCCAGGGCCTGCCCACCCTCACAGGGAACAATTCCCAATTCCCAACATTCCACCTCTGTGAATGTGAAGCCATTCCCTGTGTCCTGTCCCTCCATCCTTGCCCCCAGTCTCTCTCCAGCTCTCCTGGAGCCCCATTCAGCACTGGAAGGCCTCCCTGGGGACAGTGGGTGTTTATCTTCAGGAATCCAATCCAGATCTGGGCTCTTCAACAACCACCACCTAAATCCAGCTTGTCCTTGTCCTCAGGCTGTCACCCCCCCCTGCACCCAGCACCTTTGGTGGCTGAGCTCTGCTTCCCACAGCTCTGCTCAGATCCCAGAGCCCAGCAGGGATTGGCAGAGATCTGTGGGCCCTGAAAGGGAAAACCCCTCACTCAAAGGGCCTCAGGAGCCTCAGGAGCTGAGGGCAGAGTTTTCCTGCTAATGTTGGCATCCATGCCCATGGAATCACCATGCCAGGGGTGCAGGCTACTTCTCCAGGGATCCTGGGCTGAATTCCCAGCTGGAGCACCCAGCCCAGTCTGCTCCTGCTGTGACAGACACTGAGAGAACAGGGGGCAGGTGACGCCCTACCCTGGGCACCAGGGACCCACAAAGCCAAGGAAAAGCCCAGAGAAGGGGAAGAGGGAAGGAAAAGCGGGAGGAAAATGCTGCAGTGCACTCCTGGCCACCTCACAAAGCCTTGGTGAGGTTCAAATGCCACTGCTGGCCCAGCCCTCAGCACAAACCACAGCACTGTACTGGGTCAATGAATTTATCAGACAATGGGGATTAACAGGATGGCTTTCATCTTTAGTGAACTTTTCAGACAATGGGGATTAACTGGATGGCTTTCATCTTTAGTTAAGGGTACTTTATGGCTTTTTATTGTGATTCTTATTGTCTTATGTCCTCCTGCCTTTTATGTTGTTTTAAAAGAGCTGTTGGGGATGCCTTTTTACTAAATACAGCAGGAGGAGTTGGGGAGACACACAAGCATGCCAACCCTCTCCCTTGGAGAGCTGTCTCTTGAATGGGTTATGAGAAGATCTTCTCAAACCCTCCTGGACTGAGAAGTCCTCCGTGGTCATGGTAAGTTCCCAGCATACTTTAGAAGCCTATGTAGATTTGTTGGGACCCATTGGTTTTTCCCCTTTGTACCACCCCTGATTCTCCCCATAAAAACCCCTAAACCCCCAATTTCTGCCCTGTTCAGGAGGGAGCTGCTGTCCCTGGCCTCCTTGGCAGGGTGCTGGAATAAGAGAACTCTCTGGAACAACCTCACGATGCTCCTGTCTCTTTGTCACTGTGTTGGTCAGGGTACACCTCACAAGGCAGAGCTGAAATCAATGAGTGTGATATTTTCAGGGTCCCCAGGATGAAGGAGTGTGGTGGTGTTCACAGGGGTCCTAGGATGAGGGAAGAGACGAGGATCTGACTCCATGTTTCAGAAGGCTGATTTATTATTTAATGATATCTATATTATATTAAAACTATACTAAAAGAATAGAAGAAAGGATTTCATCAGAAGGCTAACTAAGAATAGAAAAGGAATGGAATGACCACAAAATCCTGTGACTGACCGAGACAGTCCAAGCCAGCTGACTATGATTGGCCATTAATTAGAAACAACCACAAGACCAATCACAGATGCACAGATGTTGCATTTCACAGCAGCAGATAATCATTGTTTACATTTTGTTCCTGAGGCCTCCCAGCTTCTCAGGAGGAAAAATGCTAAGGAAAGGATTTTCCAGAAAATATCATGCAGCAAACACAGGAGAAGCAATTAGATAATTATTGTTTTCATTCTTCTCTGAGTCTTCACAGCTTCCCAGGAGAAGAAATCTTGGCAAAGGGATTTTTCAGAAAATATGACAGTGACACTAAGAGCTGAAATCACTGCTCAGAGCTGAATTTTCTGCCCCTTGCTGAGGTTACCCAGTGGCTGAAGGACTGCCTGAGTCCCCTGGAAAGTTGTCTCCTGTAGGACTCCTCTCTGGGAAGGTCCAGGTTGAGCCATCAGACCCTGACCTGCTGTCACAATGAGTGGCTCAGAGGTGTCCAAGTGGATTAATGAGGATCAGGGTAGGACAATAGCAGTGTTTACATGAACTGAGCTCTGTCCCTCGAGGCCCTTTAAAGCAATTCTTTCAACTGCTGAAGTATTGATTAGAAAGGAATGATTGATTAGTCTGGAATGACTTCCACTGCTACAAACCCTCTCTAAAGAGTTCCAAACTCAAAAGATCAGCACAAATCCTGGGTTTCTGCCTTAGACTCACAAGCCAATATCTTTGTGGAGATGCCAGGGGAGGGACAAGGTGACCCATCCACAGCCCTTGGCACAGAGGGACTTTGTCAAATACCATTTACACCAGGGCAGGTTGGGGCTGGATGTGAAAAATTTCTTCAGTGGTCTTCAGTTTCCAGAGGAAAGCAACAACTGCCCCCAGCACAAGAAAGACATGGAATGAATTCTGGTGGAATGAATTCTGGTGGAATGAACCCAGAGGAGGCCACAGAGATGCTCCAGGAGCTGGAGCCAGGCTGGGAGAGCTGGGGCTCTTCAGGGTAGAGATGAAAAGATTTTGGAGAGACCTCAGAGTTCCTTCCAGGACATAAAGGGGCTCCAGGAGAGCTGGAGAGGGACTGGGGACAAGGGATGGAGGGACAGGACACAGGGAATGGCTCCCAGTGCCAGAGGGCAGGGATGGATGGGATATTGGGAATTAGGAATTGTTCCCTATGAGGGTGGGCAGGCCCTGGCACTGGGTGCCCAGAGCAGCTGTGGCTGCCCCTGGATCCCTGGCAGTGCCCAAGGCCAGGCTGGACAGGGCTGGGAGCACCTGGGACAGTGGGAGGTGTCCCTGCCATGGCAGGGGTGGCACTGGATGGGCTTTAAGGTCCCTCCAACCCATCCCATCCCAGGATTCTGTGTTAACAGGAATGTGTTAACAGGAATGTTTTTATCAGGAGTGTGTTAACAGTAATGTGTTTATCAGGAATGTGTTAACAGGAATGTGTTTATCCTCCTAAAGGGTTTGTGGGCACAGAACGAGCCCCTCTTGGCTGGGAAAGGGGCAAAAGCTGAAAATTGGACATTTGATCCCAGCCACTGGAGACCCCCTGAGCACTGAGGAGGAACAACCTCACCACAGCTGTGTTGGTGCATCCTGGTCCTGTAATTTGCTTTTCCCCTAATTTGGTTCTTCCCTTGAAGAGTTCTTAAAGCACCTCAGTTTTCCCACAGCTGCTGGGAAATTTGGGGATCTCACCCCAAAGACCCAATCCCAGCAGGCAGGAATGTGTTGGAAGTCTCACCTGGGAGAGGACGGGACCTTTCCTGCCCAGCTCGGGCACCGGCTGCTTCCAGCCTTGCTCCTGGATGCTTTTTCCAACTGGATTTTTTCCCTTCGGTTCCTGGAGACCTCTCGTGGTGGGAAGTAAAACCACGTTTGTTTGGGAAGGGCAGGAAAGGTCCCGGCTGGGTGAACGGCTCCTCTAAAGAAACTTTGGGATCAGAAACCAGGAGAGAAGAAGATATCCCCAGAGAGCGTCAGCTGCCCCTCGGAAAGCTGCAGACACCCACCTGTGCCAGGTGAGGTCCCTGCAGATTCCAGGGGATAACTCCTGGTTTCACAGCACAAATACACAACCCTGGAGCTGCAGATGATAGCAGGGCCCTGGAAAAATGTTAAAGGTAGACTCTGAAAATGTTAGGCTTTGTGTTTTGCTAGATCATGTGAAGTTGCACCTGTGTAAGCAGTATGATAAATGGTATAATTGTTAGATGTGATGATTGTTTAGTAATTAAGTATAATTATTGTATAATCATAAGAATCATGAGAAACTATTTTAGAAGTTTGAGGGGGGCCATGAGGAACCCATGCTTGGCTGAAATCTATGTATACAATAGAACAATATAAGTTTAATAATTAACATGAAAGTTATATAATGATAGAATATAAAAACATGTTCATCCCGAACCCATATTGGAGTCAGATTTGGGTTGGTACCCCTGACACCCAGAGCTCTTCAATAAAAGCACCTACATATAATCATTCTTGTGATTATGTGTTTCTGAATGCTAACACAGGGGTGCCAGGCCAGCTGTGCCACCCTTGGGAGTCACCACGAACCCCCTGGGAATTGGATTCTGGGGGTGTTTCCTTGCAGGAGCCTCCCTGGAGGAGCAGAGCCTGGGGTTGAGCACAGCTGGAATTCTTTGTGCTGCTTGTTGGTGTTTCCAGCCCTCCAGTCCCATAAATCTGCCTCTGCTGGATGTTTAATTTGAGGATTTTTTTCAGCAGTGAGGAAGACCTTGTGGGAATTGTAGAGAATTTTTAAAGTTTAATAGAAGGTTCACATAGCATGTATGTGTATGTAAATTTTGAGAGAAGAAATGTTGACTTAGAAATATTATGCAATAGGAGAAATATCATAAAAATAGGAGAAATATTAATAATATTTTAATAAATATTAAATGTATAATAAATCATTATAATTTTCATTATTATAATACATTACATAAAATCATTAAATTTAATAGAATATCATTAATAGATTTTAATATATTAATATTACATCTAAAATAATATTACTACATATTAATATGAATATTGATATATGCTGATATATATTATTATTATCTAAATTGAATCAGAAATAAGTTTTAAAAGACAGTTTTATAAATAAAACTAATTTTTTTTGAGAAATAGAACTATAAAAGATGTATTGTAGTAAGGCTTATAAAGAGTAATTTTAGATTACGGTATTTACATTAAAGTATTTACAACATAGTGTAACAAAAGTTGATAGGCTAAGAAACACTTATAACATACTATAATTAAGAAATAGTTTTTGATTGTGATAGTGTAAATTATAACATTTGTATTATTTTACTTTTTATATGAGGCTAAAAATAGAATAAAAGTTTTTAAAACACTTCTTAGTTACTTTTTTTTGTTATAAAGTGTTATTTTTAACACTTTAATTACATTTATTTTGTATTTTTCAGCTTAACCTGACAGACCTGAGCTGTCAGTGAGTGGGGGCTGTTCCACCCCTCCTGAGCCTGGAGTGCTGTGGGGAGGTCACACCTCACACCTCAGACCAGGCAGGGGCTCCCCACAGGCCCCAGGAGGGCAGGCTGGGCATCAGGAGGAATTTCTTCCTGGAAAGGGTGCTCAGGCTCTGGAAGGGGCTGCCAGGAAAAGGTTCTTCCTCCAGAGGGTGCTGGCACTGCCCAGGGAATGGTCCCAGCCCCGAGGCTGCCAGAGCTCCAGGAGCTGCCAGGGATGCCCAGGGTGGCATCCTCAGCCGAGGGCTGCATTGGATGATCCCTGTGGTTGCGCCCAACTCAGGATATTCCATGATTCTGTCATCTACAAGGACTTTCTTACTATGAAGAAGTTCTAAAACAATTTAAAGGGCTTTTTCCCCAATGGATGCTCCTGCTCAGCACCTCCAGGACTGCTCAGGTGGGGATTCCCTTCCCATGCCCCTGGGATTGCCCACCCTGGCCCCAAGGGGGTCCCAGCACTGGGAGGTGCTGCTGGAGGCAAAGCCCCTCTGCGGCAGCCCTGCAAGTCCTTTAAGCAGCCTCAAGACCCCTCCCTGCCATTCCAAGCTTTCCAAGTGAAGCTCCAACCCCAGCCCAGCCCCACTCCCATCTCCCCCTCTCTCATTCCCAGGGGTTGGATAACCACCACACCATGGATAACCACCACACCATGGATAATTACCACCCCATGGATAACCACCACACCAGGGATAACCACCACACCATGGATAATCACCACCCTGTGGATAACCACCGCACCCATGGATAATTACCACACCATGGATAATCACCATACCATGGATAACCACCACACCAGAGATAATCACCACACCATGGGTAACCACCACACCATGGATAATCACCGCCCCATGGATAATCACTGCCCCATGGATAACCACCCCACCCATGGATAATTACCACACCAGGGATAATCACCACACCATGGATAACTACCACACCATGGATAACCACCACCCTGTGGATAACCACCCCACCCATGGATAATTACCACACCATGGATAATCACCACACCATGGATAATCACCATACCATGGATAACCACCACACCATGGATAATCACCATACCATGGATAACCACCATGGATAACCACCACCCCATGGATAACCACCACACCATGGATAATCACCATACCATGGATAACCACCACACCAGGGATAATCACCACACCATGGGTAACCACCACACCATGAATAATCACTACCCCATGGATAATCACAGCCCCATGAATAACCACCGCACCCATGGATAATCACCACACCATGGATAACCACCACACCATGGATAACCACCACCCCGTGGATGACCACCATCCCATGGATAATCACCACACCATGGATAACCACCACACCATTGATAATCACCACACCATGGACAACCACCATATCATGGATAACCACACCATGGATAACCACCACACCATGGACAATCACCATATAATGGATAACCACACCATGGATAATCACCGCACCATGGATAACCACCACCCTATGGACTGCCTGCAGTGCCTCTCCCGGAGGCTTTGGGTCCCCCCTGCTCCCAAGGGAATCTGGGCTTTCCCTGGGGAATGCAGAGCCCAGCCCAGGACACCCCATCCTTCAGCCTGTGCCCCACACTGTGAGCAGGGATCTGGCATGGGCTGCAGATGAAATCCGGATTTCTCTGGGGTTTTTCCCTGAGCCATAGGACTGGATCGTTCCTTTGGGTGCTCCAGGGGTGTCTGGTTTGGGAATTCCAGGCCTTTTGCCCCAGGTGCTCTTTCCAAAGGGCAGATTTATAATTCCTCCCTTCTTGTTTCTCCTCCTGGGTTCCTTTTCCCTCTTTTTGAAGCCCTCTGTCTCTTGTGGTGTGCAGAGATGTCTCTAATAAAGAGTTCCCAAGTAATTCAGCAGAGTTCTGGAAGTTCACAGGATTTCTGTGCTGGAAAACTCCAAGGCTCTTAAGACCCAGGAATTCCCTGTGCTGATGCTTTTGCAGCTTGCACAGCACTGTGTCACCTCTGGCTGCCCCAGATTCCTGTTTTCCCCAGACACTTCCAGCCCTCCCTTGTGTCCCACCATGGAGCTCTCAGAGGTCAGGCTTTCCTCCTTCCCTGTTATTGGAGACTTTGACAGACAGGACATGGAGCTGCTGGAATCCTGAGGAAGCCATGAGGATGCTCCAAGTCTGCTCTGGAGCCAGGCTGGCAGAGCTGGGGGTGCTCACCTGAACAGGGGAAGGGTTCAGAGACACCTCAGAGCCCCTTCCAGAGCCTAAAGGGGGTTCATAAAAAGAGGGAAAGGGACTTCTGACATGGGCAGATACTGACAGGACAGAGGGGAACAGATTTAAACCAAAAAAGGAGAGATTTAGATTAGATATTGGGAAGGAATTGTTCCTGTGTGGCAGGGAAGGAAGGCCCTGGCACAGGGAGCTGTACCCTGAGGTTGCCTAGGCACAGCCTCCAGCTCTGTGCCCCCTCCAGCAGGGGTGAACATAAAGCATTTTTAAACCTTTAGGGAAGGCCAGGCTCAGCCTGCCTGGGTAAAGCTTCACTTAAAGCCACACTCTCAGCAGGGACTGCTCTGGGGGAGCCTCATCCAAAAGTCATTTTTGGCCCCATTTGGGAATTCCAGCCCCGTGGGGATGTCCTGGACTTTGCCATCCCCTGTGGCAGCCCTGCAGACCTGCCAGGCTGTTTGGTTTTCAGGCACAAGGTGGCAGTGGGAGAGCAGCTTTCCCTTTCCCTTTCCCTTTCCCTTTCCCTTTCCCTTTCCCTTTCCCTTTCCCTTTCCCTTTCCCTTTCCCTTTCCCTTTCCCTTTCCCCCTTTTCTCCCTTATTCCCCCTTTTCCCCCCTATTCTCCCTTATTCCCCCTTATTCCCCTGTCCCTCATGCCCTGGCCAGCACAGCCCAGCCTGGGCATCTCCAGTGCCCCCCATCCTAAAACCCCAAATCCCACCCCACAGGTTCCCCCTCTGTGCAGGAGATCCCATCCCTGAGAGCCCTGTGGGGTTCAGACCCTGCTCTGGCAGGATCCCCCCACAGACAGGGATGTGGGCACAGCCAGACACGTCCTGCCAGTGCCACCCTGGGCACCAAACCTGTCACTGCCACCAAACTCACCCCTACCAGTGGGCACCAAACCACCCTGGGCACGAAATACATCCCTACCAGTGCCACCTCAGACACCAAACCTGTCACTGCCACCCTGGGCACCAAACCCATCACTGCCAGTGCCACCATGGGCACCAAACTCATCCCTGCCAGTGCTACCCCAGGCACCAAACCTGTCACTGCCACCCTGGGCACCAAATCCGTCCCTGCCAGTGCCAGCATGGGCACCAAACCTGTCACTGCCAGTGCCACCATGGGCACCAAACCCATAGCTGCCAGTGCCACCCTGGGCACCAGACCCACCCCACTCCCACCTTTCCTGATTTCCCTGCTCTCCTGAGCTGTCCCAGGGCACTGGGCATGGGGCACCCCCCACCTTGTGTGACCCCCCCTGCCCTCCTCCTTCCTCTGCCCTGGTGATGTCCCCAGCAAGGTCACCCATCCTCTTCCAGGCCACTCCTGCTCTTGGGGTTTCTGACAGGTTTGGAGGAAGTTTTATTGTTTTAAACTGATTTATTTTCTACCTGCCAGCACCTCAGTGGTGGAAGTGCTCTGAGCATGTCCTGAGACATGGGGAAAGGCCCCCCTTGGCTGCCACCAGGGACCCTGTCCAAGGGGCACCAGCACCTGCCGGGGCCACCTGGGAGAGGGAACAGCCCTGGGGCATGGAGGACAATGGGCAGGGATGGTGACACTCAGGAGCCCCTGCAGAGGGACAGGGAGTGGCTTTGTGGTGACAGCAGTGCCCTGTGGCACCTCCCAGGTGAGAGTTGGACAGAGCTGAGGGCTGTAGAGGGAATATGAACACAGAAGGTGTTTAGAGATCCCTGGGGCTCAAGGGGATGCAGGGCAAGGGGAAAAGCCCAAATCCAGCAAGGAATAAAGCACCCACCTCCTCCCTGGCTCTCCAGGGGCTCCAGGATGGGAAGGGGCAAAGGTGAACACATTGCACACAGACATCTCCTTAGGGCAGACATTCCCAAACCCCTTCCCAGCCCCCATCCCTCCCCTCAGGTGCTGCAGCTCCATCCTGCCCAGCCTGGGGCACGCAGGGTCTGTCCTGATAAACACCCAGAGCTGAGGCAGGCAGGGAAGCTGGGGAATAACAGTCATGAACCATTTTAAACACTGCTGAGAGGAGCAGGAGCCTCCCAGGCAGTTTTCCAGCCCAGTGGTTCCAACAAGCTCTTGGTGTGTTTACACACAAATAACAATAATTAAAGCAAACCCAACAGAACCACGGGTGCTCCCACCACATCACAGCTGGGAAAATAAAACCCTCTGGAAAACAATCACACCTTTTCCCTGCTGCTCAGAGCCTCACACGGGTGCAGGCATTGAATGAGACATTCTAGGAAGCAGTTACACAGGGTAACTAATCCCACTTCTCCAAGGAAGAAGCTCCCCAGGGAATGGGCACAGCCCTGAGGCTCCAGGAGCTGCCAGGGATGCCAGGCTGGCGTTGTTGGGGTGTCTGTGCTGGGCCAGAACTGCACTGATGATCCCTGGGAATACTTTCCAGGGTATTCTGTGATTCCAGGAATACTTCATCCTTCTTGCCCAGGATGGGAGCAGGAGGAGTTTTGGCTCTAGGTGTGGCTGGATCCCCTCAAGGAGCAGGAGCAGCATTTTTGGCTGGATGTGCCACGGTGCAGCTCAACAGCACAATCACAGAGAAATGGGGGAGTGGATTACAGGGGAGTGGATTACTGTCCATAATTTCCTACACAAACTTGTGAGGTGGGGGAAACCCCTCCTTAAAACATGAAAAGCAGCTGGTTGATCCCAAGGTTTTAAGGTTTAAAGGCTCAGGTAATAAATGTTTTACCTCCTGCCTCTTCCCAGGGAAGTTTGCAGCACTGTGGGCCCCTCATTCCATGGGCCATCAAATGTCAGAATAAATCACACAGACTCCATTTTCTTCATGGTGGAAAAAACCCCTTCTTTATTCACATAACTCCTTTTTATACAGCTTTACAGACCTCGTGTGGGACTCCAATTGGTCAGGAGCTTTCTTGCCAATTACTTTTTGGTTGTTATTCTAACAACAAGTTATTCTAGTAACAAGCTGTTACCCTGTATTGATTGGTCACTCAAACCCCGGTGTGTACGTGCAGGAAAACTTGTTTGTGAGAGATAGAAAAATGAAAACTAATGGTGCAAAACCAGTTCATACATGTGCTGTTGCCTGTTTTTTACCCAGGAATAGATTGTTATGTTAACAAACTGCTCACACCAGGATTGCTTTCACAGGGGAACTTGCAAAGGGCTGAAATAACAGAGCAGGCCTCATTTTATGAGGCCTTTCTCTTATAATTTTTCTACCTTACTGCAACAATCAAATATTAAGGAACATCTTAAGCAGCATTTTCCCCTCCTCACCCTGCAACTCCAACTCTTCTGTAATTCCTGCCAGATTGAGAGGTGAATCCCCCTTCTCTGCCTGCTGCTGTTGCACCCCCAGAAAAGGAAATTGGTGCTAGCAGGGATGGGTGAGGGCTGGGAGAGGATTTCAGGTGCATTCCCTCATCCCTGCAGGACTGGTGAGGAGCCAGCTCCACATCCCAGCACACTCCCCACATTCTGGTTTTGGGATGTGCATCTCGGGAACATCACGTTGTGAAAAACACGTTCACTCTCCTGTGAAAATGTAAAAGGTTTGATAAAGGACAATGGGAGACAATGACCATAGAGCAAAGGTGTGAAAAACACGTTCACTCTCCTGTGAAAATGTAAAAAAAATTAATAAAGGACAATAGGAAATAAGGACCATAGAGCAAACGTTATTAGGGTTGGCACTCAGCCAACAGCACTCCGTCATTTTCAGGGATACCCCTTAAATACCTTTCATTACATCAGCCTGTTGCATATTGACAGACCCTGATGCATATCCGTAAACTAGTTTACATTTTCCAGGATTATTTTACACGGCCCCTCCTTGTTCTGCCTTTTCAGAGCATGTGTGTTTCTTGGCTGTGGTTTTGTCTCCTCTGTATCACTTCCAGTTTGGGCCTTGGTCTGTGCTTTCTTCAGAGGGTTGTGAGAGACAACTGCTCACTTTGGAAATTTAAAGAGGTTTATTAAACCTTGACAAAAATACAACAAAAGGACTATATAAGGAAAAGCTGCAGCTCTGGGAACTGCCCCTCATGCACACCACATGGCCAGTTCATCTTCAAGCTGGATGCTCAGTCTTTTATACCCCTGGGGGCTGCATCAGCCAGCCCTGGCCCCTCCCAGAGTCTGTCAGTCAGCTCTTCTGTGCCATTTATCAGTGCAGACTGCTTTGTACCTGGATTGGAGCTCAGGTGTTGCCCTGCCCACCCCCTGAGCACCCCCAAGCTTTTCCATTCCCACCTGCCCCATGCCAGGGACACCTGTGCAGCTTCTTTGTACCTGTGCTGGACAGCCCAGGCTGTGTGATGGCAGCAATACAGGGGGAAAGGGAACTGTGGGGAGAACAGAGGGCATCTAAACCACAATAACATGACTGTACATCACTGAAGCTTTTCTTAATATTCACACAACAGTTATCTTTTAATTGTGAGAGCAAATTATCTCATTATCCACCTGTAACAGGGTGAGGGCTGATGGTTGGCAGATCTGTACAGGTGTCCTCATTCTGTGTTCATGGGATGTTATCCCATCTGTGAAAAACGCCAATCACTTGTTTTGAAAATTTTAAAAGTTTAATAGTAATAAAATAGTTATAAAACAGTACTGTAATTAGAGTAATAATAATTTGGACCATTTGGATTAGGACAATATGAGACAATAAAAACAAAGCGTTATGGACAGTCCAGGTACCTCTTTCTGGGCAAAATAAGCCCAAAAAAGGACCCACGTTAACAGAGGATTAACCCCTAAAAGCAACAGCCTGTTGCATATTCATACACCTCATGCATGATGCATAAATTCCATTCAAACACAGGATTCTGTCTGGGCAGTGTCAGCTTCTTCCTCTGAATCCTGACTGTGTCTTCATGGCTGAGCCATGCAGGAAGAAGTTCATTTCTTCTGATAATGGACCAATAAATTCTCTTTCTTTGAAAGATTTAGGTGTCCTGTAGCTGCTATCTGGTGCAAATACCTCATTCCTTTCTTTAAAAAAATACCACATACATGGTTGCTATTTAAACTAAAAAAATTAAATTTTAACTACAAAACTACATTTACTATACTATTAAAACATTAACATAGCCCTACTAAAAAAATTAATACAGCATAACTTTCTAACATAACACATATAATATTCATTTTAATATTTGCAAAAAGCCAATCATAAAATATGCATTTTTCACACATCCAGGCAGGCATTTTAACACAAGCACACTGATATCAGCTCTTTCACTATGTCCTAGGGCGACGTTGTGATGCTTGTATCCCCATTGGTTTGTTCTGTTCATGCTGGATATCATGTTCTGTGCCTTCAAGACTGGCTCTAAGGAGCAGAGTTATGTTTTGTTTTTGCTCTCAGCCGCTCCCCCATGGCTGGCGGGACACACAGACAGGGCAGTACATGGTGCTGCTTTTGCTTTTTGCTTCTTGCTTCTGCTTTCTCCTGTTTTTTGCTCCTGCTCATTAGCTAGTTTAGCTAAGCAGTCTGAATTTTCCCTGGACTGTTTCTCCTTTCCCTTTTTTGGACCCACTCAAACCTGCTCCGGGCTGGGCCCTGGGAACACCGAGAGTTTGCACCTTGTGGCTGCAGCAGCTGCCCCAGCTCAGGAGGGACTGAGAACAGAGCGACCACCCCCAGAGAGACTTCCTGAATTTGTTCTGAATTTGTCATCTTTGTCAGAGCAGTGACAGAGTGGTGTCACCTGGTATTGTTCATTCTGTGTGCTGGGGGTGCTGTGCCTGTTAAATAAACAGGTTATTTCCACTTCTCTCCAAGGAATCCTTCCCAAACTTGTTGTGGGGAGGGGCTGTGTGGGTTTGCTTTCTGGAGGGGCCCCTTTGGAGGTTTTCTCCCAAATTTGCCGTAAACCAGGACATTTACCTAATCCCATTGGGATGAACATTACTTCGGTAAAGCAATTGTTGCTTCGTCAGGACTTAATTGAAATATTGGAGAAGATAAAGAAGAATTAACAGAAAGCCCTGGTAACTGTTCACCACAAGGTGAAAAATACACCATGTCATAGAGAGAGTAAGGAAAGATGCTGAACACAGGTGGTGGGATACTCCTTTTGGGTGGTCACCTACTGCCACAAGTGTCCTGAACAATAAGTGTCATCCCATCATTGTCCTTTTGAGTTTTGTTTTGTGTGGGTTTGCTTTCTGGAGAGGCACCCTTTGGAGGTTTTCTCCTAAATTTGCCCTAAACCAGGACATATGTCTAAGCTTAATTAACAACAGAAATAAAAGCTGTATCTTTATAACAAAGTTACTTTAACATCACACATAGAGAATCCATTTTAACATTTGCAACAAGCCAATATTCTAATGTGTGTCTATGTGAAAAATGCATATTTTATGATTGGCTTTTCACAGATATTTAAATGAATATTATATGTGTTATGTTAGAAAGTTATGCTGTATTAATTCTCTTAAGTTGTGTGTTAAATATAGTTTTAGGTTATAACATAATGTTAAAATAGAAACTATGCTAGGTAAGATACTTTTTATAAAGAAAGGACTCACAGCAAGATAGCAGCCACAGGACACCTAAATCTTTCAGAGAAAGAGAATTTATTGCTCCATTATCAGAAGAAATGAACTTCTTCCTACCTTGCTCAGACCTGAAGATGCAGTCTGGATTCAGAGGAAGAAGCTGACACTGCCCAGACAGAATCCTGTGTTTGAATGGAATTTATGCATCGTGGGTGAGGTGCATGAATATGCAACAGGCTGTTGCTTGTAAGGGTTAATACTCTGATAACTTGAGTCCTTTTTTGGGTTTATTTTGCCTAGAAAAAGGTACCCGGACTGTCCCTAACTCTTTGTTTGTACTGTTTCGTATTATCCTAATCTCAATTGTTCCAATTTTTAGTACTCTAATTATATTGCTATTTTAATAACCATTTTATTATGATTAAACTTTTAAAATTTTAAAAACAAGGGATTGGCATGTTTCACATCTCTAACACTGTTCTGCCTGGGCTCGCTCTGCTGCCAGCAGCAGCAGTGATTAATCTGCGATCTCTGGATCTGTGAGATATCCATCAAAGGCCTGAGGAGAGGGCCTGCCGCTATTGGAACAGTTTAACCACTGATGGCATTATAATTATCTTGCTATCAACTGCAACAAAGCCGCTCGGCAGGAGCTGCTCCGCTTAAACACAGGAGGTCAAGGGAATTACCCGAGCGGGAAGGGAAGGGAGAGCCGGCCTGGCTCCGAGGACTGCCGATAATTAATGGCAATTATAATTGATAGTGAGGCCGAGCTCTTGTCAGGCCACTGGGTCACACACTCGGCAGCTGGATGGGCTCCTCTGTCTCTTCCCAGCGAGGATTTGGGATGGGTGAAGCCTCTGCACCAAACGTGGAGGGCTCCTGGCTCCAGGGTGTGAGAAATGCTGCTCACTTCCAAAAAGATTTAAAAGGTTTATTAAAGCCTTATCAAAAACACAACAGAAGATTGAATACAGAAAATATTACAGCACCTGGAGCAGAGGATTTTCCCCACCATGTGCTCACCCACACCATGGAGGTTTCACCTTTCAACCCTTTGGTCCCTCCCAGAGTTCTGTCCATGGACTCCTCCTTCCCTGCCCAGTGCTGGAGATCCCTGCCTGACACCTTGATTGGAGCTCAGGGGCTGCCACAGGAACGAGTGACCCTCCCAAATGTCCCAAACCCAGGGCACCCTGTGGTGTTTTCAAGGTCCCCCGTGGCAGGAAGGAAAGGATGAATCTGACTCCATGTTCTTGGGAGGCTAATGTATTATTCTATTCTATTCTATTCTATTCTATTCTATTCTATTCTATTCTATTCTATTCTTACAGAAGGCTTAATAAGATACTAATGAAAACCCCTGACTCTCTCCAGAGTCCTGACATAGCTGGACTGTGATTGGTCATTAAGTAAAAACAATTAACATGTTGTATAAACAATCTCCAACCACATTCCAACACAACAAAACACAGGAGAAGCAAATGAGATAATATTGTTTTCCTTTTCTCTGAGGTTTCTCAGCTTCCCAGAAGAATCCTGGGCAAAGGGGCTTTTTCAGAAAATATGACAGTGACACCAGTGATCACTGACAGTGATCTAATCCCTTTCCCCCTGTATTGTATTTTTGGGGTGCCCCGACAAAGGAAGGAATGATGAATCTGACTCCATATTTTCAGAAGGCTAATTTATTATTTTATGATATTATATTACATTAAAGAATACTAAACTATACTAAGGGATACAGAAAGGATACTTATAAAATGCTAAAAAGGTAATAATGAAAACTCCTGATGCTTTCCAGAGTCCTGACACAGCTTGGCCCTGATTGGCCAATGAATGAAAACAACTCACAGCAGAATCCAATGGAACAATCACCTGTGGGTAAACAATCTCCAAAAACATTCCACATGTGAGCAAAACAGAGGAGAAGCAAATGAGATAAGAATTGTTTCCCTTTTCTCTGAGGCTTCTCAGATTCCCAGGAGAAAAATCCTGGGTGAAGGGATTTTTCAGAGAATGTGAATGCCACTCCCCTGGATCTCCATGAGTGATCCAGACCCTCACAGGCTCATCCCACACCTCAGAGAGACCTGTTCCCCAGCACCAGGATTTTTGCTGCTTGAAACCAGGATCCACCAGTTGTCTGCCCCTACCCATGGCAGGGTGTAAGGGCCAAAATAAGGGATGTGGGACTCCAGGCAGCCTCCAAAATGCAGTTTATTGTATACAAAATGCAGTTATTGTATCCAAAATGCAGTTTATTGTATCCAAGGTGTCACAGCAGTCCAGGGTCGTGGGTGACAGAGCTGTGCCCACAGCTGTCAGCTCCAGCTGCAGGCAGGCCTGGAGACCCTTTGGTTTTGGTTCCAATGCATTATAGACTTTTCTTTGCTGAGCATCTTCATACACCAGAACCAATCTATACCTTAACTTTTATCTATAGCCCATCATAACTACTGTAATTTCCATATTCATGTTACTGTTCTCCAATCACTAAAAGTCAGTACATTACAGTTTAAGCTAGAAGTTGTTTCTCAGTTTTCTTGCAGTGGGAAATTCTGAGACCTTTTTTCTACTTGCAGCATTTGCTGCCTTGTTTGCCTGTGCTCTCTTTCTGCTTGGTAAAAACATCTTCTTGTTTGGGGTGGGTTTATCCTTTGCTCTAAGCCATAAAAACCCCTTCTAACTAACACACCTTTGCCTCCTTGGTTATCCAGTGAGACTGGCTCAGCAATTCTTTTCTTCTATATCAAAACTTGCTTCCATCTCTGTTCCTTCTTCAGATTCTACATTTAAAAATCTTTCTGCTAAGCACACATATCTGTGAGACTTTCTTGTCAAACTTTCATCCTTCCCAACAGCTGGGAGCTCTTGGAATCTGGAAAACCCATGGCTCTGGCCAGGGCAGCCCCATGTGCCAGCCTGTGCCAAGGCACTGCAGCAGGATGGGCACCAGTTGTGGTCAGGAGCTGTGCTAATGTCTCCTTCTTAGCAATAAAAAGAAGGGGGGAAAAAGGATTTGGATTTTGATTTTAGGCACTTTGATTAAAATTTAATCAAGGGCTGGTTTCCCACCCCAAATGAGAGCTCAGGGAGGAAAGCAGGAGGGGAGGAATCCAAACACACAGAAAGAACAAAACCATCAGGAGAGAGAACAAGAATAAGGGGAAAACAAAGCAAGAGAGAAGAAGAGAGATGAAACAGGAAAGAATGAGAGAGAGTGAAAAAAAGCTGAAGTGGAAATAAGCAATCAAAAGGAATAACAAAGGAAAAGGAGCAAACACAGGAAAACACACAGAGAATAAAGGAGCAAGAGGGGACAGGTTTGGAGCAAACTCCTGCAGAGAACAAAGAGGGGATGTGAGGCAGCCCAAGACACAAAACTGAGACAAGACAGCACTGAAGACAAAGAGAAAGTGGAACAAAAATAGCACCAAAGTGGAAACATGAAGGGAGTGCAGGTCCCTGGGAGCTGACTCTGGGCAAGGGGCAGAGCTGGGCAGGGGGTGAGCCTGGGCCAGGCACAGCTCCTGGGCTGTCCCTGCCCTCCCAGCACAGCTCCTGGGCTGGGGAAAGAGGGAGAGGGGACAGCAGAGCCCCAGTTTGACTGTCCCCTCAGCCCCAGGCTGCTGGAGAGGAGACAGATCTGCCCAAGGGACCCCTCCGAGCAGGAGCATCCTCTGATGCTCTGAGCTAGGCAAGAAATGCAGAAGGAGCCCTCCTTTCCATAATAACCCCTCCTTTCTATAGAGATCCCTCCTTTCCTTAATGATCCCTCCTTTCCACCATGATCCCTCCTTTCCATAGTGATCCCTCATTTCCTTAATGATCCCTCCTTTCCTTAATGAACCCTCTTTTCCTTAATGCTCCCTCCTTTCCTTAATGCTCGCTCCTTTCCTTAATGATCCCTTCTTTCCACAGTGATCCCTCCTTTCCATAGTGATCCCTCCTTTCCTTAAGGATCTCTCCTTTCCTTTATGATTCCTCCTTTGCATAACGATCCCTCCTTTCCACAGTGATCCCTCTTTCCCTTAATGATCCCTCCTTTCCTTAATGATCCCTCCTTTCCTTAATGATCTCCCCTTTCCATACAACCCCTCCTTTCCACAGTGTTCTCCCCCTCCCTCCCCATTCTGAGCTGTCCTGTCCTTTCCCTGCTCCCATTGTCACTTTGGGCTCCAGCTGCCCCCAAGGCAGCCGTGCCAGGGCCAAGGCCAGCGCTGGAGCTGCTGCCAGCTCTGGGTAACTCCTCCCAGGAAGGGTGAAAATCTCTGTGCAGCTGCTGGGGGAGACGCCAGGCAGGGACATGGGTGAGAACCAGCCCAGCAGGGACCAACCAGGGCAGGAGCTGCTCCAGGGGCAGAGATTCCCCCAAGATTCCATGGAACAGCTGGGCCCCTGCAGCCCCTGGGGATCCAGAGGGGAGCAGAGACCCCTGCAGAGCCCCTGGAGCAGGGGGAGATGCCCCAAGGGAAGCTGAAGCCCCTGCAGAACCCCCTGGAGCTCTTTCAGGAGCTGTGGCCCATGGGGGATCCATGCTGGAGCAGCTCCTGAAGGACTTCATCCCATGAGAGGGAGCCCAGGGTGGCACAGGGGGAGCTCCTGAGGTAGGATCCACAGGCAGAGTGGGATGGACCAAGCCCATCCCATCCACCTGCAGCTCCTGGAATGGCAGAGCTGGGGATGGCTGGGGGAAGGTCAGCCTGGGCTGTTGGGGTTTCAGTTTGTCTCTCACCACCTACCCCATCTCTAACTGTAATTAATGCAATTATTGTTCCCCAGATCAGTATCCTGCCCATGGTGGTGCCTGATGAGTGCCCTCTCCCACTCAGGAATTTTCTATGGGATTTTCTCCCCCTGCCATGCCATGGAGGGTGGCTGGCAGCAGCTGGGTGTTCTCCAGAGCCAGCCAAGGCCATGCCCACCACAGCTCTCCCAGCTCAGCATCTCCACAGACCCGGTGTTGGGGAAGATGAAACAGGAAAGCCTTACCAATATGATTGTCTGGCAAAAGATTTTGAGAATATAGAAACTATAAGTGAGATTGAAATGAAAGCAAGCTTTGAGATCCCTCAGTTACTGAACAACTGGAAAACAATGGTGTGGCCAGCTGAAGATAATCCCCTTTTGATGGAACAACACCCTCTGCTTGCAGACAGGCCCAAGGGCCAGGGCAGACCCTACAGCTTGGCAGAAGGGGCCCAAAGAGGAGTTTTTAGTGTTTAAAATGTAACACAGTGTGGTGATGTAGTGATTCTTATAGGCTGTATGGAAATGCTGTAGGATTTTTATCTTGTACTAGATTGGTTAGTGAGAATTAGAGTATTCAACACAGAAGAAGATTTATTGTATTGTAACGGGAACCTCGCTCTCTTAGCTCTTGCCTCTTACCCCTTTTACTCTCTCACCCTCTCACCCTCTCTCCCCCTCTCTTCTCTCAGCCTGCTCTGAGCTGTGTTTGGCAGCTCCCAGCAGGGCCCTGCCCCCAGGCCCTTTGCAATAAACCCCAAGTTCCTGCCCTGGCTGCAGAGATCTCTGCTCTCCGTCCATCCCCAATGTCCCACCCCTGATGCTCCCACACCCCGGGAAGTTCCTGCACTGCCTGGCATCCCTGGGCTCTGTCCTGCCACCCAGAGCTGCATTCCTGGGCCAGTTTTCCAAGGATGATGCTTCCATGGTGGGGAATCCTGCTGGAAACACCTCAGCTCCTCATAGGAGTTCAGGAGGCTGGAAGGATCCCTGTGGTGGCTCTTCCACTCTCAAAATTCAGCTGCTGCCCCTGGTCTGGTGCTGAGTGCAGCTCAGCTCAGCCTCTTGTGCCCCTCTGGATCACTTTCCCCCAGGCTTGGATTTCCAAGAGCACAATCAGGAATTAATTCCTGCCTGGGTCCTTGCCCGTAACAATAAAACCTGGGGTTGCAACAGCCAGGAAAGACACTTGGAGAGCTCTTAGCCCTCACACCTCCAAGATACCAGGTGGGATTTTCCTCCTGTGGAAAGCTCCCTGAGGAGCTCCCCTGGTCCAGGGCATTTTGGGGCTCCTGCCTGCAGGAAGACTTAAAGCCACAATTGATTTGGGGATTTTTTTTGATTTATAAGAACATTGACTCCATGTTGATGCCCCCAACACTCAGGATCAGCCACCCCTCAAGATCTTGGTTGTTGACTGGTTGTTCCTGTCAGAGGAGCAACCCTTGACACAGAGGAGCAGGGTGGCTGCTGCAGACAGTGAGGCCTGAAGGAACATTCCAGAAGGAATATCAGGAGCCCCTGGAGCCCCTCCCCAGACTGTTCCTTCCTCACTGCCCTGAGCACAGCCAAACTCAGGTACACGTGGGATCCAAAGCCTCTGGGCCAAATTCCCAGCTGGGGTTTGCAGGAGTCACCCAAACCAGCAGGAGATGGGAGCTGCCCCCTTTCCCTGGGATAAATTCCCACCTGAGCCCTTCCTGGGTGAGGAGCAGCTGAGATGGGCAGTGTTTGTCACACTGATCCTCTGGGGTGTGACACTCGACCCTCATGCTCCTGACAGGATCTCCTGGGTGCTGGACATTGCTGGGCGCTGGAGCTCCTCGGTTCTGCTGGGATTTTATTTGGTTGTGCTGCTGTCAAAGGCACAGCTGAGATTCCCAACCCAGCAGTGGGAACTTCCCTGAATCCTGAGGGAGCTGAGGAGCTCCCCTGGCTCCAGGGCCTTGTGGGGCTCCTGCCTGCAGGGAGACTTAAAGCCATCATTGACTTGGGGAATCTTTTGATTTATAAGAACATTGATTCCAGGAACCACCTGCCCCCAACACTCAGGATCAGCCACCCCTCAAGATCTTGGCCTTGCAGTAAAATGAGCTCAGCCTCCCACGTTTCTCAGCTGGAAGGGTTTATTTCTGTCCCTAAAGTGGCCCAAAGTCTTTCTGGTGTTTAAAGGATTGTTTAAGTTTGGCAGTGCCAGAGGAGAGGCCTCAGTCCTTCATCAAGTCAAGGGAAATACAGGTTGGATATTAGGGCGATAAACAGAAAGTGATAAAGTTCTGGAATGTTCTGCCCAGAAAGGTGGTGGAGTCCCCATCCTCGGGTGTGTTTAACAAAGCCTGGATGTGGCACTGGGTGCCAGGGATGGGGCTGGGTAGGACACGATGATCTTTGAGGTGTCTTCCAACCCAGTCATTCTGTGATTCTGTGACTCCATCCCACTGTCCTTGGAAATCCAGCTGAGACTCCTGATGGCCACAGATGCTTTTCCCAGTCCCAGCCCAAGCAAGGATGGCTTCTTCCCACCTGTGAGGAGGAGCTGGAGAGTTCCCAGTGCCCCCTTCCCCCTGGAGGGCTCAGCTCTGTGGCCACTGGCAGTGGATCAGTGCCCAAATGTCTCAGTGGTCATTGGCAGTGGATCAGTGCCCAAACTGCTCCATGGCTATTGGGAGCCCATGAGTTCAACTTTCAGCATTGAAATGAGATTTTATTGTCATTTGAGGGTTTAGAGAGAACCTTCTGGATGTTCTGCTCTGTGTCCTGGGCAGCACAAAGCTCCTGCACAGGAGCAGTCCCTGCTGCCTGCAGAGGTTGTGGTCAATGACTCAGAGTCCTGCTGGACATCAGTGGCCAGTGGTGTCCTCAGGGTCAGATTTGGGAGCACTGGAATTTAAATATCCTCATCAATGGCACACATAGGGATCAAGGGCACCCAGCAGGTGACACCAAGCTGAGGGTGCAGTGACACCCCTGGAGGTTGGGGCCATCCAGAGCGACCTGGACAGCTCCAGGAGTGGCCCTTGGGAATCTCAGGAAGTTTAACAAGGCCAAGTTCAAGCTGGGGCAGCGCCTGGGATCCATCCAGGCTGGGATGAGCAGCTGGAACAGCCCTGGAGAGGGCCCTGGGGTTGCAGTGGGTGGCACTGGGCATGGCCCAGCCCTGAACCCCCAGCCCTGCCCTGATCCCAGTGTGGGCAGCAGGGCAGGGATTGGGGTTCTGCCCCTGTCCCCAGGTGAGGCCCCACCTGCAGAGCTGCCCCAGCCCTGGCCCAGCTCAGGCAGGAGCTGGAGCTGCTGGAGGAGCCCAGAGGAGGCTCCAGGATGGGCAGAGGGATGGAGCAGCTCTGCTGGGAGGAAAGGCTGGCACAGCTGGGAATGCTCACCTGGACAGGAGAAGCTTTGGGGTGACTGAATTGTGACCTTGCAGGGCCTGAAGGGAGCCTGCAGGAAACATGGAGAGGGACAAGGGATGGAGGGACAGGACACAGGGAATGGCTCCCACTGCCAGAGGGCAGGGTTAGGCGGGATATTGGGAATTGTTCCCTGTGAGGGTGGGCAGGCCCTGGCACAGGGTGCCCAGAGCAGCTGGGGCTGCCCCTGGATCCCTGGCAGTGCCCAAGGCCAGGCTGGGCAGGGCTGGGAACAGCCTGGGACAGTGGAAGGCACTGGATGGGCTTAAAAGTCCCTCCAAGCCAAACCATTCTGAGATTCCATGATTCCATCTGCTCTGAAGCAGACTGAGCCATCTTCCATCAGGGATCTTGCCCCTGTGTGGGAAATGCTCCCCACAAGGGCTCAGGTTTCCATCCTGTGCCATCCTGAGGAACTCTGTGGCTCCAGAGCCCACCAGGGGCTGGCTGTGCCCCTGCCCAGGTGTCACCTGGGTGCCCTCACCTGGGTGCCCCACCTCCCTTTGGTCACAGAGACCCTTCCCTGACCCAGGAAAGCACAAACCCAGTGCTCAGGAGATCCTGGGTGAAAGGAATGGGTTCAAGGAGAGCTCCAGGTGACAACAGGAACATTTAAGGACAGCCAGGGCTTGGGAATGCAGATGATGCTTTACTGGCCACATCACATCTCCTTCCAGCTTGTGGGGTGAAACTGTTATCCTGGGGAGTGGCAGCAGCAGGGATGGATGGAATGGGAATTAATCTGTTCCCACCATCTCTCCTGATCTCTTCTTCATTTCCATTTCTTTCAAAAATGGAAGCTTTATTAAAACAGCAGCACTTTTCTATGAAATGCAGAGGAATGACTGCCTGTGTATCTCAGCAGCAGAGAATCTTTTGAAAATCACTCAAGAGGCAAGGCTCAAACCAGATATTTAATAAGAATCACTTGGAGATCACTTCTTAAAGCAATTAACAGAAATAAGCAAGATGCAACAACGAGACCCAGATCTCAGATTTCTCCCGGGGTCACCCTGCAGTCACCAACGGTGTCAGGACAGAACAGCAGAGGCAATTCCCACTTTCCAGCCTGATTCTGCTCCTGCTCCCAGCGGTTTGGAAGCTGGAGCAGGGAGAAGGGGCCAACACCTCCCCGGGGCTCTGCCCAGCTGAGGGGCCTGGAGCCCAGGGTTCATCTCCACCTTCCCCTCCTGCTGCTGGCTCAGGGGCTGCTCTTCCTTCTGGGGCACGAAGGGAAGGCAGGGGTGAGCCTGAACGTCTCAAGGGATCCCAGGGCCCAGCAGCAGCAGCAGCTGGATCCTCGTGCTGTCCCTGGGTGTCTGTGCCACCTGGCAAGGGGACCTCAGTGGCACCAGGGGCTGGGGACAGGCAGGGACTGGACAGAGCCAGGGACTGGACAGACTCAGGCCCTCCTAACCAGGGGCTCAGCACAGCCAGGATGGAGCCCAGGAGCAGCCACACATCCCATCTGTGGGGCTAGGACCTCACCCCACCACTGTCACATGTGACAAAAGCCATCTGCTGCCACCCTGGGCACTGGAGCTGGGCTGGATCACAGCACAGGCAGCACCCAGGGGCTGTCTGGCTGCTGATCCTGACCCACACAGCCTCTCCCTGCAATATTTGCTCAGTTTAAGGGCGTTTTACCAGCTGGACCAGAGCTGTGGGGTCTCCCTCAGGGTGTCCTGGATCACCAGGAAATTGCTTCTCTTAGAAGGCAGCAACAAAGGCAGGGGGAGCTGGCTCATGCACCCACAGAGCTGTGGTAATTTTGGGTTTAGAAGTGCTCAAATTTATTACACAAAGGGATGATGCAACAGCGAAAAAGAGAGCAAAATTCTACATTGACTCTCTACTCTGCAGGTCAGGACAACTAAGAGGTTTTACTTCATTAAGGAAGGCAGGGGAAAAAAATCAGAGACAGCCCCAGTGGTTGAGGGAGCCTTGTAAAGCCTAAATGAACAATCAGTCCTAGGTGATGCTAGTTTGCTGTAGAAGGAACAATGAAATAGATCTGCTTCTGATCAATAAATTACTAAAACATCAGTTATAAACCTGCTGCATGGCATTGGAAATTCAGCTCGTTAAACATCCAGGGAGCTTCATCCTGATGCAAATGGAAGACAGGCATGAGTGCTCTGCAGCAAAGGACTCTGTGCACATCCCAGCTTGGGAAACATATTTACACATCCGTCTCATATATTAATCTATTTGAGTGCACCCTAGCCAGAGGGCAGCCACAAAGAGGATTATTCTGGGAGGAGGGCAGGAGATGGGTTGGTTTCTCCTCCCTGCTGAGCAAAGCCTGTGCCCACCCACGTGCAGCAATGCTGCAGGGTCCTGTTCCCCTTCTCCAGGCAGCCCCAAGCAGAGGACTCCCAGGTGGATTTGGCAGCCAAGAGTTGGTAGCCAGGATTATTATGAGCCAAAAATAAATCATGTGAGATCCCTCCACCAGAGCAACAAGCCTGAACTGGCCTCAGGACCAGGAATTTGAGCCAAGGCGGCATTTGCTGGGGCCTTGGCCTCCCTGCCTGTCCCTTTCCCAGCCCAGGAAGGGCTGCAGTGGCTCTGGGGGACCTTGGCCAGGCCTGAGCAGGCAGGACAGGGGTGTCCAAGGCTCAGGGGACATTCCTGCTGCCACCCAGAAGGGCAGGCAGACATCCCAGGGATCCCTTTGGGCTCTCCATGGAGGGAGGTGCTGGCTTGGCCAGCAGTGTGTGGGTGATGGAGAGGGGCAAGGGGAGCTCAGGGGTTTATTTCACTGCATTGTTTTGGGTAACTGCTGTGATTAGGGATTGGAAAGATCTCTGGGAGCTGCTGGGGTTGTTTTGCTTCTCCAAAATTCAGGGAAGGGAAAAGGGAACAAGGACCCAGCAAAACACCACATTCTTCAAACTCAGCTTCTTTAGGCTTTGGGAATATTTTCCTCTCCCAAGCTCCTCAGTTTCCACACTTGCCAGGCAGGTCTGTCCAGGCTCGTGGTGCAAACCTCCCCAGCCCTTTGGGAGAGCTTGGACTTGTGTGGGAAAGCAGAAATTCCCTGTCAGTAAATGCTGCCAGGCTGCTCCAGCAGGGAATGGGGCACCTCTTGGAGAGCTGGCCAGAGGGATCAGCAGTTCTGAGCCAGCCCCACACAGCTGGGATCAGCTGGGGGAGACTCACACGTGGTAAAAATAAAGCCACAAGTGCCCATCTGCCCCAGGTCCTGTCCCAGGAACAAGAAGAAAGCTCTGGTTGATATTCCATCCTATCCAAAGGAGTCCAGGTGGATCAGTCCCCTCAGTCGTGGCTCGAGTCAGACTCCCCAGACTCCTGCAGCCTCTACTTGATGAAGTTTTTAATTGTCCACCTCTGGCCCGTGCAGCTGCGGAGGATCAGGTCAATGCCAGCCATGCCCCTGTTCTCCACCTCCAGGCACCGGCCCGTGCCCTTATTCAGGATGGCTCCGTTCTGCACATGGGGAGATGGGAAAAGATAGAAAAAGGAAGATATTAATAGCCTGAATTCATTGCCTGGGAAACAAAGCAGGAACAGGAGGGCAGCCCTGGGCACTCTGGAAGGGGCACATAGCTGGCTGGGAAGGCAATGCAAACAATAAAATAATTCCCCAAAAAAATGGAGTGACCATCCCCTGTCCCTGACAGCAACCAAAGGACTCCTACAACCTTTAAATCCCAGAGCTGCTGGGAACTGGGACCCTTCTGGAAAAGCTGCATCATTGTCCTGGGCTGTGAGATGTGTGTGTGTTCTATCCGTGTCTGTCAGAGCTGGGGCAGCTCTCTGCTGTCCTTGGGGCAGTTGTTTCTTTATCTCTCCCACACCAACCCTCCCTCCAGCAGATCTCTGCTGTCCATGGCCACTGAGTGTCCCTGCAGGGCTGATCCAATGCCAGCATCCCATGGGGAGATGCTCCGCCCAGGGGAGGAGCCAAGCATTCCTGCCTGGATCCAATCTGAGCCTGGCACAGCACAGCAGCCTTTGCCCCCTGCACTGCCAGAGGAGCAGCTTTCTGCTGCCCTGCATGGCCAGAGGGAGCCCAGGCCCATCTGCAGCAGCCCTGGAGCTGCAGAGGAAAACTCCCCCCTTGTGCAGGATCCCTGCTGCAGCAGAGCCACAGCTGGCACTGCAGGAGGGCTGAGCCCCCTGGGATGGGGCTGGGACACCTCCCTGACACACAGGGGCAGGGACTGCTCTCACTCTGGCTGTGGTGCTTTGTATTACTGCATTTTAATTTTTATTTTTCCTATTAAAGAACTGTTATTTCTAGTCCCATATCTTTGCCTGAGAACCCTTAATTTCAAAATTATAATAATTCAGAGGGAGGGGGTTTGCATTTTCCATTTCAAGGGAGGCTCCTGCCTTTCTTAGCAGACACCTGGCTTTTCAAACCCAGACAGTTATTTACACTCTGCTTTGGGACAAAAGTGTTATTTACAGTTATTTACACTCTGCTTGGGACAAAATGAATTTCACTCTTCATCCACAAGAAACAAAGGAATCTGGAAGTCACTGGCAGATCAGACATAACCAGATCCACTTTTCTGCTACCAGGAAGGAAAACTTTGATTAGAAATTGTCCCAAAATGCTGCCCTGATACCTCTGCCCCAGGAATTTGCTGTTCATTTCCCCTTTGTCCCACCCCATCCCAGGGGCTGTGTCCCAGCCAAGCCTTAAGAAACAGCAGAGGTGTGGCCACATTTCTCCTCACAGAGAAAAGCAAGGCACAGCTTCCCAAGGATATTTCTGGGAATGTCAGTGAGGAACCTTAGAGAGAGAAAAACCAATTCTTATCTCAATTGCTGCTCCTGTGTTGTCCACAAGTGGAATGCACTGTGGAAAATTGTTCACCTAAAGGGAATTGGTAATTGGAGTCTGGTGTGAGTGTTGTGATTCACTGACCAATTGGATCCAGGTCTGAGTGTGGGGACTGTGGACTGAGGGTCACGAGAGGAGTGCAGTTGAGTTGGGTGTTTGTGCAGTTTCAGTTTAGATTTAGTGCAATATAATACAGAATAATATAATAATTATTATATCAGTATATAATACATATTATATATTAATATATTATACTATTATTAGATGTAATACAATATATTACATATATTATATATAATTATAAAATATAATGTAATATATATATTATAATATATATTATATACTCTCCATAATAGAATAATAATAAAAATCATAATAATATTAAATAATATAATAGTAACATAATAATAAAATAAAAATATAATAAAATAATATTTTATTGTATTACTCTATATTAATAGAGTAATATAATAAAATTATTATTTTATTATATTACCCTAATATTTTTATTAGAGTAATTTATTTTATTCTTAATTTTACTTATTATAAATAATAAAAAAGTAAAAGCAATAATAAATTAAATAAGTAAAATTAAATAAATATAAGTAAAATTAAATAATAAGTAAAATGAAACAATAATAAGTAAAATTAATTAAGTAAATAATAAGAAAAATTAATAATAAATTAAATTAATAATATAATAAAAATTAATAGAGTAATATAATAAAACAATTAATTAGCTTTCTGATATCAGTGGAGTCAGATGCATCATTTCCTCCCCTCGCTGGGGGTCACCTGTTCCCACGCAGAGGTGGGCACACCCAGGGCAGCCCCAGACCCACCTGGATGAAGCTCCAGCGCTTGTGGAGGCTGCTCTTGACCTTGTCGCAGTCCAGCAGCTGCGGGAAGCGGCTCTTGCCCGTGTCCACCAGGCAGCGCGTGTCGGGCAGCAGCGTCGTGGTGCCCAGGGCCCCCAGGTGCAGGAAACCCTCCCGGGTGTACCGAGCCAGCTGGGGACACACAGAAATGCTGTCAGTGAATGCTCCAGGCTGCTCCAGCAGGGAATGTGGCACCTCTTGGAGAGCTGGCCACAGGGAACAGTAAGACCTCACTGTAGGATTGATGGGGGTAGGACGGTTGGGACGGACGGAGAGCAGAGATCTCTGCAGCCAGGTCAGGAACCTGGGGTTTATTGCAAAGGGCCTGGGGGCAGGGCCCTGCTGGGAGCTGCCAAACACAGCTCAGAGCAGGCCCCAGAGATGAGAGGGTAAGAGAGTAAAAGGGTTAAGAGCATGGAAAAGTAGGAGCTAAGAGATAAGAGGTAAGAGGGCGAGGTTCCCGTTATAATACCATAAATCTTCTTCTGTGTTGAATATTCTGATTCTCAGTAACCAATCTAGTACAAGATACAAATCCTATAGCATTTCCATACAGCCTATAAGAATCATTACATTACCATACAGTGTTACATTTTAAACCCTAAAAACTCCTCTTTGGGCCCCTTCTGCCAAGCTGTGGGGTCTGCTCTGAGCCTTGGGCCTGTCTGCAAGCAGAGGGTGTTGTTCCATCAAAAGGGGATCACCTTCAGCTGGCCACACCATTGTTTTCCAGTTGTTCAGTAACTGAGGTATCTCAAAGCTTGCTTTCATTTCAATCTCACTTATAGTTTCTATATTCTAAAAATCTTTTGCTAGACAATCATATTTGTAAGGCTTTCCTGTTTCATCTTCCCCAACATCTCATATCCTTCAAACACAGCTCCTTTAGCATATGGGAACATTCTCTTCTCCCAAGCTCCTCAGTTTCCACACTTGCCAGGCAGGTCTGTCCAGGCTTGTGGTGCAAACCTCCCCAGCCCTTTGGGAGAGCTTGGACTTGTGTGGGAAAGCAGAAATTCCCTGTCAGTAAATTCCCTGCCAGGCTGCTCCAGCAGGAAATAGGGCACCTCTTGGAGAGCTGGCCAGAGGGATCAGCAGTTCTGAGCCAGCCCCACACAGCTGGGATCAGCTGGGGGAGACTCGCACATGGTAAAAATAAAGCCACAAGTGCCCATCTGCCCCAGGTCCTGTCCCAGGAACAAGAAGAAAGCTCTAGTTGATATTCCATCCTTTCCAAAGGATTCCAGTCCCTCAGCACCCCAGAGCAGCAGCACAGAGGGCCAGGATAACCCAGATCCCCTGGGAACGTTCTGTGGGGATGCACAAGGAAACAAGAGCTGGAAGGAATAAAATCCAACTTTCTCCAGCCTTTTATCCCTGCTTGGGATTGGTTTTTGGAAGGAATAAAGCCCAACTTCCTCCAGCCTTTTATTCCTGCTGGGGTTTAGTTTTTTCCAGATGCAGGTGAGGAACTGAGACACAGGAAGGGGTAGGAATAATTGCAAGCCTTAAACCCCTCCTGGAGCAGACTCCTGCAGCCTCTGGATCACTGTGGGATGGGGCAATGGATGGTTTTCCCTGGATTCCAGCTGCAGCCCTGCTGGGTGAGGCAGCCCGGGCTGGGCTGGTGCCTCTGGGTGCCTGGCACAGCCTCCAGGGCTCCAGCCAGGCAGCAGCACCAGCCACAGGGGCAGGACTGTCACAGACATCTTTTTATCAAAAATCCTTTCCTCAGGAGTTTTTTTTTTCTCTGAGAAGCTGAGAAGCCTCAGGGACAAAATGTAAACATTGATTATCTGCTGCTGTGGAATGCAACAGGTGCATCTGTGATTGGTCTCATGGGGTTGTTTGTAATTGGGCCAATCACAGCCCAGCTGGCTTGGACTCTCTGAGCAACAAACCTTTGTTATCATTCTTTCCTTTCTATTCTTAGCTTAGCTAGCCTTCTGAGATGAAACCTTTTCTTCTATTCTTTTAGTATAGTTTTAATGTAATATATATCATAAAATAATAAATCAGCCTTCTGAAACATGGAGTCAGATCTTCATCTCTTCCCTCAACATAAGACCCCTGTGAACACGGTCACAAGAACTGGGATGGGAGCCTGGATCTGCCCTTGGGAAAGGCCCAGGATTGCAGCTACCTCAGACATTCCCATGGGATCCAACTGCCCAGGGCTGCCAGGGGCTGGCCAGGCTGGACAGGGCTGGGAGCAGCCTGGGACAGTGGGAGGTGTCCCTGTCATGGCAGGGGTGGCACTGGGTGGGCTTTAAGGTGCCTCCAATTCCGACCATTCTGCCAGGAGAGGCAGGATGGGAGCACTGGGCAGGGGTGATGCCCTTGGGGACACTGGGCACACAAAGGACTCCTCCATTTCAAGGAATGCCACCACGATATTTCCCTAAACACATTTAAATTCTGGAGTGAGGAGAAAGGAATGCCAGTGTCCTGCCTTTTATAGTTCAAGGGAAAGATCTCCACAGCTGCCTATTTAAATTATGGATCAGGCCATTATCCAGCAGACAAATAAGGAGGATTCAGCCCGTTAATTAACTGAGCATATCTGTGACCCAGATGCCAGGGAAGAGGCAGTAAATCCCACTGGGAGTTTGGGTTATCTGGGCTGTAATAATTAAACACTGAAATCAAGTTAAAACAATGTAACAGGGTCAGGCTGCAGCTCATGAGCCCAGACGCAGTCAGGGTGCCCAGATCCCTTGGGCTGGGCCTGGCTCTGCTCCCAGGGGCTGCTGGAGTCACACCAAAGTGAAAATGTTCTGTACCAGAGCAGGCCCCGAGCTCCTCACACCTCCCTGATGCTCATTCACCAGGTGCTCCCCACAGGAGGGGTCAGGGACAGCCCAAACTGTGACCACAGAGCCATGGAATGGGTTGGATTGGAAGGGACCTTAAATCCCAAACAGTGCCACCCCTGCCATGGCAGGGACACCTCCCACTGTCCCAGGTGCTCCCAGCCCTGTCCAGCCTGGCCTTGGGCACTGCCAGGGATCCAGGGGCAGCCCCAGCTGCTCTGGGCACCCTGTGCCAGGGCCTGCCCACCCTCACAGGGAACAATTCCTCATTCCCAATATCCCATCCATCCCTGCCCTCTGGCACTGGGAGCCATTCCCTGTGTCCTGTCCCTCCATCCCTTGTCCCCAGTCCCTCTCCAGCTCTCCTGGAGCCCCTTCAGGCCCTGGCAGGGGCTCTGAGCTCTCCCTGGAGCTTCTCCTGTCCAGGTGAGCACCCCCAGCTATCCCAGCCTCTCCTCACAGAACAGGTTAATTCCAAGCCCTAATTCCTCTTTTGTTATTTACTCCTCTCCAGATTGATCCAGGGGCCCCAGCCCAGCCTAGAACAGGACAAGAAACAAAGGAAAGAACACAATGAAAAACAGTTTAGAACTATTCCAAGCCAAGCATTTCAAAGTGGCTCAAACTGAGGAGGTCTTTAACCCCTTCACCAGTCTGGGTGGCCCAAAGCCACATCCCCAGACAGAGGCACTGACAGCCCCAGCCCCTGGAACATCCTTCCATAAACCCTCATCCAGGTAACTGCACCTGGCCACTTCCCACCTCCAGCTGTCCCTGCGGGTAATCCCAGCATCACTGGGGCTGGAAAATCCCTCCCAGCCCATCCAGTCTCAGCTGTGTCCCATCCCCACAGTGTCCCCAGCCCAGAGCACTGAGTGCCACATCCAGCTCTTCCTTGGGCACCTCCAGGGATGGATGTCACAGACACGTTTTATGGAAAACCCTTTCCTTAGGAGTTTTCCTCCTGAGAAGCTGAGAAGCCTCAGGAACAAAATGCAAACAATGATTATCTGCTGCTGTGGAATGCAACAGGTGCATCTGGGATTGGTCCATGTTGGATGTTTGTAATTAATGGCCAATCACAATCAGCTGGCTTGGACAGAGAGCTGAGCCACAAACCTTTGTTATCATTCTTTCCTTTTCTGTTCTTAGCTAGCCTTCTGATGAAATCCTTTCTTCTATTCTTTTAGTATAGTTTTAATGTAATATATATCATAAAATAATAAATCAATCCTTCTGAAACATGGAGTCAGATCCTCGTCTCTTCCCTCGTCTTCAGACCCCTGTGAACACGGCCACAGATGGAGACTCTACTTCCAATGCCTGGCCACCCTTTCCATGGGGAAATTTCCCCCTAATCCCCCCTGAGCTGCCCTGGCCCAGCCTGAGGCCGTTCCCTCTGCTCCTGTCCCTGTTCCCTGGAGCACAGCCCGACCCCCCGGCTGTGCCCTCCTGTCAGGAGCTGTGCAGAGCCACAAGGGCCCCCTGAGCCTCCTTTGCTCCAGGCTGAGCCCCTGCCCAGCTCCCTCAGCTGCCCCAGGGCTGGGGCTGATACCCCTGGCCAAGCTGCACCTCCAATCCATCTCCTGTGCTTGTGATTTCTGGCTGGCTGCATCTCAGGGATGGCAGAAAGTTAATTAGACATCCCAGCACCTGGGAAATAAAAGCCTTGATGACCTTCATTGACTCTATTGGAAAATAATTTCGGGTTGTTTAGCTTCCCTTCTGCTCTGAGCAGAACATCAATTAGCAGCCATCAGTAAAATGTTCAGGATTTGCCTTTTACCACAATTTAATCTGATTAAAGGGTGCTGTTTGGTCACCCCTGCTCCTGCCGTGTCCCCCATGAGCTCAGTATTGATGGCTTTGTCCTCAACTTCTGCTGCTTAAATGGGCAAAACATATTTTATCCTATAATTAAATGAAATGCTCTGCTGGGTGAACATTATCTTAAGTTTTATAGCATTATAGTGCTTTCTATCACCTCAATATATCACCATAGCTGTGTCACTGCAATGAGCTATGGCTGCATTATTAGTGTAATACATCATTACAGCAAGGTGCTTCCATGAGGGATTGCCTCAAAGATGAAGCCATCAAGCAGGGAAAAAACCCATCAGCAGCCTCAATATAATTACAGGATAAAAGGATGATGATGGAGTCTCATCATTATTTGACCTGGAAGTGAATGGAAGCAGGGAGAATAGAAAGCTGAAGGGAAAAGAAGAGAAAAATCCCCAAAATTTTACTCAGTGAGGGATGAGTGAGTAAAGGCAAGATCTCAGTTGCATGCAGAGCATGAGAGAGTGGTTTGGGACGTGAACAACTCTAAAGGAGCTCAACAACTCACTGAGGGGTTTCATACACATACAAATAAATAAAAATTAAACATCTATATATATATATACAAACCAGAGTTCCCATTACTTCTAATTCCATCCCCAGCCATAAATTACAACCTGCAGCCCATTAATTAAACAGTTGTAGGGAAAGTCCAATTTCCTTCATGGTGCCACAAAGGCCATTTCAAAGCTTCTGCACTTGCTGATAGCTGCTGAAAAGCAGCATTTTCCAGGAGTTTCACTAATTGGATGTATCAGGAAACAAAGGAGCTGCCAAGAACTGGCTCTCAGCTGAAGAGGGAAGGGACAATGAGGACAGGGAAGACCAGGAAGGATGAAATGGGCAAGCTCCAGGCAGCCAGCAAAATCTGACTTCAGAACTTCAAGTAGGGAAAGAAAACATTAATAAGCTTCATCTCAATAACACTGAGGGAAAAATAAATAACCTGTTCTCAGCCACTCACCCTAAAGCCCAGGGTGAGCAGGCAATGGCAGCCCAATACAGTTTCTCACACAATAATGCACTTAGAGGCTCAAATTTCCAGCCACAAAGTGCAAAAGGCACTTGGTGCCATTTAAGAGAAAAATGGGGATTTTGAATAAGAGCAGGTTCTGTTTAGCAGGAACTGATCTCTGTTTCAGGCCAGGGTGACCCAAAGTGGAATTTCCTCCCAGCTCCTCCAGTCCCCAGCTCAGGTGAGCTCTGGGATCCCTCAGTCCAGCCTGACTGTGGAGTGCAAACAGGATTTTTATGTTTTCCCATTCCTTGAACTGCACATTTTTTAGCTGACAATGAACCTCCTCGAGCCTGCTGGGCCCCAGATGCTCCAAAACTTTTGGAAAGGCAAAAGGAGTGCTGGAAAACAAATTCCAGCCAAGTTGAAATGGCTCATTACCACAGCACTAATTGTTTTCTTTACCCCATTAGTGTGGGTTTATTCTGCCGGTGGAACAGAAGTAATCCCACAATGGGTTGGGTTGGAAAGGACCTTAAAGATCATTTTATTCCAGCCTTCCATCCAACTCCCATCCAACCTGGCCTTGGGAAGAAAGCTCTCAGATTGTGTCCATGATTACTGCTATTTACCTTTGTCTGGAAGATTTCATTTTAAACTACAAATTTCAATTTTTTTTTTGCTTCAAATTGCAAAAATCTCAACTTTCCAACATTTTCAATTTACAAAGGTTTCCAATTTCTTTCAAGGCTTTTCCTTGCAGATCTGGCAGGATGATGGGAATCCAGAAAACACTGCAGGAGCAGCTGGGAAAACCCCCTGTGAGACCTGTGTTATAGGAGCTTCTTCAAGTTAGGTCTCATAAGCTCTCAGAGGTCTATAACAACACTCAAGATAGCTCAGCTACCCTTGGAAGCATAAAAATCAGTAGGATAGCTTCTATTGCAGTGTTAAAAACAAAAATGTTCAATAAAAGGCAAAATAAAAAACAGAAAAATCAAGCTAGGTGCTAGAAGTTCTTGCTCTTAGTAAAACACCTTACAAAAGTGATTTGTTTCTTTATTCACTTCTTTTTCTAGTAAATTGCCTAAGCAAGATTTTTAGCTTCTGTCCAATTAGCTAACCTTAAGTTTGAGGTGAAATCCCCTAAGCCTATGAAGTGGCTTTTTCACCCAATCAAAAAGAGAAATTTCTGAGCTTTTTAAGGAGACAAAAGATAGTTTGATCACTCCCTCGACAAAAAGCACATTCCTACATGCCCAGGTGTTTTTAACCCTGGAGAGCAAAGGCAGTGCCAGCCTGTCCCAGATTGCAATGCAAGATGTTTTCCATCTGTATGGCAGATTGTCTTTTGTCAAATGGCCAGTTTGCCTTATCTCTCAATTTGTGTGACCACATTCACACCTCCCTCAGGAGGGGACATCTGTTGATAACAGCTATTGAATGTCCCTGCATGGCTGATAAGAACTACAGCATCCCATTGGGAGACGTGAGCCCAGAAGGAGGAGCGAAGCATTCCTACCCAGATATAATCTGGAGATTCTGGAACAGCAGCCAAGCATTCCTACCTGGATATAATCTGGAAGTTTTGAGAAACTAGCACACTGGTTTTTCCACTGGATTCCCCAGAGGAACAGCAGCTGCCTCTCCTTCCACTGGATCTTCAGAGGAAGAATCCATCCTTCTCTGCAGGATCCCTGCTGCAGCAGAACCACCCCTGACACTGCAGGAGGGCTGAGCCACAATTCCAATGGGACTGCTGCCAACCCTGACCCACAGGGTGTCAGGCTGCATTGTTTATTTTATCCTTCCCCCCCCCCCCCCCTTTCCCTATTAAAGAACTGTTATTTCCTGCTCCCATATTTTTGCCTGCGAGTCCCTTAATTTAAAATTTATAGCAATTCGGAGGGGTGGGGAGGGTTTACATTCTCCATCTCAGGGGAGACTCCTGCCTTCCTTAGCAGACTCCTGTCTTTCCAAACACAGACACAGCCTCACCTGGGGGCCCCAGCCATGGCACGGGTACAGGATCGCTGTGTGGTTCTCCTGCGGGCCCTGGTCCAGGCACACGTCCTTGGCCTTGTTGTTCCGCAGCTGCCAGGGGAAAAGGGACAGAGTTATGGCAGGAGAAGGGGCAGGGTTATGGCACAGAAGTTGACAGAATTGTGGCACAAAAATGGGCAGAATTATGGCAGAAAAAGGGCAGAGTTATGGCACAACAAGGGGCAGAGTTATGGCAGTAAAAGGGCAGAGTTATAGCAGAAAAAGGGCAGAATTATGGCAGGAAAAGGGCAGAGTTTTGGCACAAAAAGGGGCAGAGTTAAGGCATAAAGGGGGCAGAGTTATGGCACAGAAAGGGCAGAGAAAAGGCACCAAAATGGCAGAATTATGGCAGAAAAAGGGCAAAGTTATGGCACAAAAAGGGCAGAGTTAAGGCACAAAAATTGGCAGAATTATGGCAAAAAAATAGTCAGAGTTAAGGCATAAAAGGGGGAGAGTTAAGGCACAAAAATTTGGCAGAATTATTGCTGAAAAAGGGCAGAGATAAGGGACAAAAGTGGCAGAATTATGGCACAAAAAGGGCAGAGTTAAGGCACAGAAGGGGCAGAGTTAAGGCACAGAAGGGGCAGATTTAAGGCCCTCTCTGATCAGAGAGAAGCAGAAAATGGATGCTCAGCCCTCTCTACCCTCTCTGGCTCTCACTGCTGTGTCACCAGCAATAATCAGGCAAGGAAAACTTGCAGAGCACTGAACCTTTCTTTAAATCCAGGGCTAAGGATGTTGGTTTTGTGTCATAATCCCATTCCAAGGAGCAGCATCCCTGGTCACAGCTGGCTCTGTGTTTGGTCATGGGAGGTGGGGACAAACCCAGGTTTAGGCTGCCAGAAGTCAATGCAGAACCCCTCAGATTTCAGTGAAATCTCAAGAGTGCTTAACAAGGCAGGGAAAAAAGCCCAACTGGAACAAGGATCACCTTGGAATCATCACATCCTTGTTCCAGCTGGGCTTTTTTCCACCCAAAACCTTTCTGAAATTTCATTTTTATGAAAATATAATTTTTTTTGGGTGAGGTTTTAGCTTGAAGGCCTTAAGTAACTTAGATAACAAATCTTTCTTGAAATGAATAAAAATGAATAACCCATCTGGGGTGCCCAGGCTTTGAGGAGCCTGCTACAAGTGCCACCACTCCATCAATTCCACTACAGCAGAGTATTTGTTATTAGTTCCCATAAATGACTCTTTCTATATCCCCAGAATGGTTTCAAAGCCAGCAGAGATTGAATTAAGTCCCCTTATTTTATCTTGTCCTTAAGCTGCTGTGACAAGGCACTGAATCCTCCAGAGACCTTGTCAGGAATTAGGCTGAGTTCAAGTCTCAGGGTTTTAGAAGATGCCTGTGTATTAAAAATACAAATACAGCTGCTTAATCCATGGAGTCAATGGGAAATATGGGTAATTTCTGTCAATTCACTAAATGATGTATTAACATCTTTTACTTTATACAGTCTTCAAGATCAGCAACAAATCCCCAAACTGGTTTTTAGAAGAAACTGGGAGCAGATTTATGCAAATTTAGATAATTATACAGAAAAAGTCAGCTTTGATTCAGACTCCTCTCCTTTGAGGCTGTTTCTCATCAGGGAGTGTAAATATTAGCAGGCTGAGCTGAGGGACTAAATTACCTCTCCATAAGCAATGGTGTTGTTGTATCTCCTCATTTCTGGATAAACATGGTCCAGGTACCACTGGAAATTTTTACACTTCAGGCTCTTCCTCAAGGCTTTCCTCTCAGAAACATCCCCAATGTCAATCCCTGGATTCTGAAAAACAACAACAGGACATCATTGAATGGTCACACTTCCAAAAAAAGCTACAATGAAAGTATTTCCCTGAGCTTTGAGATCCTTTTCAAACTGCCTGGGAACTGCCCGTGGTTGAGTAATTCCAGGAATTCTGGGATGTCCAGGGCTGAAACCATCAGAAGGAAGATGTGGCTTCCAGAGGGGGACACCAAATTCTCTGCTGGGTTTTGAGGCCCCTTGCAATGGCCATGGGCTGATGCTGGACAGGCCCTCAGGGATAATTTACAAAAGAGGAGCCAAAGGGAGAAGAAAAGGTTTGGAGGAAGGTTGGGAGGTGCAGTGAAACTGGGGGAGTCTTCTCCCAATTCTCCTGGGTTTGGATCCATCTGATAAAGACTGATCTGTACTTTTAAACAAGGTATTTTTAAAATATTTCCCCTCCTGTTTGGGTTCTGAGGCTCAGGTTTAACAGCAAGTGGATATCAGGATTTAAAACATGGAAATGCAGACCCTGGCTGGGCACTGAGCACCAAACCCTTCCCTGACCCCACTGAGACACAGCCCAGAGGAAGGGAGGGGTAAAAGGTGTAAAATAAATGGGAAAAGAATGAAGGAAAGAGAGAAAGGTTCAAGATTCAAATATAGCAGAGGCAGACAGCTGAGAATAAAGGATAAAAATTGCATGAGAAGAAAAGCTGAGGCTGAAGCTCAGCAAAATCTCTTGGCAGTTTGGGCAATTCCAGGGTGGAATGGTCTCCCTGGAGAGCCCCAGTGCTCTGCAGACACAGCTGGCCCTGAGCAATAACCCAGCAGGGGCTGGAGCAGGGCTGGAGAGCTCCCCCCTGTTCCACCCTGGCATCTGGGGCCAGTGCAGCAGGGAAGCCAAAGGAGGCACAGCAGCCCCTTCTCCCTCACTGCCTGGGCTCCCACTCTGCTCCAGCTCCTGCTCTCGTCTCTCCCAGAGATCATTAAACACAACTGGGAAAGCAATTTTCCATTACAATGCTTGTAATGATCTCCTAATGAATTATTCACTCTGCTTTAGAAGAGACACCGTTGCAGTGTGCCCCTGGTAGCTGAGAGGTAAAAATAAAGATGATTCAGTGGAGGGAGGCAGGACAGGCTGAGATCTGAGTGGGGGAGGTTGGGCTCAGAGCTGCCAGGCAGCACCTGGATGGGCAGAGTTTTGCCATGGCATCCCAAAATAATCCAGTGCACAGCCCTAAAACCTCCCCCACCCAACAGGGCTTCCCTCAAATTAAATCTTGATTTGATTGGGAAAAGACCAGTATAAAAAACTCAAATGCATTCTGGGGAGTCCAGACGTATAGGGAAGACCTACATTAAAATCTCAAGTTGATTTTGGGTCACCCAGGCCAGTTCCCATCCCCAGGTGATGCTGCCTTTTCCAAGCTCCACAGGATGGATTTTAATCCTTTCTGCAATGCTCCCAATCTGTTCCTGAGCAGGAGGATGATGCCTCGCCTCTAAAAAGGAATCAGCCTAAGGATCAGGATTTCTGATCATGAGCATTTGGATCCTGAAGCCTCTTTTTAAGATCCCCAAATTCCCTCAGTCCTGGAGGCAGCTCCCCCTGGAGTGTTGGCTGTCAAAGCAAGAGCCCTCCTGCAGCTCCCTGGAAAAGCTCTTTTTCCTTTCCCCTTTTTCCTTTCCCCTTTTTCCTTTCCCCTTTTTCCTTTCCCCTTTTTCCTTTCCCCTTTTTCCTTTCCCCTTTTTCCTTTCCCCTTTTTCCTTTCCTTTCCTTTCCTTTCCTTTCCTTTCCTTTCCTTTCCTTTCCTTTCCTTTCCTTTCCTTTCCTTTCCTTTCCTTTCCTTTCCTTTCCTTTCCTTTCCTTTCCTTTCCTTTCCTTTCCTTTCCTTTCCTCTCCTCTCCTCTCCTCTCCTCTCCTCTCCTCTCCTCTCCTCTCCTCTCCTCTCCTCTCCTCTCCTCTCCTCTCCTCTCCTCTCCTCTCCTCTCCTCTCCTCTCCTCTCCTCTCCTCTCCTCTCCTCTCCTCTCCTCTCCTCTCCTCTCCTCTCCTCTCCTCTCCTCTCCTCTCCTCTCCTCTCCTCTCCTCTCCTCTCCTCTCCTCTCCTCTCCTCTCCTCTCCTCTCCTCTCCTCTCCTCTCCTCTCCTCTCCTCTCCTCTCCCTTCCCCCTTTCCTTTTTCCTGTATTTCAGCAGCAGCTCAGGGTTTTGTGCTTTCCTATTTTCCCAGGGACATGCAACAGCTCCAGGGCTCAGCAGCTCTTTGAGGAATATTCTGTGTTCATTTTTAGCACCAGGGGGTGGCTGGACACTTGTGGCACCAGTCTGACCTCCCAGGGAAACTGGGCAGCCCCCAGTGCTTGTTCACCTGCTCATCCCACCCATGACCCAGGGGCATCATTGCCTCCCCATCATCTCCCTGGCAGTGCCAGTGCAGGAATGGGCATTGATCCTGCCAGGGGTTGGAGCCAGGAACCAGGAGATGCTCTTGACTTCCAAGATCAGACACAGCCTACAGGGAGGGCAGAGCCCCATCAGCAGCCTTGGACCTGCAGAAATCCCTCCTGGAGCCTTCCCAGAAGTGCAGGGAGTGATCCCTGTGCAGGATGTGTCCCTGGACATGCTCACGTGGTGGCACCTCATGGTTTCCCAAAGATTCACCAAGCTCTGAGGTGGCAGGATTTACACCAAAATTAATGTGTCAGATCCAAGAAAACCGGACCATTTCTGGGCAGAAATCAAAGGAACAATCAAATCTCTTTAAGAAGAAGGTTTAAGAGGAAGGGAATCCCTTCTGTGAGCCACCAACCTCCAATCCTTTACCTTTAAACTTTCCAGCACTGAGAAAAAAAATAGCCCCAGCCCCTGGGGAGCTCTGGGAGGGATCAGTGTCCACGATCTGGGAACCTGAGCTGGGCTGGAAGTGACACAGGAATAAACCTGAGGCGCTCAGTGTCACAGACATCTTTTATGAAAAATCCTTTCCTTAGGATTTTTTCTCCTGAGAAGCTGGGAGGCCTCAGGAACAAAATGTAAACAATGATTATCTGCTGCTGTGGAACGCAACAGGTGCATCTGGGATTGGTCTCATGGGGTTGTTTCTAATTAATGGCCAATCACAGTCAGCTGGCTCGGACACAGAGCCCAAGCCACAAACTTTTGTTATCATTCTTTCCTATTCTATTCTTAACCAGCCTTCTGATGAAATCCTTTCTTCTATTCTTTTAGTATAGTTTTAATAAAATACATATCATAAAATAATAAATCAGCCTTCTGAAACATGGAGTCACATCCTTGTCTCTTCCCTCATCTTCAGACCCCTGTGAACACCATCACACTCACAGTGCTGACTGCCATCAATGGTATGAATGCAGACAGATTCCACCTGCAGAGCAGTGTCAGGACATCCCCTCATGCCGGGTAAACACTCAGGGGGGCGAGATAAACACCACAGTCCAGGTTTAATTCTTAGAACCACACTGGAAAGGCTGTGGGAACAGCAGGAATCCCTGCAGCTCGTGGAGCCTCTCCCTCAAAGCCAAGGGAGCTCTGCTGGGGCTGACACCCGGAGGTTAGGGCTGAGCTTAGGGACAGAAACTGCTCCAGAATTCAGGCTTTAAGCAGCAGGGGCTTGTTGTATTGCACTAAATAGTTTATTTCGTTGTTGTTTTGCACTGGGCGATTGGAAATTTATCCTGAGTATGTTATGTCACTAGATTGTTATTTCCCCTCTCCCATCACACACTCTTTCCCTCATGCATCCCTCTGCTATATGCCCTGGTGGTTCAGCCCCTAGTTACCCCTCCCCTCGCCCCTCCCCAATGGTATCCCATTGGCTGCAGTCTTCTTTCCCCGCCCCCATCCCCTCAGGTATAAAAGTCCACTGCAAGGATGTCATGCCCTCTTTTACACCTGGGTGGTCGCGGGAGCCAGAAGTGTCCCTTCACAAGCCAATAAACAGGACACTCGTCCCCACGTGGAGAAGCATGCTTCTTGTGTTTTACTTTGTCCATGTAAGACCGTGTGGGCCAGAGTCCAGAGCTGGCCGGGTTGGTCTCATACAACAGCCCGAGACACACGGAATTCTTACAGGTGGCACCCAACATGGAGCACAAATGCAATTCTTACAGGTGGCGCCCAATGTGGGACACGAACGGAATTCTTACAGGTGGCGCCCAATGTGGGGCACGAATGGAATTCTTACAGGTGGCACCCAACATGGGGCATGGAGGGAATTCTTACAGGTGGTGCCCAACATGGGGCACAGAGGGAATTCTTACAGGTGGCACCCAACATGGGGCACGGAGGGAATTCTGACAGGTGGCGCCCAACATGGGGCACGGAGGGAATTCTTACAGGGGCCCTCGGGGGCAGGCTGTACCTCCAGGGGCAGGTTCCAGGCGATGTAGACGTGCCACTTGTAGTCGTCCATCCAGACCTCGGCCACGCGCAGCGCGTTGCGCTTGGTGTAGAAGCCGATGTTGTTGTTGTAGGGCTTCTTCTTGCGCTCGATGTGCGCCACCCTGGAGCAGGGCAGCACCTCCATGCTGCCCCCGCACAGCCACACCTGCAACACAGCCACCAAAGACACTCAGCACAGGCACCCAGGTGTCCTGCTTTAGGGCAAATTTGGGAGAAAACCCACAAAAGTGGCCCCTCCAGAAAGCAAACCCACACAGCATCTCCGCCCAGGAAGGATTCCTTGGAGAGAAGTGGAAAGAACCTTTTATTTAACAGGCACAGCACCCCCCAGCACACAAAATGAACAATACCAGATGACAATATGTCAGAACCCAGGACATTCCTCTGGCTGCCCTGGAGGACTCAAGACCCTGCCAGGGGCTCAGAGACCTCGGCATAGAGCCCAAGACCCCTGTACCTTTGACCTTGACCCATGGAAAAAAATTACCAACCTTTATATGAAGAATTACAAGTCAAGAGAGTTTAAGTAGAATAATAGTTTATCACAGAGTGAAAACCAGATTTTTTGCAGTTTTTAGAATAGGGGTTCAGGGGGCAAGATGGAGGAATCTGGGCATGTCTAGTCTTTTTCCTTCTTCTTGGCCTCCATCTTCTGCTGTGATGGTGGCACTTTTAGATTGGTTTAGAGTAGAAGCTCACTGTTTAACATAGGTGATAGGTATTGAGAAGTTATGGTAAATATTGTACATGTAGTTTTTAGTATAAAAAGACAACACCATCCCAAGGATGGATACTATGCCACAACCCAACCTGCTGGACAGACCTGCGGCGGGTAAGAGAAAGAATGTGATAGATAAGAAACAATAAACAACCTTGAGAATGAGAACAAAAGAATCCTGACTCCTTCTTCGATGGCCAGGCAGGGAAAAAAAAGCTTGTAGCTATCTCAGAGTCACTCTGAGCAGCAGAGATTCTGAGAGCAACACTCTGCCTGAGAACAACACACCACTCTGACAAAGATGAAAGATTCAGAAAGTCTCTCTTGGGGGTGGTCGCAAAGCAGCACCATGTACTGCCCTGTCTGTGTGTCCTGCTGGCCGTGGGGGAGCGGCTGATAGCAAAACTGTGAAAAGTTTGCATATTATATGGCTCCATGCAGATATTTACTGTATCTATTGTGTTGTATTGATTAGTAGTGCTGTATTAACATTTTAATAGTATGGTAAATGTAGTTTGGTAGTTAAAATGTAACTTTTGTAGTTAAAATAGGAACTATGTATGTGGGATATTTTTTTAAGAAAGGAATGAGGTACTTGCACCAGATAGCAGCCACAGGACACCTAAATCCTTCAGAGAAATGGAATTTATTGCTCTATTATCAGAAGAAACTAACTTCTTCCTGTCTTGCTCAGCCCTGGAGATGCTGTCAGGATTCAGAGGAAGAAGCTGACGCTGCCCAGACAGAATCCTGTGTTTGAATGGAATTTATGCATCATGGATGAGGTGTATGAATATGCAACAGGCTATTGCTTTTAAGGGTTAATCCTCTGTTAATGTGGGTCCTTTTTTGGGCTTATTTTGCCCAGGAAAAGGTACCCAGACTGTCTATAATTCTTTGTTTTTATTGTTTCATATTGTCCTAATCTCAATTGTTCAAATTTTATTACTCTAATTATATTACTGTTTTTATAATAATTTTATTACGATTAAACTTTTAAAATTTTAAAAAACCAAGTGATTGGCACTTTTCACAAAAATTTTGCTCCTCAGAGCCAGTCTTGAAGGCACGGAACATAATATCCAGCATAAACAGAACACACAAATGGGGATACAAGCACCATAACGTCACCCTAGGACACCAGGGCAGGGGAAGAAAGGAGTTCTGAGCTCTCCACATTATCTCATGATCCTGTGTCTCATCCTGGCAGCAGAGCCCATGGCCAGGTGCGGCCTCTGCCGAGCACTGACACACACAGGGGCATTTGTGGGGCTTGGAAGGATCTTTATGTCCCTTCCAAGCCAAACCACCCTTGGATTAACCTGTGCCCAAAGCTTTAGAGGGATCAGGTCTCTGCTCACCCAGTGAAGGATCCAGTGCTGCATTTTCCCCCCAAATAAAAAGCATCAGTGACTGGAATAGCTCAAACAATTCCAGATCCCCTCCTGCAGAAGGGATGAGTCAGTGAAACATATGGCAGGGACAGATTTTTGCCACTTGAAAATGTTTGTTCATTATTGTTCTTTCACGTGCTGCTTCAAATTCCCTTAAATCGCAGTTTACAAGTTAATAAAGTCTTGTGAGATCCTCTTTTGATCTCCCACACAGAGGATCTGCAGGAAGACTTGTAATACCTGCCTGTTTGTCACCATCAAGAATTATTTACCTTCCAGGCAGGACTGCAGGCCCTGGGCAGTCCCTCCAACGCCCCATTCCAAGCAGGCAGCTCTGCACGACCATTCTGCACAATTATTGGAACACCCAGCTGTCATAGACATCTTTTATGAAAAATCCTTTCCTTAGGATTTTTCCTCCTGAGAAGCCGAGACACCTCAGGAGCAAAATGTAAACATTGATTATCTGCTGCTGTGGAATGCAACAGGTGCATCTGGGATTGGCCCATGCTGGATGTTTGTAATTAATGGTCGATCACAGCCCAGCTGGCTCAGACAGAGAGTCCGAGATGAAGCCTTTGTTATCATTCTTTCCTATTCTATTTTTAGCTAGCCTTCTGATGAAATCCTTTCTTCTATTCTTTTAGTACAGTTTTAATGTAATATATACCATAAAATAATAAATCAACCTTCTGAAACATGGAGTCAGATCCTCGTTTCTTCCCTCATCCTTGGACCCCTGAGAACACTGTCACACGCAGCATTTCTGGGGTCCCTTCCAGGCTCACCACCTCTCCTCCCACCTGTGGGCCATCATTTTCATGGAGCCTGCTGGATTCTCCCTTCCAGCAGCATCAGGAGCCCCCAGCCTGGAGCAGTGCCCGGTGTCACCTCCCAGGGTGGCTTTGGCCCCTCCAGGGTGGGCACATGCCCAGGGGACAGCAGAGATGTGGGAATGCGCTCCTTGTTGATGGAGCGACAAAACCATCCTTTGTCTCCTTAAAAAGGAAAAAAGCCCAGAAGTTTCTCTCCTCAATTGGGTAAAAAGACACCTCATAGGACCTGGGGGACTTCACCGCAAACTTAAAGATAGCCAATTGCACAGGAACCAAAAAAGTCCCACTTAAGCAATTCACTAGAAAAAGAAGAGAATAAAGGAACTAATCACTTTGGTGGGGTATTTTACCAAAAGCAAGAACCTCTTGCACCTGGCTTGGGTTTTCTTTGTAAAGAGTTTTGTTATTTTGCATTTTATTAAAAACTATTCTGTTTCCAACACTACCACAGAAGCCATCCTGCTGAATTTATGCCTTGTAAGGTAGCTGAGCTATCTTGGGTGTGATATAAATCTCTAAAAGCTTATGAGACTGGGCTCAAGGAGACCCTTATATCACAGAGTGGGGTGGCACAGCCAGGGGACCCCTTCCCTCAGGATACCCCTGCTCCTCAGGCTGTTCCCTCCTGGATTGCTGCACAACAAAACACCTGAGTGTGAAAAATGCATATTTTATGACTGGCTTTTGGCAAATATTAAAATGAATATTATACGTGTTATGTTAGGAAGTTATGCTGTATTAATTCTCTTAAGTAGTGTGTGAAATGTAGTTTCAGGTTATAACATAATGTTGAAATAGAAACTATGCTATGTAGGGTACTTTTTTTAAAGAAAGGATTGGAATGAGATAGCAGTCACAGGACACCTGAATCTCTCAGAGAAAGAGAATTTATTGCTCCATTATCAGAAGAAATGAACTTCCTGCCTTGCTCAGTCCTGGAGATGCTGTCAGGATTCAGAGGAAGAAGCTGACACTGACCAGACAGAATCCTGTGTTTGAATGGAATTTATGCATCCTGGATGAGGTGTATGAATATGCAACAGGCTGTTGCTTTTAAGGGTTAATCCTCTGTTAATGTGGCTCCTTTTTTGGGCTTATTTTGCCCAGAAAGAGGTACCTGGACTGTCCCTAACTCTTTGTTTCTATTGTCTCATACTGTCTTAATCGAAATTGTCCAAATTATTATTACTCTAATTATAGTACTGTTTTTATAACCATTTTTTTATCATTAAACTTTTAAAATTTAAAAAAACTGAGTGATTGGCATTTTTCACGCTGAGCCTGTTCTATCAGCTGCTGCATAAACTTGCAGAAAAAATCCCATTGTATTCCTGCTCTGTCATTTGACCTTTCAGAACACTTTAAAGACAATTTCATGCCCCAGAGAGGACTCAGAGCTGGTCTCTCACACAGGGACCTGCCTGTCCCTCCCGGTGCCTCCCCTCCTCCTCCCACCCCAGCCAACTCAACAAGGTCCTCTCAAGGTTTGCCACAGGCCACAGGCAAAGCAAATCAGAGCTGAACCAGGCAACCCCACAGAAAAACAGATATATTTTTAAAGGAATATTCCTAAGGCAGAAACTGCCTGCGTTTCTTGCCTGCTCACTTCTTTAATTTCTCAACATCTTGGTGAAACAGAGGAAGGAGCTCTGCCCTTAGGTGCTCCCAAGGCTGCTGGGCTCAACCACTACACTGAATAAATCTTCCACTCCAGAGTGATCCCCAGCATCACCTGGTTTTGTACTTTTTGGGATTTGTTGGGTTTTGTCCTGATTTAAAATCAGAATAATTATTTTGAAACTACTAAAATAATAATTAATTTTCCAGCAGCCCACCCTGAGTCACACCATTGCACTGTTACCCTTCTGAGCTTCAGTTAAATAATTCATGTCAGATTCCTCAGATTTCAGGAATATCTGCACAAACCACCTGGAAATCCCCACATTGGGATAACCTGGGTGAGGCAGAGAGCTGGGCACTGAGCAAAGGGCACATCCACAGCCTGGCCCAGAGAGATCAATACAAACTTAATTCAGGAATTATCCAAGGAAAGACCATACATCGACCTCCTAAACAGAGCCTGAACTGCCACTATAAATTTTTAAAACTCTCATTTTTATAAAGTATTTATAAATATTTCTGCTGGGAACAACAGGAGCAAAGAGAGCTGTGACCCAGGAATGTGGGAACCCAGCACATCCCTCTGGCTGCCCAGGATGGCCAGGACCCTGCCAGCGGGCTCAGAGACCCTGGCACAGAGCCCAGAACACCTGTGGGTTTGATTATGACCCATGGAGCAAATTACCAACCTTAGATGAAGATCAGCAAGCCACAACAGTTTAGGCAGAATAGTAGTGAAGTTATCACAGGGTGAAAAAGTAGATTTGGGGGTTTTTTTGGTATGGGAGTTCAGGAGGCAAGATGGAGGGATCTGGGTGTGCCCAGCCTTTCTCCTTCTGCTTTTTGGCCTCCATCTTCTGCTGTGATGGTGGCACTTCTGGATTGGTTTAGAGTAGAAGCTCACTGTCTAACATAGGTGATAGGTATTGGAAAATAACTGTAAATATTGTACATGTAGTTTTTAGTTTAAAAAGATAACACAGGCCGGGGGCAGGCAGAGTGCCTCTGACTGCCTTGCTGAGCAGACCTTGGCAGGGCAGGAGAAAGAATTTTACAGATAAGATACAATAAACAACCTTGAGACTGAGAAATGAAGAGCTCTGACTCCTTCTTCAAATGCCGGGCTGGGAAAAGAGACTTTCGAACTTATCTAACTTATCACTGTGACCAGCTAGAGACCCCGACACAGGAATGGCCAAGTCACACTGGAATCTGTCCTAGGATCAGGAGCTGTTTGTTGCAACGTGGCCCCGCAGGAATTTCTGCCCCCAAAATGCAGGGGAAGAGCTGCACAGGGAGCTCAGCCCGAGGGAATCCCCCATGGCTGTGGAGCTGTGCCTGCCCCACAAGCTCAGAGTGAGACCTCAGCCCTTAGCACAATTCAAGGGCACAGAATTGCTTCTCTGCTGCCCACAGGACACAGCCAGAAGGGTCCAGTGCATCCCAACTCCCAGACACTGCCCTGATGTGCCAGCCTGAGTTCACCCCGTGGCACCCAGCCTGGGGCAGGAGGGTCCTTGGGGACATTGGTGTCCCAGCTGAGCAGCCACTGACCCAGCAAAGCCCTTTAACACACACAGCACCTTCCTGCTAAGGAATGCCCCTGGATTTGTTATAGATACACATTACAATATTGGCTTTTCACATGTGTTAAAATGAATTTTATATGTGAGGTGGTAAAGTAACTTTGTTATGAAGATACAGCTTTTATTTCTGCTGTTAATTAAGCTTAGACCTGGTAGTGCAATAGCAGATATCAGTGTGGTTGTGTTAAAATGCCTGCTGGGATGGGATAACACCCAATGCACATAGGGTGAGGAACACAGGATGGGGACACCTGTACAGATCTGCCAACCAGCAGTACTCACTGGCTGAAGATAATGCTGGCCAAGGCCAAAGCTGAAGGTGATGATAAAAAAGGACTAAAACTACAACCAAGGAATGTGCATGCTCTAAAAAGGTGAACCCAAGGAGGAGCCATGCTAAACAGTTCTTGGAATATGGAAACTAGTTTGGGGAAAAGTTTACCGTGCATAAGGGTCTATGAATATGCAATGAGCTGATGTAATTAAAAGGTATTAAGGATTATACCCAAAGGTAACAGGGGATGCTCTTGGCTAAATGCCAAGATGCACCTGGCCATAATAACCTTTGGTCTATAGTCCTTGTCTCCCATTGTCCTTTATTAAACTTTTTACATTTTCACAGGAGAGTGAATGTGTTTTTCACAGATTTTTCATGGAATCACATAATCCCAGAATGGTTTGGGTTACAAGGGACCTCAAGGCCCATCCAGTGCCACCCCTCCATGGCAGGGACACCTCCCACTGTCCCAGGCTGCTCCCAGCCCTGTCCAGCCTGGCCTTGGGCACTGCCAGGGCTCCAGAGGCAGCCACAGCTGCTCTGGGCACCCTGTGCCAGGACCTGCCCACCCTGCAGGGAACAATTCCTAACTCCCAATATCCCATCCATCCCTGCCCTCTGGCAGTGGGAGCCATTCCCTGTGATCCCTTGGAAATTGTCCCTCTCACACAGAGCCATGCTCAGAGACTCAGGGTACAGGAATTCAGCAGGTTCAATATGATGAGCAAGGCTCCAGTTTTCCCTGTTGTCTGCCATTCCCATTCCCACACAACAATTAAATTGCCACTCATTCATGAAGTGATACAGAACTAAAAATAGACCCAGTCCCCTCAGAAAATGAGGGTGAGTAAAAAACATCTCCATCAATCCACACACAGGAGGAATAAAACCATAGGAAATACTGGGATTTATAAATAACCAGTTAACACCACACTCTAGTGAAGGAATCCCAGAGAAACAAACAGAAAACAAATCCATCACCCAGAGATCTTTGATGTGTTTTGCAGAAAGCTGCTGGGGAATACACTTGTAATTCTTCTCCAAGGAAAATGTGACAGTGCTAATGATTCAGCATGGAAAGCAGTGATTTATCTTGGGGAGGGAAATGTCCAAGCACAGCTGACACTGCACTGCTCAGTCTGCTTCCCAGGAGCTTTGGCACATGAGAGAAGGAGCCTCAGGGGGACCTTCTTGTTTTCTACCCGAGAGGAGTTTTGTCTTTGGTTACAAGATGTGTCTGGGTGTGTGTTCTATCCCCATCTGTCAGAGCTGGGGCAGCTCTCTGCTGTCCATGGGGCAGTTGTTTCTTTATCTCTCCCACACCAACCCTCCCTCCAGCAGATCTCTGCTGTCCATGGCCACTGAGTGTCCCTGCAGGGCTGATCCAATGCCAGCATCCCATGGGGAGATGCTCCGCCCAGGGGAGGAGCCAAGCATTCCTGCCTGGATCCAATCTGAGCCTGGCACAGCACAGCAGCCTTTGCCCCCTGCACTGCCAGAGGAGCAGCTTTCTGCTGCCCTGCATGGCCAGAGGGAGCCCAGGCCCATCTGCAGCAGCCCTGGAGCTGCAGAGGAAAACTCCCCCCTTGTGCAGGATCCCTGCTGCAGCAGAGCCACAGCTGGCACTGCAGGAGGGCTGAGCCCCCCTGGGATGGGGCTGGGACACTCCCTGACACACAGGGGTCAGGGACTGCTCTCACTCTGGCTGTGTGAGCAGTGAAGAGGCTCCAGGAGAGCTGGAGAGGGACTGGGGACAAGGGATGGAGGGACAGTAGACAGGGAATGGCTTAAAAACCACAGAAACCAGGGATGGATGGGATATGGGGTAGGAATTCCTGGTTGTGAGGGTGGGGAGGCCCAGAGAACAGTGGGGACAGTGACCATGTTGGGTGCTGGCCATGGTGGCCTGGCTGGAGCATGGTGTGACATCCGTGAGGAGCACTGGCAGCTCCCATGAAGCCCTGCCTTTATTTGCCCAGAGCTTGGCCAAATTTTAACAGTTCAGACTGAAATCCACCCTGGACCAGCTCGAGCTCTGCAGTTAATGCAAAGAGACAACATCTAATGGTGTCAGGACATGTCTGCAAGGGAAACTTGGAGTCTCTCAATGCATTGTGACAGAAGGAAATGGGGGAAAACTCTTCCCTAACTTTCATTCCACCCACTCTAGGCTTTTCAGCTAATAACTTCATTTCTAAGGTGATTAGCAACCCCCTGCCTTAATTAGCCATAGATTTCCCATTTAGCAGCTTTGCCTTATCTTTGCTCCCCTCTCTCCTTTGAAAAGTAACTTCCAAAGTTAGGGGGAAAACACAATTACAGGGCAGCAAGGATAATTCAGAATGTACCAGCACAAAGGGCTGAACAATCAAACCCAGAAACAGCAGAAAAGGCAAAGAAAGAATTATTTCTCCTGTGCAGTTCTGAGAGACTTTATCTCTCCAAATTATTGCTTTTGTGGAAACAAACAACATGCACAGGCACATTCCCACATTCCCATCCCTCCTGTTCCCACCTGGCCATGCCCATCCCATGTTCCCAGAGGAGTAGGCCCCAAGCCAAGATCCTGCTGCCAGGAATGGGATGGAGAAGCTGCTCTCCAAACCCCTGTGCTCCCTTTGTTTCCCTGGCACAAGGAATGCAGCAGGGGGACACCCCTGTCCCAACCAGGCTGGTCAACCCCAGCTTTGGGAGATAAACACCTCCCAGAATGTCACTGTCATATTTTCTGAAAAATCCCTTTAGCAGGATTCTTCTCCTGGGAAGCTGAGAAGCCTCAGAGAAGAATGAAAACAATAATTATCTGATTGCTTCTCCTGTGTTTTGCTGCTTTGGAATGTGGTTGGAGGCTGTTTATCCAACAGGTGAATGTTTGATTGGTTCCTTGTGAATTGTTTTTACTTAATGACCAATCACAGCCAGCTGTGTCAGACTCTGAGGAGTCAATAATGAGTTTTTCATGATCATTCTTGTTCAGCCTTCTGTCTGTATCCTTCTCTTTCTTTAGTATAGTTTTAGTATCTGAGTTTATTTAGTATATAGTAATATATATAGTATATATATTATATAGTTTATATAGTAATATATATAGTATATATGGTATATATAGTATATATGGTATATATAGCTTATTTAGTATTTAGTATATTTATGCCTCCTGAGCCCCCATCTGGCTGAGAGCACATCCCTGCAGAGCACAGAGCTCCAGAGAGGTTGGATGCTATTGTGGAACAATGTAATTAATATAATATAATATAATATAATATAATATAATATAATATAATAATCAGCCTTCTGAGAACATGGAGTCAGATTCCTCATCTCTTATCTCATCCTGGGGACCTCACAAACACCTCCCATCACCAGCTGGTGGGTGACCATCCCATTCCATAACCCTCACACCTACCAGGCTGGCTGCTTTTGGCATTTTTCATGGATATATTTACACAGGGATGGGTGTTGGATCCTTAATCAGCCCTGGAGCTCCTCCAGGCTCTGGGAGTGCCACTGGCTCCTGCCACCACCCTAGCAGGGCTGCAGCAGTGGGATCACATGAAGGGAAGCAAGGAAACACACATAGAGGGGAACAAGGGGAGGGAGATCAGCTGCCTTTGGGAACTCTGGAACTTGATCTCTGCAGTGTATGAGCACTCCAGGAAGAGGAAATTGTGGATTTTCAGAGATCACATCATGCCTGGGGGTTTGGGGTTGGTCTCTGCCACCTCTGAGGCTCAGCAGGGTCGCCCCCAGGCCCACACCCAGAGCCAGGGGATGCAGAAACATTTCCAAGCCCAGGAACCAAACCCTGTGGCACATCCCTGGCACAGGCAGCAGCCCTGGATGGACCCACCTAAGCATCCTGCTGGAAATCCCTGCCCAGCTCCATCCTGAACAAGTGGAGAATTCTCCTGGACACGTGCAGGGAGACCTCAGGGAGACTCCACGTCCTGCACTTGGAACAGGACAGGGAATTTCATTGCTGCACCTGTAGATTTCTTTCCTCTGTCCTGAGGCCACAGAAAATCTCTCAGAGAGGATCAGAAGCATTAAGATCAGGCCCAGTATCCATGGGCCAACTCCCTAAAATGGGATTTTCAAATGGACCTGCCCATCCCAGCCCACATCCATTCCAGCAGAGAATGGAAAGTGGAGGACAGGGTTAGAACAAATATTAAAAACTTAATTATTTTTCTTCTTTGGCTCTCCTTTTCTTCTGTTTTACCCTCATGGATGATACACTTAGGCCAGGTTCCTGTCTATCTTGTTCCAGACCAATAACAGAAATGTCCAAATTGTCCAGTGTCCCAATGTCCAACCTTTCCTAAATTAATTCCTTTTGTAATGGCAACTAAAATGCCAAAGGAGAGTGGAATCAGAGGCACTCCACAACCCCTAACCTGCAGCAAAAATGGGTAATAACCAATTTTCATCCTCAATGAACAGCTGAACATCTGACACATTGAGAGGTGAGAATAAAGCAGGATTCCCATCCATGCAGAACAGGGATTCTCCAGGAGGAGCATTCCCACCCACTGCAGTGACTTTGCTCACCCTGCAGGCTTTTCCAAGGAAAAATCTCTGCGGTGCTTCTCCAACAAATGCAGCCCAACCTGCTTTAACCTGACTGCAAAAGGGATTGATGTGACCTCATCACCTGAGATAAGATCCATCAGAAGCTTGGTGGGAAGCTGCATTTCAAAGATGGCAATCCCAAAGCCCAGCATCCTTTTATTGCCTGTCAGGACTCCTTAAGGGTTATCCCTCACTCTGGGCAGTGCCTGGGCTGCTCAGCTCTCCCCATTCAGCTCCTCTGGCAGAACTTTATTGGAGGTCTTTGATCAGTAAAAGTAGAGGCTGAGCTTTAAAAGCCTCCAGCTTGTCACCAACCTTTGTTCTGAGACCTCAGGCACAGTTCAGGTCCTTGTGTGACCAAAAGGAATTTGGTAAGATCCATCAGAAGCTTGATGAGAAGCTGCATTTCCAAGATGGCCATCCCAAAGCCCAGCATCCTTTTACTGACTGTCAGGACTCCTTAAGGGTTATCCTTAAGGATCCTCTGGAATGACAAATGCCCACATCCCCTTGGCTGGGAAAACTGCTGGAAAGCTGCATTTCCCTTCCCTGGGCACCAGGAGTGATACCTGAATTTCTGCAGCCACAGCACCCACAAACACTGCAGCTTTGTCATTTTAGTGCTCCCAGAAGTAAATTTTTTTAAAAAGAGGAGCAGAGTATTTTTAAATCTCAGCTCTCCTCTCAGGTTTGGTATGGCTCCCAAGATATTAAAGTCTCTTTTTTTCCCAGCCCCACGACCAAAGAAGAAGTTGAGATTCCTCAGCTCTGCTTTTCAAGGTTGTTTATTTTCTCTGATCTGTTCCATCCTGTCTCTGACCTGCTGAGATCTGTCCAGCAGGTCGGGTTGTGGCACAGACCCTGCCCTTGGGCTGGTGTTGGCTTTTTATACTAAGAACTGGGTGTACTTTATTTACAATAATTTTCCAATATCTATCACCTATGTTAGACAGTCTGTCTCTGCTCTAAACCAATCCAGAAGTGCCACCATCTGTTCCAGATTGCAAGGCAAAATGTTTTCCATTACCATCTGTGTGGCAGATTGTCTTTTGTCAAGTGGGCAGTTTGCCTTATCTCTCTCTTTGAGTGACCACATTCACACCTCCCTCAGGAGGGGACATCTGCTGATAACAGCTATTGAATGTCCCTGCATGGCTGATAAGAACTACAGCATCCCATTGGGAGGTGTGAGCCCAGAGGGAGGAGCCAAGCATTCCTACCCAGATATAATCCAGAGGTTTTGAGACACCAGCACGGCTTCTCCACTGGATTCCCCAGAGGAACAGCAGCTGCCTCTCCTTCCACTGGATCTTCAGAGGAAGAATCCATCCTTCTCTGCAGGATCCCTGCTCCAGCAGAACCACCCCTGACACTGCAGGAGGGCTGAGCCACAATTCCAATGGGACTGCCACCAACACCCTGACCCACAGGGTGTCAGGTTGGGTTCTGACTCTGTCAGTGTTGTTCTAGTGTATGCATTGTTTATTTTATCTTTTTTTTCCCTCCCCAATTAAAGAACTGTTATTTCCTGCTCCCATATTTTTGCCTGAGAGCCCCTTAATTTAAAATTTATAGCAATTTGGAGGGAGGAGCTTTACATTTTCCATTTCATGGGAGGCTCCTGCCTTCCTTAGCAGACTCCTGTCTTTCCAAACCAAGACACATCACTGCAGAAGATGGAGGACAAGAGGAAGAAAAAGAAGGACAGAACACACCCAGATTCCTCCATCTTGCTTCTTGGACCCCCATTCTAAATCCCCAAAATTCTACTTTTTCACCCTGTGACAAATTCACTATTATTCTACTCAAACTCTTGTGGCTTGTAAATCTTCACACAAAGTTGGTAATTGTTTCCATGGGCTAATATTGAAGGCACAGGTGTTTGTGACTCTGTGCCAAGGCCTCTGAGCCCCTGCCAGGGTCTGGAGTCATCCAGGGCACCCAGAGCAATGTCCCAACACTCTCCCAGCTGCACTGCAGGCTCTGCTGGAGCCCAGCTCTGCCTCCTGAGCCCCCATCTGGCTGAGAGCAAATCCCTGCAGAGCACAGAGCTCCAGAGAGGTTTGGAGCTATCGTGGAACAAATCTGGCTCTTCCTAATGAGTTTAGAGCTGAAATTCCTCAGTGCTCTGATGTTATCTGCTCAGCCTTGGCAGCGTGACAAGGACCTGATTATGTTGTAATAGCATAATGCAAAGATTATTACAGACTCATAAAAGACAAGTGCCTCCAAACCAGCATCCACAATACCTGGAGGCCCTGAGAAGGAGCTGAACATGCTGGGCTTTGTGCACTCCCAGCACAGAAATTACCTGCAGGATCTGACCCTGATCTGCTTGGAGGTTGCTCTTTTTTTATTATTTTATTGCCAGTAATGTACCAAAAGCATCTTGATCTCATTTTCCTATTACCATTTCTGTCAGAGCTGTAAAAATAAACCTGCATAAATAGCTCCCCAGGATTTTGATCTATTTTTCATGCACAAAGAGCCTTTGGAGGAAACCATGTACAGCTGGTTCTTCAGCCTTACAGATTCCATGTGGGGAGTGGCAGGAGGAGGGGGAAGGTGCCAGGGAGCACTGGAACCATGAGAGGTGGTTCTGGAACAGAATTATTGATGCAGAGAGAGGCAGCTGAGGGATGGAGCAGCTGCTGAGCTGACAGCACCCAGCTCCATGGGGCTGCTCCAGCCTTTGTGACTCCAGCACATCACAGTGCTTTGTGAGCTGTAACTTAGATATCCCACCATTCCTGTTGGGGAGGTACTGGGAGGGAGCAAATACCCTCTGCTTGCAGACAGGCCCAAGGGTCAGAGCAGACCCTACAGCTTGGCAGAAGGGGCCCAAAGAGGAGCTTTAGGGTTTAAAATGTAACACAGTGTGGTAATGTAGTGATTCTTATAGGCTGTATGGAAATGCTATAGGATTTGTATCTTGTACTAGATTGGTTAGTGAGAATCAGAATATTCAACACAGAAGAAGATTTATGGTATTGTAACGGGAACCTCGCCCTCTTACCCTCTTACTCTCTCTCTCATCCTCTCTGCCTCTCTCTCCCTCTCTGGGCCTTGCTCTGAGCTGTGTTTGGCAGCTCCCAGCAGGGCCCTGCCCCCAGGCCCTTTGCAATAAACCCCAAGTTCCTGACCTGCCTGCAGACATCTCTGCTCTCTGTCCATCCTACCCCCCGACGCTCCTACAAGGAGCTGTGCCACGGTTCTGCCCCTCTCTGCACCCTCTGCTTGTTCTCCCTGACAGAGATAAAACCTCCTCTCCAGTGGAGCCATCATGTCCTTGGAAATAACAAACACTTTGAACAGGAAAGTTTAGAGTATGGAAGTTTAAAGCCTGAGAAATCTCTGTGGCTGGAGAAAGTGCCATCAGCAAACTCCCTGAGAAGTGACTGTCACAGAGTGTGATGGTGTTCACAGGGGTCTCAGGTTGAGGGAAGAGATGAGGATCTGACTCCATATTTCAGAAGGCTGATTTATTATTTTATGATATATATTACATTAAAACTATACTAAAATAATAGAATAAAAGATTTCATCAGAAGGCTAGCTAAGAATAGAATAGGAAAGAATGATAATAAAGGTTTGTGGCTCGGCTCTCTGTCTGAGCCAGCTGACTGTGATTGGCCATTAATCAGAAACATCCACATGAGATCAATCACAGATGCACCTGTTGCATCCCACAGCAGCAGATAATCAATGTTTACATTTTATTCTTGAAGCCTCTCAGCTTCTCAAGAGGCAAAATCCTAAAGAAAGGCTTTTTCATAAAAGTTGTCTGCAAGAGAATCCCATTTTTATTATTAATGGCATTAACATTCAGTCTGATCTGGTTCTAAGCCTTGTTCGGATGTTAATTCCTGCCCTCCCTGAGCCCAGCCCAGCACAACTCCCAGGGTCTGCCCCAGGGTTTCAGCCTCTCCTGTCTGAGGAGAGCAGCAGCAGCTTTGTGCTGAGCCCAGAAAGGGCCTGGGGAGGGCTGGGGTTGGGAAGGGTGAAAGTGTGACAGGAAAGTCTCACAGATATCTGTGCTTGGCAGGAAGATCTCTGAATGCAGAACCTGAGAATGGAATAGAGATGGAAAAAAGTTTTTGATACAGAAGAACAACAGATGTGTAAATTGAGGATTGCTGAGCCAGTCTTACTAGACAATGAAGAAAGCCAAGGTTAAGTTGAACTGGAAGGAGGTTTTATGACTTAGAGCAAAGGATAAGCTGACCACAAACAAAAAAGATGTTTTTACCAAGCAGAAATAGGAAAAGCAGAAAGATACCACAGGCAAACAAACATGCCAGTGTGGCAAGGAGAAAAAAGGTCTAAGAATTTACCACTGCAAGAAAACTGAAAAAACAACTTGAAGCTTAAACTGTATCACACTAATTCATGTGATTGGATAGTAATGACCATAATATGGTAATGAGAGCAGTAATGATAGGCTATAGATAAAAGTTAAGGTATGTGCAAAGGTATAGATTGGTTCTACTGTACTAAGATGCTCAGCAAAGAAAAGTATAGAATGCATTGTAACCTAAATTAAGGATCTCCAGGCCTGCCTGCAGCTGGAGCTGACAGCTGTGGGCACAGCTCTGTCACCCACCACCCTGAACTGCTGTAACACTTGGATACAATAAACTGCATTTTGTATACAATAAACTGCATTTTGAAGAGCCACCTGGAGTCCCACATCTCTCATTCAGGCTCTTCCTGGCTGTGGTGGATGCAGGTGTTACATCCCCCCCTTTAATGAACCTTCTGTTGGTGGATGAAAATGCAAAGGGATCTTAGTCAATCCATCCCCTTCTTGTCCAGTGGTGAATTTATGAGTTTGCATTGTTTATTGCAGCTAAAGAATCACAGAGCTCAAAAACATCCCCAGGTTTTCTGGCAGAGCAGCCTCAGGGGCCCTCCCTGAGCAAAACCCCAGCCAAGGCAGGCAGAGCACATTTGGAATTGCAGTTTGGGGTGATCCATGACAGGAGCACCTTCAGTCCCAGCTCCATGAGGAGATCTGAGGTGACAGCAGAGCCACCCCTGCCCAGCCACAGCCACCCCTGCCACCTGCAGCTGCCCCAGTGTCCCACAGCTGATCCTGGCACAGCTGATCCCACGCTGGGGCTGGGCTTTGGGCTGGAAGGGGACCCCAGAGCTCCCTGCCAGCCTCAATTATCTGTTGAAGATTGCAATGCAAGATGTTTTCCATTACCATCTGTATGGCAGATTATATTTTGTCAAGAGGGCAGTTTGCCTTATCTCTCTCTTTGAGTGACCATCTGCTGATAACAGCTATTGAATGTCACTGCATGGCTGATAAGAACTACAGCATCCCATTGGGAGATGTGAGCCCAGGGGGAGGAGCCAAGCATTCCTACCCAGATATAATCCAGAGGTTCTGAGACACCAGCACGGCTTCTCCACTGGATTCCCCAGAGGAACGGCAGCTGCCTCTTCTCCCGCTGGATCTTCAGAGGAAGAATCCATCCTTCTCTGCAGGATCCCTGCTCCAGCAGAACCACCCCTGACACTGCAGGAGGGCTGAGCCACAATTCCAATGGGACTGCTGCCAACACCCTGACCCACAGGGTGTCAGGTTGGGTTCTGACTCTGGCAGTGTTGTTCTAGTGTACTGTGTTGTTTATTTTATCCTTTTATTTTTTCCTTTCCCTATTAAAGAACTGTTATTTCCTGCTCCCATATTTTTGGCTGAGAGCCCCTTAATTTAAAATTTATAGCAATTCAGAGGGGTGGGGAGGGTTTACATTCTCCATTTCAGGGGAGGCTCCTGCCTTCCTTAGCAGACTCCTCGCTTTTCAAACCAAGACATTATCCTACAATTCCTATCAAGAGAGGCCTGATACGGATGTGTGGAGGTCAGGGAGGGAAGGTGTGCAATCCTGCCTTAGTTCTGCCCCTGAAGAGCCTGACAAGCCATTTCTTTGCTGTTTATCTTTGTCTCCTCCTTTTGCAGCCCCTGAGGGCACGGTGAGCAGGACAGAGCTGTCACAGCATGGGGATGGTGCACTGCCAGTCCCACCCAGCTGAGGCCTGCTCAAGGTCCTGCAATAGCAGGAATTCTTCTTTTAGGGACATTTGAAACTTCAGTATCTATTCCAATGTTCTAATCTCCATCTTCACATCCTGTGAATTTTCCTGGTTGAGAAGATCCCTTCAGAAACCTCTCCAGGTTAGATTTCTGTGCACCATTTAGGGTCTCTTTTTAATTTCCCTCTTCCCAAACTGTGAAGTAACTCATGGACAGTCAGTGCCCACAGGTACCAGTGAATACCTGCTCTGGGATGTTTTCCATATTCCCTATGTCACCATGATATTTTCTGAAAAATCCTCTTTGCCCAGGATTATTCTCCTGGGAAGCTGACAAGCCTCAGAAAATAAACAAAAATAATAATTATCTGATTGCTTGGGAATGTGGTTTGGAGATCATTTACCAACAGGTGCATCTTTGATTGTTTCCATGGGAATTGTTTTTAATTAATGACCAATCCCAGTCCAGCTGTGTCAGATTCTGAGGAGTCAGTCAGGAGCTTTCATGATCATTCTTGTTCAGCATTCTGATGTCTTCTTTCTCTTTCTTTAGTATAGTTTTAGAATATAATTTCTAATATAATATAATAAATAAAACAAAATAAAATAAATGATATTACATGATATAATATAATATAATATAATATAATATAATATAATATAATATAATATATCAGCCTTCTGAGAACATGGAGTCAAATTCTCATCTCTCACCTCGTTCTGGGGTTCCTCACAACACCACACCCCAAAGCACAGAGGAGATGGGATCATCCATTGTGTGATGCTGGGATGGATCACGAGACAAATTTCTTTTGGCACAGCACACAAGGACCTGAACTGTGCCTGAGGTCTCAAAGAATAAAGGCTGGTGACAAGGGAGAGCTTTTAAAGCTTTTCAAGCTCAACCTCTACTTTTACTGATCAAAGACTTCCAATCAAGTTCTAGCAGAGGAGCTGAATGGAGAGAGCTGAGCAGCCCAGGCACAGTGCCCAGAGTGAGGGATAACCCTTAAGGAGTCCTGACAGGCAATAAAAGCCGTGTTTTCCTGAGCAGTCAAATCCCTGGAGTGAATTAAACTGTGCTGGATATTGGTGCAAACAGTCATTTCTGCACGAGCTGCATCCCCATGCTTTGGATCAAAGCAAGGCAAACCAGCTCTGCAGGGGTCATGGCCTCAGTACATTGATTTATTTACAAAGTTTAGGACCTGGTATTACTTATTTTGTGTGAAACACACACAGCAGAGATTGTGGGAAAACCAGGCAGGAAAACTTGCCTGCGTTTACAAGACAGGATTCTGTTTACTCCTTGGACACTGCTGGGCTTTCCCTCATTCTGTTCTGTATGAAAGTCTCCCTAAATATCAAATAAATATTAAGAATTTCAGTTCAAAGTCCACAACTTCATAGTCATTATTTAAGGTCACCCAACATCCATTTGTTTTTATTTCCATAATACTACCCTTTAAAAAAATCACTAATTTATATACCCTCAAAAATAGCAATAAACAAATATAAATAGATTAATAAATAAATAAAAACAATAAATAAACATCCCTCTGCAGAACAACATTGCCCTGACTCCCTGGAAAGGCCCTGGCAGCCCAGTTAGCAGCACTAAATCTCAGCCAGCACTGGGTAATTTCAAGATTACATTTTAATAACAGCAGCCCAGTCCTTATCTTTTCCCTGCCTCCTCTTGTGCTTGATCTCCCAATTAGGGATAAGAGTAGTGGAAGTGATCCAGCCCCACCATGCAGTCAGATTTCACTCAAATTGCCATTACAGGGCCATAAAAGAGCTCCTGTGGAATTCTTTTTCCCAAGGGAGCCTGTTGATAAAAACAGTGACTGTTTCCATTTAATTCTCTGGGTACATTCACAGGAGCTCAGACACTCTGAGATTTGATTCTAACAGAAGGAATCCACTGCCTTTCCCTGGAAAAGAGCCTCAGCCCCTCCCACCAAGATGAAAATGATTATTCTCCAATCAGACATTTCCAGGAAGATCAGGTGGATGCCCTCAAGTGTCCCAAGGTCCTTCCCAAGCTGAGGGGCCAGAACTGGGCACAGCACTCCAGGTGTGCCCTCAGCAGTGCCCAGTGCAGGGCAGAATGAGCTCCCTGCTCCTGCTGGCCACACCATTCCTGATCCAGGCCGGGAGCCATTGGGCACTCTGCTGGCTCATGTTCTGCCTGCTGTCCATCAGTGCCCCCAGGTCCCTTTGTGCCTGAACATGGGAGCTCCTGATGTTCCTGTCACCAGCTGGATTAATTCTGCCACGTTTGTCATCTTGTATATGGAAATCTCTTCCAATACAAACAGTGTGAGAGATACTGCTCACTTCGAAAAATGTAGAAGGTTTATTAAACCTTATCAAAAACACAACAGAAGACTGAATAGAGAAAATATTACAGTGCTGAGAGCAGAGGATGTTGCCCACATTGTGCTCACCCACACAATGGAGGTTTCACCTTTTAACCCTTTAGCTCCCCCAGAGTTCTGTCCATGGACTCCTCCTTCCCTGCCCAGTGCTGGAGATCCCTGCCTGACACCTTGATTGGAGCTCAGGGGTCACCATGATATTTTCTGAAAAATACCTTCACCAGGATTTCTTCTCCTTGGAAGATGAGAAGCCTCAGCTTCTCCATGTTTTGCTCCTCTGGAATGTGGTCTGGAGATTGTTTATCCAAACATGTGAATTGTTTTTAATTAATGACCAATCACAGCCAGCTGTGTCAGACTCTCTGAGTCAATCATGGGGTTTTATTATTCTTTCTTTTCTAGCCTTCTGTCTGTATCCTTTCTCTACAGTTTAGTTTTGTTTTAGTACATAATTTTCTTTTGATATAATATCATAAAATAATAAATCAGCCTTCTGAGAACATGGAGTCAGATTCTCATCTCTCACTTCATCCTGGGGACCTCACAACACCACAGTCAGGGGCTGCCACAGGAACAAGTGACCCTCCCAAATGTCCCAAACCCAGGGCACCCCTGAGAACAACACAAGGGGGTAAAATACAACTATAAATCTATAAAACTGCTCCCAACATATATACAGGATATTTGCCTTTTAATTGTGAGAGTCAACCATGGCATTGCTCATCTATCACAAGGGGTTGGAATCCCCCAATTAATAATGAAATGAAAAATGGAGCATCAGGTCCTTCCACACAAGAGGATGGTGGTTACCCATCCGCTAACAAATTCTGCCTCCTCTCAGGGAGAATTTAATCTTGCTCTGAGCCCCCCTCAAGCTTTGCTCCTGTCTCTCACAAGCACTCCCAGTCACGCACACATCTTGAGCCAACTTTCATTAAATTGAGATTAAAAGGACTTTCTCCACAGACAAAATCATAAAATGGAAAATGTCTCATTTCAGCTTTTTCCTCCAAATCCGAGCCTTGCCATTCAAGGGCACCCAGCACTAATAATTTCCCTGCTGAAGCAGCTCCTTCTATTTGATTCTTTCAAACAGCAGCAGAGGCTCCAAACCCCAGAGCAGCAGCACAGGACACGTCCTCAGGCACAGATTCACAGCCAGACCCCAGGGAAGGGCTGGGGTTGTGCCAGGGCAGGTTTAGGTTGGGTTTTAGGAAAGGTTCTTCCCCCAGAGGGTGCTGGCACTGCCCAGGTAATGGGCACAGTCCTGAGGCTGCTCCAGGAGCTCCAGGAGTTGCAGGGATGCCAGGGTGGGGTTGTTGGGGTGTCTGTGCAGGGTCAGTCATCCCTGCGGGTCCATTCCCACTCAAGAGATTCCATAATCCACGCCTTTACCTGTGAGACCCCACAGCACCCTGAAAACAAAGGACATGAACATCCCTACTCTGCTCTCACTTTTCCCTGACAGGGATTTGCTGTGAATTGTAGCCATGATATTTTCTGAAAAATCCTTTCCTTAGGATTTTTCCTCCTGAGAAGCTGGGAGGCCTCAGGAACAAAATGTAAACAATGATTATCTGCTGCTGTGAAATGCAACATCTGTGCATCTGGGATTGGTCTCATGGGGTTGTTTCTAATTAATGGCCAATCACAGCTGGCTCAGACTGTCTCGGTCAGTCACAAGCCTTTGTTATTAATTCCTTCTTTTTCTATTCTTAGCCAGCCTTCTGATGAAATTCTTTCTTCTATTCTTTTAGTATAATTTTAATATAATATATATCATAAAATAATAAATCAGCCTTCTGAAACATGGAGTCAGATCCTCATCTCTTCCCCCACCCTTGGACCCCTGTGAACATGGTCACAGTGAATTCAGTCTGCTCATGTCTGAAAAACAGAGATGAGTCAAAAGCATCTAAAAAGTTTACCTTTAAAACTCTGGGATGTGGTGATTCCAGTGAAATTCTGCCAAAAAGAAATGGAGCATTTCAGTGGAATGGATGCAGCCTCATTTAGAGCTCATCAGAATGGAGGGCGTCTGCATTTCTGGGTTTGCATGAAGTTCAAAGCCCTCAATAATTGATAATAAAAGTGAAATGGAGCAAAATTTCACATGTAGTGCAACCAAACATCCTCATCAAGTCTACATTTCTGAACTTCAGTTTGGAAACTTTTCAGGGTTCTTTTCTGAAATGCATCTGCAAACCCAAATAGAAATGATGAGTTTTGGAAAGCAGAATGTAGGAAGTGGGCAAGGCAGAAGGGACAATGAGCAGTGCTGTGTCCTCACACCAAAATTATGACTCATTCCTTGCTCATTTGTTTAGATTTCAACACTAATTGTTATTAGTCCCTAATTCATCAGCATCCCTGGGCTTGAGTGTAAAATAACAAATATAGAAATTTCCTGTGAACACACAAAACCAAAAGAGGTGGAAACAAAGCAGAAAATCAGAAGATGCCACTTTAATTGCTCCCAGATTTATCCCCAGATTTTTCTGCTGGAGAAAGTGCTCATTGCTACAGCCTTGGGGATGATTGCGGTACATCCCTTTGCTCCTGCAAAGTCACACAGGAAAAGAACTTCTCCAACCCTGCTCACATTTTGCAAGTCATGCCTGCATGTTAAGGTTATTTTATTTTATTTTATTTTATTTTATTTTATTTTATTTTATTTTATTTTATTTATTTTATTTTTCCTGTGAGTCACCAGGCAGCCTTAAAGTCACTGCAGGACTTAAAGCAATGAAAAGCCTTCCACCAAATTCTCTTTAAAATGAGACCTGAGCCACGTTCTGGCTCCACTTCAAATGGCACTTGGAAAGTGTGTGCCAAGTCTCTAAAGGAAAATGGAAACATTTCCATGCACTCCAAAGGCCCTGGGCACCATCCCAGCCCCTGAACCCAGCAGTGCCATCAGCTGTGCCCTCCAGGGCTGCCATCCTGACACAAAACGCTGGCAAAACTTTTTGTTTAATTAAAAAGCTGCAAAAGGAGCTGCTGGGAGCCCCTCTCAGCTCTTCCCTGGTTTAACTGGAAGCTGCTCATGGGCCTCCCCTGGACAGGAGCTGTGCCAAGCACAGTTATCCCCATCCTGGGATGAATCCTGCCTGCAGATCAGAACTTGCTCAGAGCCCAGCTCGGGCAGGGCCAGGCTGGGCTTCTCCTGCTCCCCCTGCAATTCCAGGCTGTTCCAGCCTCCTCTCTGAGGGCACAGACTCCTTCCACTACCCCATGGTTCCCTTGCAATTCTAATGAAGGACTTCTTGCTGAAAGCACCAGGACAGAGCAGCTGAATTTCTGAGCCCAGCTCAGAGCCCACAGAGCTGCTGGAAAATTCACAGAAATCACAGAATCACTGGGTTGGAGGAGACCTTCAAGACCATCAAGTCCAACCCTGTGGCAGCAGCAAAAGCAGCAGCTCTCTGGCCACAGAGAGTGGGCACAGACTCCCAGAAAAATCCTGGGAAGCTGTGTAGAAGCTGTGAGAAACTTAGAAGAAAAGAATTCAAACAATTATTATCTCTCTTTCTGTTACCATTGTTTATAGATATGGTTCTCTAAAGTGTGTTATTGATAGCCATCAATAGTGAGAGATTTTAACTTTGAGACCCATCAAGTCTTAAGTCAGCCATTGTTTCTATAAGAACTGTAGATTTCTAATAATAAAGTGTCTTTTATGCCTTCTAGGTCATAGAGTCAATGCTCATTATTGCCCAGCTGGGGGCTGGGACTACAGAACCCAGCCCCAACACCTGAACTAAGCCCTGGCACCCAGTGCCACATCCAGGCTTTGTTAAACACACCCAGGGATGGGGACTCAACCACCTCCCCAGGCAGCCACTCCAGAACTTTATCACCCTTTCTGTAAAACACTTTTTCCTGCTATCCAGCCTGTATTTCCCTTGGTGCAGCCTGAGGCTGTGTGCTCTGGTTGTGTCAGGGCTGCTGCAGACAGAGCCCAGCCCCAGCTGAGCACAGGCACCTTTCAGGAGCAGCAGAGTGATGAGGGCACTGTGACAGTGTGCACAGGGGTTTTTGGATGAGGGAAGAGATGAGAATGTTGACTCCATGTTTCACAAGGCTTGATTTATTATTTTATGATATATATTATATTAAAACTATACTAAAAGAATAGAAGAAAGGATTTCATCAGAAGGCTGGCTAAGAATAGAATAGCAAAGAATGATAACAAAGGTTTGTAGCTCGGGCTCTGTGTCTGAGCCAGCTGACTGTGATTGGCAATTAATTAGAAAAAAACAATATGGGCCAATCACAGATGCACCTGTTGCATTCCACAGCAGCAGATAATCATTGTTTACATTTTGTCCCTGAGGCTTCTCAGATTCTCAGGAGGAAAAATCCTAAGGAAAGGATTTTCCATAAAAGATGTCTGTGACAAAGACACCCCTGAGTGTCCTTTTCTCCAGGCTGAGCATCCCCAGCTCCCTCAGGGGTTCCTCTCAGGGTTTGTGTTCCCAGCCCCTCTCCAGCCCTGTTGCCCCCTCTGGATGTGTTTAACAGAAGGGCTCAGGGGGTGTCCCCAGAGCTGCCCCAGGAGCAGATCTCAGGTACAACACACCCAGCTCCTGGATCAGTGTTCAGTGATAATGGGGCTTTGTGTGTGCTCAGCAGGCATTTAATAACTCACCTTGTTCTCATTTGCTCTGTGCTGTCTGTCATGGTTTGGGTGCTTTTAAACGTCTTCACAGCTATTTAGAATTACTCATCCTTCTGCAGCATGAAATGAGAATCTGAGCTCCAACTGCTGGGACAGAGCTTGTCACTGATGGGTTTCATCTCCTCTAATTACTGCTGAGACAGATGTCTGCAGCTCAGAGCCGTGACTCAGCTTCCAGGGACACACGCTCCACGTGCTCCAGAAAAAGCTGCCAGGAAAAACTTCTCCTTGTGCTTGGAACTGCCAGAGGGCAGGGATGGATGGGATATTGGGAATGAGGAATTGTTCCCTGTGAGGGTGGGCAGGCCCTGGCACAGGGTGCCCAGAGCAGCTGGGGCTGCCCCTGGATCCCTGGCAGTGCCCAAGGCCAGGCTGGATGGGGCTTGGGGCACTCTGGGACCGTGGGAAGTGTCCCTGCCACGGCAGGGGTGGGATGGGATGGGATTTAAGGTTCCTTCCACCCCAAAGGACTCCAGGATTCCATGAGGGTGTTTGGGGGAAATCTGCCTAAAGCCCAGCCTTGTCCTTGGCCAGGAGTCTGAGCCCAGCCTGGAGAGAGAGAATGGGGCTGGCACAGAGCTCCCAGCAGCCATCCCATGGGCAAGGCTCAGCCCAGCCAACCCACCAGGCACCAGGAACTCCATTTCCATGGAAATACCTTGTGGAAATTCCTTTCCATCCTCACCAGTCCCAGACAGGGCACAGAGCAGACAGAGGCACAGGCACTGCTCTCCTGGAGTTTATCCAGTCTGCCCTGCAGTGACTAACTGGGAGCACTGGGGAGACACAAAGGTTTAACCGTGGAGGCTGCTCACCAGACCCAATGAACCCTCCATGGTGGCAATCAGCCCCACACCAGCTGATTTAACTTCTCCTCAGCTCCAGGATTCCTCTCCACCTGCCTTAAAGCCAGAATTTGCTGGGTCCCACCCATGCTGCTCAAAGCACAGCAATCCTTGGTGCTGCCAGTGGCATCTGTGATGGTGGCACAGGGACTTGGGCCTGGTCCCAGATCTGTAAAATCCCTTAAAATGAACTAATAGCAGCTGTTAAACAAATGTGGGATTCACAGGCAGGCATTAATTTCTGCATTGTCAGGGGTCACAGCCCACATCATCTGCAATCCACAATTAAGGGGTGTTCAACTCCCTCCAGAAGGCAGCAACAATTACTCAGGACAATGAAACTGTAGTTGCTGTTTTTCTCTGCAGTGCTTTGCTTTGCCCAAACCCCATTGTTGGATTTCATTTTCACACTGGTAGTGTTTCCCTTTCCTGCGTTTTCTAAATGAAAACCAAACCTCAGAGTTTTCACACCCCAAAAAAAGGAAAAGAAAGCTGGATACCATTCTTTTTCTCATTTTCCCTTCCTGCTTTGGAGAGAAGCTTTACCAGCCAGAGGGCAGGGCTGGATGGGATATTGGGACTGAGGAATTTTTCCCTAGCAGGGTGGGCAGGCCCTGGCACAGCTGTGGCTGCCCCTGGATCCCTGGCAGTGCCCAAGGCCAGGCTGGACAGGGCTGGGAGCAGCCTGGGACAGTGGGAGGTGTCCCTGCCATGGCACTGGATGGGATTTAATGTCCCTTCCAACCCAAACCTGTCCCTCCATTTGTGTCCCTCCCACCATACAGACAGCCCAGCAATGAGGGCAGACACAGAGAGATTTCCGGAGAGGTGAGATGGGGATTGCAGAGCTCACACACACATGGGATTGTTTAGGAGGAGCTGAGGTTGGGCCCCTCACCCTCCTGGGGCTCTGGAGATGCTCTTGGCAGTGCCTGGTGCAAGCAGCATTTTTTAGCCCTAAGGCAATGTCTGTCAAAATCAATACAAAATTCCTACAAACCTCACCAGACACTGAATAAGGACTAAAATATTCAGTCACCAGCAAGAAGCTCAAGCTGTAGTTAAGTCCTTATTAAGCAGAATAAAGAGATTAACCTAAAAAAAAAAAAAAATTAAATGAAAAGCTTTTGTCTGTGCTGGCTGGGCACAGAGGGAGGGGATGAGAGGCCTGTGCAGGGCAGGGAGGCAGGAGGGAGCAGCAGAGTCAAACTCCTCCAAAGGCAGGGATTTCTTGGGACAGGTTTTAAGCCAGGCTCATCTGGTTTGCCTTGCCCTGATCCCAGATGTCTCCCTGCTGTGAGGGATGCAGCACCCAGCTCCCTCCTGCACTAATGAGGTTTATTAAGATTAGACAGCTAATTTCTACACAACTCTTCCTAGAGATGCCACAGCAGAGACTCTGCCTGTCCTAAACCCAGGGACTGAGCTGTGGGTGCAGGCCCAGGGCTGTTCTACCCCTGTTGGTACTGCAGGGACAGCTCCAAACTGCACAGACACAGTCACAGTGACAATCACACTGACAGTCACACTGACAGTCACACTGTCACAGCCACTGCTGCCCAAACCTGCTGCCCAGGTTTCTGAGCTCATCCACACCACATCAAATCAAATCTCTAGAACAGCAGGAAACCTGCAGGGAAACATGGGAAGAAAACATCTTTGAAAACTCAAAGGGTGACTCACTCGAGGAGTGCAAGGACTGGTGAGAACTGGGATGCTGAGAGGATTTAAAAACCAGAGTAATGAGCCCCAAATGTCAGAGCATGAGCAGTGAATCCATTACTCACATGGCTGGGGGGTTCCCTCAGGCAGCACCCACTGACACCCCTAAGAAGGGCAGGCCCAGGGGCCCTGGGCACTCCTGAGACTCTCCATGACCAGAGCCACCAAACTGAAGGACAAATCAAAAATCCAGAGCTGGGCAGATCAAATCTGGCAGTCTCTGATCAGCCTCATGTGATTTCACTCTCACTCTGAAATCTGTTGGCTTCAGCCCACAGTGAAAAGACACATTCCAAGGAAAGGCATATTCTTACTCTGCTCTGCCATCTGCAAATCATTATTCCTCCTTCATAAAAATAACTAAGTGCAAAGGGCTATAAGAAAAGGAATAAATTCCTTAGCTCCTTCCAAAGAGAATTTTTACCAGCAGCCAAAAAGGAGGAGAAAAGACCTGGGTGCAGCGTGTCCACTTCCAAAGCTGAGGGAAAAGGGGAGCAGAAAAGGAGCAGAAAATGTCTGCAGTAGTAGAATGTCACAGACATCTTTTATGAAAAATCCTTTCCTTAGGACTTTTCCTCCTGAGATGCTAGGAGGCCTCAGGAACAAAATGCAAACAATGATTATCTGCTGCTGTGGAATGCAACAGGTGCATCTGGGATTGGTCTCATGTAGTTGTTTATAATTAATGGCCAATCACAGTCAGCTGTCCGAGCCACAAACCTTTGTTATCAGTCTTTGCTATTCTATTCTTAGCCAGCCTTCTGATGAAATCCTTTCTTCTATTCTTTTAGTATAGATTTAATATAATATATATCATAAAATAATAAATCAATCCTTCTGAAACATGGAGTCAGATCCTCGTCTCTTCCCTCATCCAAGAACCCCTGTGAACACCACCACACCCTTCCACCCCAAACCATTGTGGGATTCTGGGCTGCTGCTGACACAGAGCCAGCAAGGAGCCAGCTCAAGGGGTGTGTGCCCCCAGCCCTGCCCAGGCTGGCAGGACCATTTGTGTCTTTGGCTTCATCCTGCCCTGGGAATGAGGGGGAGAACCCTGGCCCAAAGAAAGCAGTTGTTCAGCTGCTATCTCATGATCTTTTGGATGAATATTTTTTCCTTTCCAATGTGAGTCATGAGACTGGAATGAGTGAGATTGTAAAATAAAAAAGTTATCAGCTCTCCATCACTGGAAACATAAAAACTCCTTTTCTCTCCAGTGACAATTAACAAGGAGCAACAGCAGATAAAGTGGAGCTGGCTGCTTCCATCCCCTTCAAATAACTGCAACCCCCCCAGACCTGCTGCTCCGTATCTGCAGCACAGCCCCTGCAGATGAGGCTGTCTCCACAAGAAGGATAAGGATGTACAGGTAAAAAGCAGATAAAGAGATGGGGGAAATGCTCAGCAGGCTAAAAAAAGAGGCCAAAATCTGCAGAGCTCTTGGTGAGAAGCAGCACCAAGAGGAGGAGAGATGAGAGGGAAGGGAGGAACTCCTGGAGCTGGGGTGACAAAGGTGCCATGCACAGAGCTCCTGGGGCCTCTCCTGGGGCTCCTGTGGGAATATGGGATTACAGGTGCAGCACAGGGGGGCTGGAGGTTAAATCTCAGCTCCCTGTAAAAGCTCCTTTGGCCATGTCCAGCCCTGCCCAGTGAAGGTGGTGTTGGGTTCCTGACCCTTCTCCAGTTGTCCTGCCCCACCCCAGCCTGACACACAGCAGGTTCTGTTGTTGCCCTCCAGGTCTTCCAGCAGATTCAGGTCCAGGTGGGGTTTGGCTTTCCCAATCCCACTCTCACACACCTGGGGTGTGTGAGAATCCAGACACAAATCCAGACACAGTTAATAGTAGTTAATAGTAGTTCAGTGGCCATGTAGGCAGCAAGCTCTGGATGAGCAGCATGTGTGGACTGATTTTTGTGAGACAGCTGAGTATTGCTTCTTCCTCTTTGAAGTTGTGGGAGGAAAAGCAAGTTGAAGCATTGGTGCAATGATTCTCTCACAGGGAAAGTCACTGACACATCTGCTCTGTTACCTACAGAACCTGGGATTTAACTGAACACAAAGATCGTGTCTGGATTCTCCCTGAGAGATCTGACTCTGCTTTCACCTTTGGAATGGGTGAAAATGGCAAAAATGGCACCTGACATTTTTCATATGTCAGGAGCTATTTCTTCCATTCTATTCTATTCTATTCTATTCTATTCTATTCTATTCTATTCTATTCTATTCTATTCTATTCTATTCTATTCTATTCTATTCTTTCTTCACTTACACGTTCTCCTGCCACTTCCCCTTGACCTCCTGCATGTCCCAATGAGCCACGGGCAGATGATCCTGGAAAATCAACCCGTCCACCTGGACCTTGCTCCAGTTTGTGTTCTTTATTTCAAAGAAAGGCCAATGTAAAGTAACTCAGAGCATGTCCCAGTCCTTTTGGAGCTCCTTCCTGAGCTGAGGAGTCCCAGCAAGCTCGACCAAAGCTGCACTTAGACATTACACTGCTAAACTACCACAGATGAGACATCACAGAGAGATGATTTGGGCTTTATTTTTCTGGAGCAAAAAAAAAAAGTGCTGGAAGCAATTTTACCTCTCTTTTATCCAAACCTGAAACATATTATTGAGCTCTCTAGATTCCATTAAGGCATTAAAATTGTGTTCCACACCATAGTTCTTTCAAAAAAACCAGGAAAATCCAAACTCCAAAGTCTGCTTTCAGCTTGAACTGTCACAATATTTTCCAGATGTGGTGCAGGTACACGCTGAGGACTGCCAGTCATCCTCAATGTCTTCCCTGGGAAGGACAATTCTGCTTCCTGCTTGCTAAGTTTTTAGTTCCTTTTGTGGGCACGCTTCATCCTAAGTTTCTGTGAAAGGTAAGCAAACAAGCTGTGATTTGCACAGGACGCCCACAGACACATGTGAGAGACAGCCCAGCAGACACAGCACTGCTGCTCCCACAGACAGGCAGGGAGCAATGAACACTCCAGCAGGGCTGTGGGCTCTCAGCAGGGCTCAGGACAGCCTTAAAATCTCTGCTGGTACCCCTTGGAGCCAGAAAAAGTCTGGTTTAATTGGATTTATTGGTCACCAAGTATTTTATTTGCAGGGATCCCCGTGGCAGGGAGGAATGATGAATCTGACTCCATGTTCTCAGCGGGCTAATTCTTTATGAGATTCTATTCTATTCTATTCTATTCTATTCTATTCTATTCTATTCTATTCTATTCTATTCTATTCTATTCTATTCTATTCTATTCTATTCTACTATACTATACTATACTATACTATACTATACTATACTATACTATACTATAGAGAAAGGATACTTACAGAATGCTAAAAAGATAATAATGAAAACTCCTGACTCTCTCCAGAGTTCTGACACAGCTTGGCCCCAATTGGCCAAAGAATGAAAACAACTCACAGCAGAATCCAATGGAACAATCACCTGTGGGTGAACAATCTCCAAACACATTCCACATGAGCACAACACAGGAGAAGCAAATGAGATAAGGATTGTTTTCCTTTTCTCTGAGGCTTCTCAGCTTCCCAGGAGAAAAATCCTGGGCAAAGGGATTTTTTCAGAGAATGTGAATGCCACAACCAAGAGCCTCTCCTGCCTGCTGGGTTTCCCTGTCCCCGTGTCAGCCCCTGCTCTAATCTCACCATTCTCTTTCCAGCTTTCCCCTCCTCCTGGCTGCTCCCACATGGGGCTCTGCTCCCCTGCACCCCAAACACCCCCAGATGAACAGACCAAAGCAATCAGAAGGGTGTTTGATAAACCAGCCCAACTCTTGCCAATGTCGGCAATTCCAAACCCTCCAAGAGCTTCCTCTGCCTTTCAGATGAGGACTCAATGTTGCCTTGATTTTTTTAAGTTTCTCTAAGCTTTCTGATGTTTGCATTCTTGTAATGAACTTTCTCACACACTTTATGCAAAACTTTTTGTTTTGCATTATTTTATGGAAGGAGAGAAATTTGATAGACTGTTGGTTTGTCCAGTGTCATTGGAGAGGTGGCAATGTCACCCTCCAATCCACTGTCACTTTTAGAAATTTATAAATGTTGAAGTCAGAAATTAAAAAAATCTCTTTTCACCTTAGAAGAGCTGCATGTTCATGTTGTGTTATTTCCTGTCCTATAGTGACAACTCTGAGTCAGGCTGAGACCACTTCTGACCAATTCCATCCCTTTGGCAGTTTTTAGATGAAAAAACCAGGGAATTGTGACATCTTGACCCCCTCAAGATCCACCTGAAGCCAGGCAAGCTGAGCCCAGCTTAGTGACAGAATGTCAGGAGTATTAAAGCAGTTCAAGGAAGGAGCTGTTCCCACCAGGAACAGCCACGGTCACCAGGCTGGCAGCAGGTCCATGGAGTCAGAGAATGTTGGAGTGGTTTGGGATGGAAGGGACCTTAATCCAGCCCTGGCATGGCAGGGACAGCTTCCAGCAGGGATGGAAGGTGCATGATGGATGGACACCAGGAACTGGTGCAGGTCCAGGTCAGAAGGCAGTGTGTCATCCTGAGGAGAAGCTTCTCCTCTCCTCTCCAGGGAGCTTCAGTCCAAAGGGATATTTATAAAGGGATATTTATTGTCTCAGGAAGGTGGTGCCAGGAGCCCCCTGCCCACCCCCTGGCTCCAGGCACATTCCTGGATCTGCTCCGGCTCCGAGGGCACAGTGGGGTCACAACGAGATCACAACAGGATCATTATGGGATCACAAGAGGGTCACAATGGGATCACAATGGGATCACAATGGGACCCCAACAGGATCACAGTAGGATCACAATGGGATCATGACGGGATTACAACTGGATCAGAATGGGATCATGATGGGGTCACAACAGGGTCACAAGAGGATCACAATGGGATCACAATGGATCATGATGAGATCACAAGAGGATCAGGATGAGATCACAAGAGGATCAGGATGGGATCACAACGGGATCACAATGGGATCACAGTGGGGTGACAATGGGGTCACAACAGGATCACAATGGGATCACAATGGGACTATGATGGGATCACAATGGGATTGCAACGGGATCATGATGGGGTCGCAACAGGATCACAATGGGATCACAATGGGACTATGATGGGATCACAACAGGATCAGGATGGGATCACAATGGTTGGCTGCCCCAACCCAAGCACTGCACTGTGCTCTCCAAACAAAGGCCCTGTAGCCAATTCCCTGATGACACTTTCACACACTCAGTCAGCCCAGGGTGAGTCAGTGCAGCGTTAATGGGCAGCCCATGGAGCAGCCCCATCTGTGCCCGGCTCAGCACAGGCTCCCCAATCCCAGCACCCTGCAAAGTCACCCCAGTCAGCATCTCCAGGGCTTGATCTTCAGGGGATTGACTTTCTACCTTGCTTCTTGCCCTGCCACAGCTTCCCAGCTACTGCAACAGCAGCTCAAGCCTATTTTGTCTTATTTAAAACGTTTCTTGTTCAAAAGTGTCGGACTTTGTGATATGGTTCAGTGGTTTGGGTGGGACTTAAACATTGGAGGTCTTTTCCAACCTTAATGATTCTGTGATTTCCTTTAATATCAGTTTGATAGCAGCATGAATATTTAACGGTAAATGGCAAACAGGTGAGAATAGCCCCAGAAGCTGCTCCCACCCCTGTAAAGCCGGGGCTGTGATGGCTTTTGGTACAGCACTAGCTACTGAGTCCTTCAAAAACCCATCATTTTCAACAAAGCTCAAAGCTCAGACTGAAGAAAATACACCCAAGGTCCTCATGAATTCTAAGCTGTTCCTTTATCACTTAAACTCACCAAATCAGGATATGCTGAGATTCCATGACCATCCATTCAGGGTAACACGTGATTTTTCTTCTTGGAATTAGTGGTAATTCACTGGGAGCTGGATTTGCATAGCATTGTGGCCAAATATATTCTCGGCTGCATAAAAGGCACGAGAAAGATTCTTTATTCCCATTTTAAAGATGGGGAATCAATGTATAAAATAGTTGTTCAGAGTTCCAGAAGGAAAAGCCAGGCCACAATCCAGTGCTGGTTTCTGCAAAGGACTGACCTTCCCAGTGCCCAGGAAATTGGTGAAATAATACATTTACTGCAGAGAATAAGTAAGGATGGGAGGAATGCAGGAGGAAAAAGGAAAAAAAAATCTTGCTTTTTACTTATTTACAGCCCCAGTCTGTGCTGCTGAAGACTGTGCCTGCTCATACCCAGGAGACTGCACAGAACCATGGCCAGATGGGCAAATTCCCTACAAAAAACTCAGAAGGGACATGGAAATGGATCTTTTTTCCCAATCAGGAAGCTTAAACTGACAACATTCACTTTGCAGAAAAGTAATTTTGCAGCTTTGAGCCCTGCTTTGCAGCAATGATGGAGAAATTCATGAAATCCCTGGAATGAATGCAAGCCTGGACCTGGCCGGGATGTTAAACCTGAATCTCATCAGGGAGGAGAAAAGGATGGGGTTCAATTCATGCTCTGAATTTATCACAGCTGTGAACACGAGGGAGCCAGGAAAACAATGCATTGTGCTGCTTCAGCATTTCTGGCTGCAGGCTCCCAAATTTCAGCATTTTCAGCTGGTGTAAGTAAGGCTTGGTCCATGGAATCTTCATCCTCAAAGGAATTGATGGCATTTAAATCAGTTGTTAATGCTGCCACGATTTCTCTCTACCAAAAATAAAGCAGCCCTGACTTTTACAAGGAAGATAATAGATATGGAACACAAGTGATGTGAGGAATGAGTGAGGGAGCTGGGGGTGCTCAGTCTGGAGAAAAGGAGACTCAGGGGTGCCCTTATCAGTCTCTAAAACTCCCTGAAAGGTGCCTGTGCTCAGCTGGGGATGGGCTCTGTCTCCAGCAGCACTGACACAACCAGAGCACACAGCCTCAGGCTGCAAGGGGAATATATGTTGGATATTAGGGAAAAGTTTTTTATGGAAAGGGTGATAAAGTTCTGGAATGGCTGCCCAGGGAGGTGGTGCAGTCCCCATCCCTGGCTGTGTTTAACAAAGCCTGGATGTGGCACTGGGTGCCAGGGCTTAGTTCAGCTGTTGGGGCTGGGTTGGACTCCGTGATCTTTGAGGTCTCTTCCAACCCAGTCATTCTGTGAATTCTGTGAATAATAATATCTGTAATAATATTTACACCCAGTCTATAAGCTCTGATGTGAGATGCTGCTGGGGCAGGGCTGCTCAAGCCCTCCTGTGTGATACCATCAGGCTCTGCCTCCCCACATCCCCACGGTCCCTGCATGCAGCAATTCAATTAAGGCACTGAAAGGCAGCTTCTCCAAGCACTGTGCCCAGACAGGCACAGCAATTCCTGCCCACAATTAACCAGGCTGAGAAAACAAAATGAAATCTGAGAGCAGCCCTCATTCTCTATTGACTAAAATTCATACTCTGCTTGCAGATAAAGGCCACTGTCAATCCCCCCTGTCAGAGCCACTGGGAGGGAACCAAGGGGAGGAAAGGCTGGAGCTGCTTTTCAAACCAGGGGGAGCTTCAAAATGACAGCAGAGAGGAGCAGAAAGGCTGTGGGAAGCAGAGTGATGGATGGTTACACAGGCCCTGAGGAAAAACGGGATTATCTCAATAACCTTGAGGACAAACCCCTTCATTGTGGTGGGGGATGCCTGGAATTCATTCCCTTGCTTTTTATTCCCCTGCTCTTCAGCCATTTAAATCCTCTTTACTGTCCTGCTTGTCATGTTGTCCTCTTCTCCAGCCATTCTGACTTCAACACAGACTTGGGAAGTTCATTCCTGATTTCAGTGAGAGGGCTGTGGTCCCCACTGCCACTGCTGGGGCAAACCCTGTCCTGTCCTCTCCTCTTTGAGCTGCCTGCACTTAAAACTCATCAGCTGTGATATTAAGAGAAAAGGTAATGCAGACACAGGGCCTTACTTATTGATCTTTCTGCTTCACTTATGAGACATCACCAGAGCCAAGGCTGCTCATCAGAATGTCCTTTTATTGCAGTGACTTTTTTTATTATGTGAAAAGTTGATTATAATCACATTTAAAATGTGAAATTTTTATTATAATCACATTTATAATGTGAGATGTTAAGTTAAACATTTCACCCAGATCACAAAACTGATTTTATTTGGTGCTTCCAAGCAGTGTTAAAGTCTGGTGAGATTCTCCTTCCTTTTCTCAGTCTGGCTGATACTGAGTGCCCTGGAGAGCCTGGAGGTGAAGTCCTTCCTTGGGCTCCAAGAATCCACAGCTCCTGCTCCCAGTGACAAATTCCCACCTTAAATTGTTGGAATTCATGGAATTCCAGAGTGGTTTGAGCTGGAAGGAACTCTAAAGGCCATCCAGTGCCACCTCTGCCATGGCAGAGACACCTCCCACTGTCCAGCCTGGCCTTGGGCACTCCCACGTCCTTCTCCAGGTGAGCATTCCCAGCTGTGCCAGCCTTTCCTCCCAGCAGAGCTGCTCCATCCCTCTGCCCATCCTGGAGCCTCCTCTGGGCTCCTCCAGCAGCTCCAGCTCCTGCCTGAACTGAGCCAGGGCTGGGGCAGCTCTGCAGGTGGGGCCTCACCTGGGCACAGGGGCAGAACCCCAATCCCTGCCCTACTGCCCTGCTGCAGACAACAAACACAATTCAGTTTGGAACTGATGCTCTGAAGCATCCATAGTGTTCCAAGCTCACAGTTTAAAGACATAAAACCCACTGTCACGTGGAATTTCATTCAAATTTATGGAACTGCCTGGAAATAGAGATCTTGAGATGGCTGTTCTCAGGAAATCCCAGCTCAGACAGCAGCTCTCCCTCAGCACTGGGGCAGGGTCACTGCCAAGTCCTTGGCAGGCCCCACATCTCAGATATGCCATATTTGTGTGTCCTGGGTTGTAAAATGTGGTTTGGGGGTGTGTGTTCTATTTGCCATCTGTCAGAGCTGGGGCAGCTCTCTGCTGTCCATGGGGCAGTTGTTTCTTTATCTCTCCCACACCAACCCTCCCTCCAGCAGATCTCTGCTGTCCATGGCCACTGAGTGTCCCTGCAGGGCTGATCCAATGCCAGCATCCCATGGGGAGATGCTCCGCCCAGGGGAGGAGCCAAGCATTCCTGCCTGGATCCAATCTGAGCCTGGCACAGCACAGCAGCCTTTGCCCCCTGCACTGCCAGAGGAGCAGCTTTCTGCTGCCCTGCATGGCCAGAGGGAGCCCAGGCGCATCTGCAGCAGCCCTGGAGCTGCAGAGGAAAACTCCCCCCTTGTGCAGGATCCCTGCTGCAGCAGAGCCACAGCTGGCACTGCAGGAGGGCTGAGCCCCCATGGGATGGGGCTGGGACCCACCCTGACACACAGGGGCAGGGACTGCTCTGACTCTGGCAGGGTTGGTTTGTATTACTGCATTTGTATTTTACTTTTATTTTTTTCCCTAGTAAAGAACTGTCATTCCTATTCCCATATCTTTGCCTGAGAGCCCCTTAATTTCAGAATTATAATAATTCAGAGGGAGGGGGTTTACACTTTCCATTTCAAGGGAAGCTCCTTCCTTCCTTAGCAGACACCTGGCTTTTCAAACCAAGACATTATTGTCGCAGACATCTTTTATGGAAAATCCTTTCCTTAGGATTTTTCCTCCTGAGAAGCTGGGAGGCCTCAGGAACAAAATGTAAACATTGATTATCTGCTGCTGTGGAATGCAACAGGTGCATCTGGGATTGGTTTCATGTGGTTGTTTCTAATTAATGGCCAATCACAGTCAGCTGGCTCAGACAGAGTCTGAGCCACAAACCTTTGTTATCATTCTTTCCTATTCTATTCTTAGCCAGCCTTCTGATGAAATCTTTTCTTCAATTCTTTTAGTATAGTTTTAATATAATATATATCATTAAATAATAAATCAAACCTTCTGAAACATGGAGTCAGATCCTCATCTCTTCCCTCATCCTCTGACCCCTGTGAACACGGTCACACATTATGACATGGGATGTGTGGATTTGCACAGGGATTCCTCCAGGCTCCTTCCCTGCCCTCAGCACACCAAGGACTAATTCAGCCTTGTCTCTTGGCCACTTTGCAGGGCAAGTTTTCCTTGAAAGAGCTGCACCAGGGGGAGAGGTTCTGTCACAGTGGGGTGATGGAACAGCTCTGGTATCACCCAGCCTTTTTCAACAGCCATCCCAGGATTCTTCTTGGGCAAAGAAGGTATTGAGGGCACCCTTAGAAGGCAATGCTGAATGCTGAAGGTGATCAAAGCCTGCTTGTAGGCTGTGCAAGCTCTTCAGAGGTGGCAGAAGAGCCACATTTATCAAAAATGATAAAATAAAACATGCTGCAACACATCCCCTCCCTGTCATCCTGAAAACAGTGCTGATGAAGGGTTCTGGATTCAGATGTGATTCCATCCAACAGGAAAAACCCTTAGGACATGTTGGCTGGAGGGAGGCAAGGGCAGTGTGAGGCCAAAGCCCTGACCCAGTTTCTCTTTACTCTTTTTAAGGAACAGATGTGGCTCATCCCTGCTCTGATCTGCAGTGCAGGAGGGAGGGAGGGGAGAAGCAGAGGAGGGTGAATGAAGCACTTTTTGTTCTTCTGAACAAAAGCCAGGAGAGCAGAGAGGCAGCAGCACAGGCAGAGCTGGAGCAGCACCCCTGCACTAATGGAAGAGCAAACTCAGGCACAGTTACCAATCCCACCAGGAATGGGGCTGGAATCCCTGGAGTGCCCAAGGCCAGGCTGGACAGGGCTGGAGCAGCCTGAGACAGTGCAAGGTGTCCCTGCCATGGCAGGGGTGGGATGAGATGGCTTTAAAGTCCCTTCCCACCCAAACAATTTTGGGAGTCTGTGATCACAAACCACTGAATGAATAAACCCAACCCCAGCCCTGCAGCCCTGCAGGGAGAGCTCACAGCCACATGTGCCTTTAGGGCCTTTGGACAACTGGGACTTGAACTGCCAAAACCTGAGCTGGGTCATCTAAAGCCCTTCCTTGGTCACACCTGCAGAACTCCAGCACCCTCCTGCCACTGCAGACAGGATCCCAGAATCCCAGCATCACCGGGGCTGGAAAGACACTTCCAGCCCATCCAGTCCAAGCTGTGCCCATCCCCACCCTGTCCCCAGCCCAGAACTCCGAGTGCCACCTCCAGCCCCTCCTTGGGCACCTCCAGGGATGGGCACTCCAAACCTCCCTGGGCAGCCCCTGCCAGTGCTGAGCCCCCTTTCCATGGGGAAATTCCTGCTGCTGTCCCCCCTGAGGCTGCCCTGGCCCAGCCTGAGGCCGTTCCCTCTGCTCCTGTCCCTGTTCCCTGGAGCACAGCCCGACCCCCCAGCTGTCCCCTCCTGTCACAGACACATTTTATCAAAAATCCTTTTCTTAGGAGTTTTCCTCCTGAGAAGCTGGGAGGCCTCAGGAACAAAATGTAAACAATGATTATCTGCTGCTGTGGAATGCAACAGGTGCATTTGGGATTGGTCTCATGTGCTTGTTTGTAATTAATGGCCAATCACAGTCAGCTGGCTCGGACTCTCTGTCTGAGACACAAGCCTTTGTTATCATTCTTTGTTATTCTATTCTTAGCCAGCCTTCTGAAGAAATCCTTTCTTCTATTATTTTAGTATAGTTTTAATGTAATATATAGGGTAAAATAATAAATCAGCTTTCTGAAACATGGAGTCAAATCCTCGTTTCCTCCCTCATCCTCAGACCCCTGTGAACACCATCACAGTCCCCTCCTGTCAGGAGCTGTGCAGAGCCACAAGGGCCCCTCTGAGCCTCTCCTGAGCCCCTTCCCAGCTCCCTCAGCTGCTCCCCAGAGCCAGCCCTGAATGGGGGGAGCTCAGTGGGGTACAGAAGGTCAGGCTGGGGGGTCCCACATCTCCAAGCTCTCCTGCAGGGTCCCCACGAGCCCCAGTGGCCACAGCCACCCCTGGCCTTGCTGATGGTTGGCACCTCACCAGGGCTGTGATGGGCTGGAAGATTTTTATTCCATGCCAAATCCAAGGATTTACACCAGCCACAAATCAGAGCTGGCTGCATCTTCTCCACAGCAGCTTCCAGCCATCCAAGATCACCCAGAACCTTCCTTTGTTCCTCAGCTCTCCACCAGCTCAGTGCTCCAGTAGGATGTGCCTGTTTTTCTGGCAAAAACCAGCCTGGGAGTCAACAGGAGTTCAGATCCATAACAACAAAATGATGGAAAAAATTGGAATAAGAAAGAGCCAGAAGATTTCTCCTTGGCTGCTGCTTGGGAAGGAATAAATTCTCACAGACAGCTCAGAGTCACAAGTCAATAATTTTCTGTACTGCTTTAAACTCCATAAAGATCATGAGCAGCAATTGCACAGCACAAACATTTCAGTTCTTCCCATGGATATTTTTGCATGAGGAAAAACAGAAAATAATTGCTTCAATAGAAGTCTTTAAGGAAAACTAACTTGGAAAAACTGGGCAGTAGCAGGCAGTTAATGACACCTTTTGTGTGTGCTGGGCAGGCTGCCCAAAATTCCCTTTCTTTTCCCTGATCCAGCAGGCAGCCATTCAAGTGTCTCCAAAGCCCAGCCACAGGGGTTGGGAAGTGATTAATCCTGCACCAGCTGCCCCCCTGCCATCCTTCACGTGTTTTTGCAGATAAAATTAGAAAACACTTCATTCCCCCTTTAATTTGCAGGATTTTCACCTGCATTCCCAACACTTCTCACACGTTCACATTGGGATAACTCAGTTCCAGAGCCTAGGTGAAATTGAGTTTCATTTCCCAGGCCATGCTTTATGTTTTAATTAATTCTGCTCATAGCTATTAGCACAGGGTGAGGCTAAGCCTTGGATGTAAGCAGGAAAGTCCAGGAAAGCCATTTCTGCAGGACTATTTTCACAATTTCATTATTTTCACTATTTCCTGGCCCCTGGGTTTGTGTGGAATTTGAGGGCAGTAGGAGTTGTGCAGGGTCGCTGACTGAGTGTCACAGACATCTTTTATGGGAAATCCTTTCCTTAGGATTTTTCCTCCTGAGAAGCTGGGAGGCCTCAGGAACAAAATGCAAACAATGATTATCTGCTGCTGTGGAATGCAACAGGTGCATCTGGGATTGGTCTCATGTGGTTGTTTCTAATCAATGGCCAATCACAAGCCTTTGTTATCATTCCATTCCTTTTCTATTCTTAGCCAGCCTTCTGAGATGAAACCTTTTCTTCTATTCTTTTAGTGTAGTTTTAATATAATATATGTCATAAAATAATAAATCAAGCCTTCTGAAACATGGAGTCAAATCCTCATCTCTTCCCTCACCCAAGAACCCCTGTGAACACCGCCACAGACTGAGAAGCCAAACCCACCAAACTGGAGGGAAACTGTGGGAAAGGCTCTCCCAGCCTTGCATTTGTGCCTTTTGCAGAGGAAATGAGGGCACTAAGCTGGGTGACACCTTCAGCCCATAGTGGTAGCTCCTCATCCAGCTGGATCAGAAATTCCATGTCCATCAGGGCACTTGGGGCTGTTACATGGAACAGGAAATTTCATTACCCTTGGAGCTGCTGGAAACTCTCTGGGAGGGAAGGGCAGGTGGATCCAGCCCCTTCTGCACTGGTGATGGGAAGCAGGGAAGGAGCATCTACAATTCCCTGTATCCTGAGCAGCATTGGAATCATCCCAAGGCACTCAAACAAGAATTCAAGGTGCCCTAAAAGCCTCTCCTATGTTTTCTTTTGAGGCAAGTAATTTATCAGCAGCACAGTTTTCTATCAGCTGTGTGAAACCAGTGAAAACATTCCCACAAGGAGAAAGTTCCAGGTTTTTTTGTCCAACGAATTTTGCAGCCAATTCAGGGCAACACACAGAACCTGCACCACAGCACCTCTGCCTCCCTGTGCCTTCCTGCTTCTTAAACAGGAAAAGCCCTTCATTTTCTAAATGTGGTTTCCATTTCACAGTCAGGAAAATAATATTGCAAGGGTCTTCTCTCCTGGGTAAAACCGCTTCACATCATTCCTGCAGCATCTGGTTTCATTTCAGGAATTTTCTGTCTGGCAACTATCACAACTGAGACACAGGATGGGAACTAAAATGGGGATAAGAATTTACAGCATGTTTATTCTGACTTCTGGAAAGCTTCAGTAAGGTCCAAATGATCGTTTTGGACAGGGAATATGACTTCTGCTGCCAGTGGTTTCCCCCTGAATTCAGCCCAAAGACACAAATACCTGGAAAAACGAACAGCTTTAGAGTCCCTGCTTTTTTATTGAGCCTTAAATAATTCTGCATTTCTATGCATGGCACAATCTATATTTGAACAAGACAAGTGGGAAAGCACATGAAATCCAGTGATTTGTAACTGAGGACTGAGAAAAACCACATATTTTATGTGAGGTTTTAGTTTTTTACTGTGAAGGCGGCAGGGGGAGGAAATGCAAGTGAATTTATAACATGATCTTCCTTTAAATCCTTCCCAAAGAACTGAGATATAATCAGGGCTGGGCAAAATTTGGATAAGCAGCTTCTCAGCATGGAAATAATATTTTTTGTGATAATGTTGGCCAGAAGAAAGTGGCTGTTTACTGGGACCTGGAATTCCTTCTTTGAGGGTCTGGTCAGAAACCTTCATCCAAAGCTGCAGCATCCTGAAGTTCTGCAGCACTTTCAGCCCAAATTGCTGGGATAACACAGCCAGGGCACAGAGGGTTTGGCCACCAGTGATGAGGCTCTCCCTTCTTTTCCAGACTCTGCAGCACCAGACCTATGGAGCTTTGGCTGGGGCAGAGATGCTGAGTCCCAACTTCTTTAAGGTTGGAAAAGCCCTAGGAGATCACTGAGCCCAACCATTGCCAGCACTGCCCATGTCCCCACGTGCCACTTCCACAGGGCTGGGGACTCCGCCCTGCCCTGGGCAGCTGTGCCAGGGCTGGACAACAAATTCCAATAAGGGCTGTCCCCTGCTGTCAGGAGCTGTGCAGAGCCCCCCTGAGCCTCTGTTGGAAAGGATGAAAGTTTGACAAGAAAGTCTCACAGATATGTGTGCTTAGCAGAAAGATTTTTAAATGTAGAGTCTGAAGAAGGAATAGAGATGGAAGCAAGTTTTGATACAGAAGAATTACTGAGCCAGTCTCACTGGATAATCAAGGAGGCAAAGGGTGTGTTAGTTAGAAGGGGTTTTGATGGCTTAGAGCAAAGGATAAACCCACCCCAAACAAGAAGATGTTTTTACCAAGCAGAAAGAGAGCACAGGCAAACAAGGCAGCAAATGCTGCAAGTAGAAAAAAGGTCTCAGAATTTTCTACTGCAAGAAAACTGAGAAACAACTTCTAGCTTAAACTGTAATGTACTGACTTTTAGTGATTGGAGAACAGTAACATGAATATGGTAATTACAGTAGTTATGATGGGCTATAGATAAAAGTTAAGGTATAGATTCTGGTGTATGAAGATGCTCAGCAAAGAAAAGTCTATAATGCATTGGAACCAAAACCAAAGGGTCTCCAGGTCTGCCTGCAGCTGGAGCTGACAGCTGTGGGCACAGCTCTGTCACCCACGACCCTGGACTGCTGTGACACCTTGGATACAATAAACTGCATTTTGGATACAATAACTGCATTTTGTATATAATAAGCTGCATTTTGGAGTGCCCCTGGAGTCCCATATCTCTCATTTTGGCTCTTACAAGCCTCCTTTGCTCCAGGCTGAGCCCCTTCCCAGCTCCCTCAGCTGCTCCTGGGGCTCCATTCCCTTCCCTGGGCACCCTCCAGCCCCTCAGGGTCTGCACTGTCCTGAGGGGCCCAGGACTGATCCCAGTACTGACCCCACACCAGTGCCCAGCACAGGGGACAATCCCTGCCCTGCTCCTGCTGTGTCAGGAGGTTTCTGTAATTTCCTAATTCCCATCTGGGAATTCCAAGGATTAGCAATCCCTGGATGCTTCAGCAGCCTGTGCCACTTCTCTCCAGGTGTGCCAGACCCCCTGACCCTGGCAAAGCCCAGGAACAGCACTGGGTGTTAACCTTAACGCAGGGTGCCCTGTGGAGCAGAGCCAGGCTGCAGCAGCAGCTCAGGGGCTTATGCTGCTTTAGTGTAAACACAGAGCTTTAAACACAGCCGGTTTTGATCTCCAATCAGAGGCAGAATAATAAAATAATCCACTAAAGATGGAGCTGGGGAAGATGCAGGCACTAAAAGCATCCTTTGTTGGGAGGCCCAGCTGGCTCTGGACCAGAGAGTTCTGCCTGGAGATGGAGAAAGCAGTTAATTTGTTCTGCTGCTAAAACACAGATTAAAGTACAAGGCTAAAGCACAGTAAATAACATCGTGTTCCTTATCAAAGCCAATTGAATGCTACTATAAAACAAACAGAAACATTTTATAATTCAAGTGGAGAAGGGAAGGAGGTTGGATTTGCACAGACAGACCCAGGCATGGCTTTTCAAAGGAATTTTCTCTCCAGGAGAGGAGCAGTCCTGATGTGCAGGACACACTCAGCTGTGGACATAATCCATCACCTGGAGCTCTGCTTTTCCTCCAAGTGATTATTTGGAGTTCCCAGTGTACTGATGGAGTGGGGGATCTCATCTCCACAGGCTGCTGAGAGCTCCCATTGCAGCAGCTCCAGCTCTCCTGGGCTCTGCCTGGGCAGGGACAGGGGTTGGTGTTTGTGGGGACACAGGGAAGGACCCACAGTCAGTAACTCATCCTTGGGGACATGGCCACCCCCAGGCTGGGCCAGCAGCTCAGGTGGAGCAGTTCATCCAGCTCAAACATTGGATCTGATAAAGAAAGTGCTAAAAGAGCACAGATTGAAATTGGTTAGCAGGAAAAAATCCTTCCCTGTGAGGGTGGGCAGGCCCTGGCACAGGGTGCCCAGAGCAGCTGTGGCTGCCCCTGGATCCCTGGCAGTGCCCAAGGCCAGGCTGGACATGGGAGCAGCCTGGGACAGTGGGAGGTGTCCCTGAGAGGAGCTTGAAGGTCCCTCCAAACCCAACTACTCCAGAATTCTCTGGTGATGATGCAGGGATGTGACAGAAGCCAGGAGTGATCTGGGGATAAACCCAAGTGTGAATGACAGGGTCCCTCAGCATTTGTGAATGCTCCACATCCCTCTCCCAGGCACTGCTCCCTAAGGAATGCCCCCCTTCCTCCCAGACTGATGCAGACCCAAAGCCACCACTCTGTTTCTCATTCCAGTCACCAGAGACACTCCAGGAGGTGTCAAACTGAAAGGATTCTCACCCTCTGTATTTCCACAACAATAATTTGCTTTGCTCCATGCAAAACCTGTCATGAATATGTATTCCAGCAGCAGCAGACATAAATCAGAGCTGGGGGTGCACACTCAGCATGCAGCTCCTCAATTAGAACCCTTCCTTCCCTGGAGATGCAGTAGGCTCCACAGGAAAACACCAGGAGCACCTTGTCCAGAGCTGCCAGTGGTCCAGGAAAGCCCTGCCCATCTCCCAGTGCTGGGATTGCTGTACTGCACTCCTGGAATTATTTTATAACATGCAGTGTCCAAACCACTCAGCCCCAGCCATTCCCAGGTCCCAGAGGTCACCTGAGGCTCCTCCTCTGCAAAAAGCCCTCGTTTGAGGGAGTTTGGTGGTGTCCTCCTGGCACTGGGTTAGCAGAGGGATGTACAAGGCACCAAGGCTCTGTTCTCCTCCAGACCTTTCCAGGTTGGAGCAGTGCCAGGGAGGGAGACTGTCGCAGACAACTTTTATGAAAAATCTTTTCTTTAGGATTTTTCCTCTTGAGAAGCTGGGAGGCCTCAGGAACAAAATGCAAACAATGATTATCTGCTGCTGTGGAATGCAACAGGTGCATCTGGGATTGGTCTCATGGGGTTGTTTCTAATTAATGGCCAATCACAGTCAGCTGGCTTGGACATAGAGCCCAAGCCACAAACCTTTGTTATCATTCTTTGTTATTCTATCCTTAGCCAGTCTTCTGATGAAATCCTTTCTTCTATTCTTTTAGTATAGTTTTAATGTAATATATATCATAAAATAATAAATCAAATCTTCTGAAACATAGAGTCAGATCCTCATCTCTTCCCTCATCTGAAAACCCCTGTGAACACGGTCACACTGCCCTGCTTGTATTGAGATATTGAGATCACAGCTGTGGAGGGGGCTCTGCTGGGAGTGCCAGCAGTGCCAGGTGTGATTGCTGTCACCAGCATCAGCCCCACAGCACGAGGAAGGTTCAGCTCCACTGGTTCCCCTCCCACACCAGCCAGCAGCAGCACTCCAAAGCACATTACCCATACCAAACTGATGGCACACCCAGGGAAAACACATCTCCAAATTCTGCACTGAACACCTGTTGTGAGGGGCAGAGTTCCACAGCCCCCAGAGCCCTTGGGAGCAGAGCAGGGATCATTCACACAGTTCCATTTGCTGGAACACTGATCCATCACGAGCAGGATTATGCCAGGAGAACTGCCACAAGGATGAGCCCTGGGGTCAGACAGGACAGCCACACACCTGCCCCTCATCCTGCTGCCTGGGGAATCACCCAGAGAGGAACAGCAGAGCAAAACCAAGAGGATACTGCCAGCCAGGGACTATGTACAAATCACCAATGGGACGGCGTCACCACATTTCTCTTCCCAGAGAAAAGCAAGGCACAATTCTTCCCAAGAATATTTCTGGGATTCACATTCTCTGAACCTCAGAGAAAGGTAAAACAATTCTTATCTCATTTGCTGTGCTGTATTTGTGCAAAACTAGAACGCAACATGGAGATTGTTTACCTAGAGTGATGGTGTTTTGGTTCCTTGGCCTGTCAGGGCCAGCTGTGTGTGTGTGTGTGTGTGTGTGGGTGTGGGTGTGGGTGTGTGTGGGTGTGTGTCAGGACTGTTGGGTGACAGTCATGAGATCAGTGCAGCGTGTGCAGGGTTGAGTACTTGGCAGATTCAGTTTAGATGTAATGCAATATAGATGCAATATATTACAGAATAATATAGTATAATAAAGTAATTAATTAGCCTTCTGATAAGATGGAGTCAGATGTGTTATTCTCTCCCCTCATTGGGGGCAAAAATATCATCAATAGGACAGGACTGCTGGGAACATGCCTTGAGCTGTTTTATTTTCCAGCATCAGTCTCATTACATGGTTATGACAATGGGAAGATGCCAGCAGCTCACATCCCAGGCAGCCAACCAAGAACTCAATGTTACAACTCAGTTTAAAAGTTTTCTGACCAATCACACAAAGCAAAAGCACATTGACAGCAGTTCTATCCAACCACTATAAGCACAGGTACCTTTGGTGAAACAATGCTTGCTTATTTCGAATACAATACCTGCTTGTAAGCCTTAAAACACAACGCACAGAGCTCCATTATTAGCTTAGAACTTCCTAATATCTCACTAGATAAGCTTTTCTGTAGCTTAGGGAGTTATTCTAGACAAGTGTTAATACACAGACCATTGTTCTATTTGTCCTTACTTTTCTACTTCTTACATAATTTTTCTGCTGACCAATCTCACGGCTGCTGCTTAGCTCCAATCACAGTTCTGGTGTCTCTGAGGCCTGCCTTTTGCAGCTTACCCTAAACCCTGTGATTTTGTGGATTCCCACAATTCCCCCTCGTTACAACTAAAAACAAACCTTCATAACCATGTTGTTTATTAACTACCTTGCAATTCCCACAAGGAATGCCCTGGCAGTGATGCTCATTAACATGTTGGGATACTCCCAGGATTTCTGGCACAGCCCAAGGCTTTGCATTCCCATGCTAAGGGGTACACCGTGCTCATCATCACTTCACCACCACTTACTTCATCATCAAACACCAATAAACTTGGGCTCTGTGGTTCCTGAAATTCAGGAATATTCTACTCTGAGGACGTGCCAATAATAACAAAAAGAACAACAATAATATATATTTTAAAATCCCAATAAAGATCTCAGGGCTCCATTTACCACAGGCACTGCCACATCCCATTTTCTAAGGGAAAATTTCAAGCTTCTCTGATGCTAACCAAGAGAAGCAGGAAAATGCCAGACTAAAGACTGCCTTCTTATGCTTGCAAGACTCATAAATCCAGGTGAGTTGACTCTATTTCATGTTTTAAGATTTCCCCTTAGCAAACACTAAGGAGTTGCTACTTTCTGCCTCCAAGGGAATTTGTTATGGATCAATTCTAAAAGCAGGAGAGCAGAAAAATGGGCATTTTCTGCTAACTTTAGTTGTTACCTGCTGCCCTGCACAGGTTCATGGGCAAATAACAACATCTGCTTTAAGATATTGCCTTAGGTTGGAAATGGGGGTGTGTTCCATTCCTGTCTGATGGGGCAGCTCTCTGCTGTCCATGGGGCAGTTGTTTCTTTATCTCTCCCACAGCCAACCCTCCCTCCAGCAGATCTCTGCTGTCCATGGCCACTGAGTGTCCCTGCAGGGCTGATCCAATGCCAGCATCCCATGGGGAGATGCTCCGCCCAGGGGAGGAGCCAAGCATTCCTGCCTGGATCCAATCTGAGCCTGGCACAGCACAGCAGCCTTTGCCCCCTGCACTGCCAGAGGAGCAGCTTTCTGCTGCCCTGCATGGCCAGAGGGAGCCCAGGCCCATCTGCAGCAGCCCTGGAGCTGCAGAGGAAAACTCCCCCCTTGTGCAGGATCCCTGCTGCAGCAGAGCCACAGCTGGCACTGCAGGAGGGCTGAGCCCCCCTGGGATGGGGCTGGGACACCCCCTGACACACAGGGGGCAGGGACTGCTCTCACTCTGGCAGTGGTTTGTTTTATTTTTTTGTACTATTGCATTTGTATTTTTAATTTTCCTAATAAAGAACTGTCATTCCTATTCCCATATCTTTGCCTGAGAGCTCCTTAATTTCAAAATTATAATAATTGGGAGGGAGAAGGTTTACATTTTCCATTTCAGGGGAGGCTCCTGCCTTCCTTAGCAGACACCTGGCTGTTCAAACCCAGGCAGGTATGATCATGTAACTGCCAGGAGAGCTCCAGGACTGAGCCAGCAGCTCCCATGCCAGGAGCAGGGAGCACAAGGTGGAACATGGGGAGATGTGTTTGGTGTTTGTACATGCTCAGGAGAACATTTGTTGCCTTTAAACAGCAGTGCCTTCCAGAGGAACTCAGAAAGAGCAGGGAAGGCAGACAGTGAATGGCAGACTGGGAATGAGACCTCTGCAGGCCCTGAACAGGACAGTCCCAGAGCTCCATGCCTGGTCAGAGCCAAAGCCCATTCCCTGAACAGGTGAGGCACCACAGGACATCCTGAGGTGGAAGGAGCCCCAGGGATCCTGGATCAGGAATGGTGTGGCCAGCAGGAGCAGGGAGGTCATTGTGTCCCTGCACTGGGCACTGCTGAGGGCACACCTGCAGTGCTGTGCCCAGCTCTGGCCCCTCAGCTTGGGAAGGACCTTGAGACACATCCAGAGGGGGCAACAAGGCTGGAGAGGGGCTGGGAACACAAACCCTGTGAGGAAGCCCTGAGGGAGCTGGGGGTGCTCAGCCTGGAGAAAAGGAGACTCAGGGGTGCCCCCATCACTGCACAGCTCCTGAAAGGTGCCTGTGCTCAGCTGGGGCTGGGCTCTGTCTCCAGCAGCACTGACACAACCAGAGCACACAGCCTCAGGCTGCATCAAGGGAAATACAGGTTGGATATGAGGAAGAAGTTTTTCACAGAAAGAGTGATAAAGTTCTGGAATGTTCTGCCTGGGGAGGTGGTTGAGTCCCCATCCCTGGGTGTGTTTAACAAAGCCTGGATGTGGCTCTGGGTGCCAGGGGTGAGTTGAGGGGTTGGGGCTGGGCTGGACTTGATGATCTTGAAGGTCTCTCCCAACTCAGTGATTCTGTGATTCTGTGATCAAGTCCAGCTCCTGGTTCTGCACAGCCAGCTCAGGAATCAGCTACAGCCCAGGCTGGTGAGGCTTTAGGGAGCCAGACTCTGCAGTGCTGAACAAGGGGTCTGCTGGCTGTGAGCTCTGGCTCTCCCTGGTTCAGGAGTGCTGCAGAGCAGAGCACCCATGGTCAGGCCTGGCTGCAGGGCAGGAGCTGTCCCCACTGATGGCTCAGCTCTGGTGACATCTCTGCTGCTCCAGATGTCTCATGTGTCCCTGCTGAGGCCGTGCACGTGTGTCTGTGCTGACCCCAGCCCTGGGACAGCGACACACCAGCTGCTCCACTGTGCCTCAAGCATCCTCAGTGCTTTTCTTGCTCCTTTTTAAAGCAGCATTTCAATCACTCTTGGAAGAGAAACATCTTTTCTGAGCTGGGACTCAAAGCTGCTTTTCTTGGCAGTATAAATGTGTCCTGCAGTCACTTTTTTTATCTGAGCTCTGCTGTTGCATCGATTCTGTTCTAACCTGCTGTTCATGTGAAAGAACAGATCCTGGCAATAACAGCAGTGCCAGAAAAGCATTTTATAGAATCACAGAATCACCCTGAGCTGGAGGAGCCCCACAAGAACCATCGAGCTCACGGTGATTCTGGCCTTGCTCAGGACAGAGGTTTGAGCTCTGCTCTCTCAGCTGCATCTCCTTGGCTCATTCACCCAGAAAGCACATCCCTGCTGCCTGGGGGTCCCTGCAGCCTCTGTGTATCAGCTCTCAGCCCAGCCCAGGCTGGTGAGGCCCAGCTGAGGCTCCCTGAATGACCCAGTGGCAGTGCTGATGCCTCAGCCTCGCTGCAGGGCCCCGGTGCCCAACACAGAGCCCGCAGAAAGGAAGCAGATTCCATCTGCCAGCAGCTCGGTGAGACAGCACAAAGGAAGGGTCAAACGAGGAGCAACAGCAGGGAAAAAATCAAATAGAAAAATCTGTAGTGTCTGTCAATCCTGCCTTTTAACTGGCTCAGCTGGGCTGGCAGGGACTGCAGCGAAGAGAAGTCAGGCCCACTAATCTGATTAACGGGTGATTAAAGGGCAGCCACTGCCAAAGGAAGGGGCTGAAGGGTTAACAAATCCCACACTCCTCACTGGAGGAGACAGAACACTGTCTGCCTTGATGATGAAATGAGTGCAGTTTTGACAGATCTGGGGCTGCTGTGCTTAACCTCTCCTGCAAGGAGATTTTGAGCTGATTTGCTCTGTCAGAAGAAATCCTTCCCACTGCCAAGCACTTCCCTCCATCTGAGGATTTAGCCAGCAGCAGGGAGCACAAACAACTTGGAAATCACTTGCTGTAAGCTTGTGTGCATCTACTTTGCTCTCTGGCCTTGCAGGAGCTGCCCTGTAACACACCAGAGCTGTGAAGTGAGGCCAGCCAGGCAGAAGGGAACAAGGGCTGAGATCCATCCCTCCATCCTGAGATCTATCCTGAGCTCCATCCCTCTATCCTGAGATCCATTCTTCCACTCTGAGATCCGTCCTGAGAACCTGAGATCCATCCTTCCACTCTGAGATTCATCCCTCCATCCTGATATCCATCCCTCTATCCTGATATCCATTCTTCCATCCATCCCTCCATCTTGAGATCCATCCCTCCATCTTGAGCTCCATCCCTCCATCCTGAGCTTCATCCCTCCTCAGCCATCCCCAAAGCTGGATCACCCTCAGGTCTTTATCCAAACTCCCAGAGCAGGACAGAGACTTCAGCAGGATGAACTGCTCTGTGTCCAACTTTCTTCTCCTTATAAAGCACAGGAATTGTCCAGGATTTTCCATGAGATTTGGGGTAGATCCTTCAATAAGAAGCCCAGAGAATTGCACAGTCACAACCAGCACAACCAACACTGCTTGTGCTCAGCAAATGAAGGGGAAATGGGGCTGGAAGAGAAAACCAGAGGAAAAATCCAGGAGTCCTCTCTGCCTTCAGCCAGGTCCAAGCCTGGGTGTTTGAGAGAAAAGTGGAGCTGGATGTAGCAGCAGCTGGTGCTGGTGAAGAGGAGGGACACACAGTTCTGCCATCCCAGAGCTCACTCCAGCCTTGGGCAGAGATGGGGGTGACATTCAACCTTCTGCCAATCTGATAGCCCTCAGTGGGCTTTTCATCCTGTAATTAACCCAGAAACTGTCGGGATCTCTGTCAGAGTGATCCCGAGAAAGGTCAGAAAGCCTCTTTTCCCAGCCTGGCACCTGAAGGAGTCAGGGCTCTTCATTTCTCAGTCTCAAGGTTGTTTATTGTGTCTTATCTATAAAAAGTTTTCTCCTGCCCTGCAAAGGTCCATCCAGCAGGACAGTTCCAGGCTCTCTGCCTGTCCCTGGGGTTGTGTTATATCTTTATACTAAAAACTACGTGTACAATGTTTACAGTTACTTCCCAATACCGATCACCTATGTTAGACAGTGAGCTTCTACTCTAAACCAATCCAGAAGTGCCACCATCACAGCAGAAGATGGAGGCCAAGAAGAAGAAGGACACAGGCTGGGCACACCCAGATCCCTCCATCTTGCCTTCTGAACCCCCATACCAAAAACCCCAAAATCTACTTTTCCACCCTGTGATAACTTCACTATTATTCTGCTTAAACTGTTGTGGCTTGCATATCTTCATCTAAGGTTGGTAATTTGCTCCATGGGTCACAATCAAACCACAGGTGTTCTGGGCTCTGTGTCAGGGTCTCTGAGCCCCCTGGCAGGGTCCTGGCCATCCTGGACAGCCAGAGGGATGTGCTGGGTTCCAACAAGAAACTTGCTGAACAAATGAACTTTTAGCAGCAGCCAAGTATCCACACGCAGAGTAAAGCAGCATCTTTGGTGTGTCCAACCCCTCTGGGCTTCCAGCACAGGGCCCAGGGAAAAGCCTCTTTGCTTGCCCTGTCACTTCTGATTTAGAGCCCTCCCACATCCTCCTCCTCCCTGCAGGCTCCACTCTCTGCTGAGCACTCCTTCTGATGAAGGAGCCCTTTGGTGCCCTCCATGCCCTCCTCTGAACCATTTCCAACTCAGAATCACCCGGAGCTGCAGTCCCAGAGCAGGCAGCGTGTGAGCAGTCAGAGCATTTACTGTCAGCTCCTTTCCTGATAAATCCCTGTGGTTCTGATGCCCCTGGCTCAGAGGTGCTGTGGGCAGGAGAACAGAGTTTCATAAGGCACAGGAGGGTGTCGCAGACATCTTTTTATGAAAATCCTTCTTCGGAGTTTTTTCCTCCTGAGAATCTGAGAGGCCTCAGGGACAAAATGCAAACAATGATTATCTGCTGCTGTGGAATGCAACAGGTGCATCTGTGATTGGTCTCATGGGGATGTTTGGAATTAATGGCCAATCACAGTCAGCTGGCTGGGACACAGTGTCTGAGCCACAAACCTTTGTTATCATTCTTTTCTATTCTACCCTTAGCAAGCCTTCTGAGATGAAACCTTTTCTTCTATTCTTTTAGTACAGTTTTAATATAATATATATCATAATAAATCAAGCCTTCTGAAACATGGGGTCAAATCCTCATCTCTTCCCTCATCCAAGAACCCCTGTGAACACTGTCACAGGAGGGACATGGGCAGGGAAATCTGTGGGCTTGCAGGACCCAGCATCAATTGTGGCTCAACCATCACAAAACCTCCACCTCTGACGGACCAGGCACATCTGGAACAATCCTTACAGATAAACCTGCTCAGCTGGAGAGCCACAGCCCTTCCAGGTGATTGCAGGAGCATTTGTGCAATGGCTGTTCATGCCTTTCAGCTGCCAGGACTCTTCAGGCTGCTCCATTTGACTTGCAGGAGCTAAATGCTTTCCCTGCTAACACTCAGCTGCTTCCTCAGAGCACAGCTTTGACACAGCTTTCCTTTCTCCCTTCCTGTGATGCTTTCCACAATGAAAGCAGCCAGCCCCAATGCCCCAGGACTTGCTCTTAACTGGAATGGAAATGTGGGAACCCAGGAAAAGAAATGTGATTTGCACTTCCTGAAGATGTGCTGAGAAAAGCTCAGCAGGAGCAGCTTCATCCCCTGAGATCTCCAGCCCTGGGTCACGTTTCCTTGTACCCATAAAGAATATTGCTCTTCTCCTTCCATAAACCTCTGGATTTACACCAGCAGGGTGGGAACTACCTGAGCATAACCTCCAGCAGATATAACTCCTCATTTATCTACAGCTCAGATAATGGACCTGGGGGCGTAGATCAGCCTGGGGAGCAGGCACTGTGCACTGCCTTAAATGTTGCTATAAAATAAGGAGGTTTATGAATTCCTGTTGTTTAGTTAATCATCGATTTATTTCAGCACCCTGCATGCTGCAAGGCAGCTCAACTTGAGGGGAAAAAGGAAAAGAGATACTATTTTATGGGAAGATAAAAAAAGAGGTTTATTATATATAACCATTAGAGTTCCTCCTTCAGATGTTTCAATGTCTAATGAAATTTAAAGCTCTCTCTGTGTTTTCCTCCCTCCTCTACAGTGATGATTGCCTTTAGATATACACCCCAGTTACAGTAACATAACCAGAAATGATGGCATGCCATAGGTATTTTATTATGCATTCAGTTTTTTAGGGCTCAAATTCTATCTGCACCACAGAAACCTGGTCAGTAAAACTGCCAGAACTTCTGCAAAGACAGCAGAACTGACAATTCCCCATTTCATATCACATTTTCAAACATATCTCCCTCTTAAACGTTATAGGTCTTCTAAATTTGATGCCAATAAACACATTTTCTCCTTTAAATGTGTCCCAGAAAACCAAGCAAATCCATTAAACACAGCAAGTGCTACCCCTGGAGCAAATGAAACCAGGCAGCCCAGGCTCACACTCCCCTGGCTGCTCATTTTGGGAAGATACTTCTCAATTTTATTGGACATAAAAGTGTGGGAATGGGGGAAGAGGATTCAGTGTCTACGTGTCCCTCCCAGAAAATGAAAATGCAGCTGCTGTAAATGTTTTTTAAATTTAAATGCAGCAGAGATTTTGCAAGGAAGAGGCACTTTGAAGCAGGATGTAGGGCCGAGCTCCTTGGCCTGGGGTGCAAATTTCCACCAGAGGGTTTTGGAGGCAGGGATGACACAAATGCCCCCCATCCCACCTCTTCTGTCAGAAGGGTCCTCACCTCCCCCAGGGATGGGGACACAGCCCCTGGCACCTCAAACCAAGCACCAGCAAAGCAGCAGAACCTGCTCCAGCCCCTCATATCACCTGGTGACACCAGACACCCCCTCCATGGGCTGCACTTCCACTGGGCACCCATCCACACGGGATGCAGCTTCAACTGCTGCATCTGAGCTTGTACAGCAGGAAAAGAAATCTATTTGCTGGCTGTTCCACCTGTGATAGATGAGTAAGGTGATGGCTGACTCTCTGTCCTCGGTTACAATATTAAGATATATTCTCAAGAGCTGCTGAAACCAGGAGGGGCATTGTTTCTTCCTTTTCTCCTGTTAATGGGCCCATCAATGTCTTGCCCATGGCTCACAGATAATTCCCTCCAGGAGCCATTTGTGTTTAATGGACCCCCCACATGACTCAGAGAACGATTTCAGACCACTGTGAGATGCTCCACCCAGGGGGAGGAGCTCAGCATCCCCACCTGGATATAATCTGGGGTTTGGGACACCACAAGCAGTCCTCACCCACTGGTTTTCCAGAGGACAAGAGCTACCAGATGGTTTCTACAGGCTCACCATTTCAACAAGACCATTTCATCTGGATTGCTACCAACACCCTAATCAACAGAGTGTCAGGTTGTATTCTGACTATGTCCGTGGTTTTTCTTTTGTATTATTGCATGTATTTTGTTTTTTCCCCTCTTCCTAATGAATTCTATTTCTGACTTGGAGTCTCTCACTGGTTTTGCTTTCAAACCAGAACACTCTCACAATTAAATGGCAAATACCACATATATATGTGAGGAGCAGTTTTATAGATTTATAGTTGTGTTTTCCCCCCCTTGTGCTGTTCTCAGGGGTGCCCTGGGTTTGGGACATTTGGGAGGGTCACTCGTTCCTGTGGCAGCCCCTGAGCTCCAATCAAGGTGTCAGGCAGGGATCTCCAGCACTGGGCAGGGAAGGAGGAGTCCATGGACAGAACTTTGGGAGGGACCAAAGGGTTAAAAGGTGAAACCTCCATGGTGTGGGTGAGCACAAGGTGGGGAAAATCCTCTGCTCTCAGTGCTGTAATATTTTCTCTATTCAGTCTACTGTTGTGTTTTTGATAAAGGTTTTAATAAACCTTTTAAATGCTTGGAGGTGAGCATTGTTTTTCTCACACAGCTGAGGTAACCACCCTGCTCCTGCTGAACACCCTCCTCATATCATCCCAGTGCTCATCCCTGAACAACTGCTTGCTCCTGTAATTTAATCTAAATAGACAACAGAGCTCTTGTAAAAACGAGACAAAAGACACGGCAAGACACTTCTGTGTGCCTGACAAAAGCAGCAAATGATGGAAGTGAGCACTTTTGAAGGGCTTTTAAAATGGTTCACTTGGCTGATTTTGGGCTGTCAGCAGAAATTACCAGTGAGGTGCCCTGCTGGGAAGGGCCTGGTGCTGCTCCTGCCATGCTCACATCCCAAGCCACAGGGACCTGCCTCTGCTTTCTGAACCTTTTGGGAGCTTTTCCCCATGGGCTCAGGAGCAGGTGGAGCTGCAGCCCCAGGACACAAACCCCTGGCCAGGAGCTGCAGCCCAGGGGCTCAGGGAGGAGCTGGGAGAGCCTTTGGCAAAGCCATGGAGAAGTGATGCCCTGCTCTGATGGATTTGGCTGTGGCTGGAGGAGCCTGGCTGGCACAGGGGCTTTGTCAGGGCAGGAGCTGCTGGGAACATCAGGAAACTGCATTTTTTTTCCCAGCTCTGCTTTTTTCAAGTGTGGAATGAAGACATCTTTGCTGGCCATTAAAGCAGGAACATCTCCTGTGACTCCCCACCTCTGGAACAAGCACAGATAAGGAGAAAACCATTCCTGCCAAAATCTGAGCTCACCAGGCTGGTGAGAGGCTACAGGATGCAAACCAAAGCCGCAGGAATGCTGGGTTTCAGTGTTCACAGCCAAAGGCCAGGTTCCTGACCCTGGAATAATCCAACAAGGAACACGAGCTTGTTGCAGACCCACAGAGCTTCAAAATGGCCAAAGCCAAAATGCTAAATAGAAACCAGATGTAATTCTGTACAATTAGATGTATTTAAACCCAAAATCCCAGGAAGGAGAGGGGGAGCATTGAACTTGCAGATGCAAAGTTTGTTTGCAGCTCTGCAGCTGCAGAGTTGACCCAATCCAGCCTGATGGGGGCTGACAGCTGAGCCCCAGGTGTGGGTTTGGGTTCTTCCTGCTGGAGCTCACAGATTGGAGGGGACTGGAAAGAGGAAAATGTGTCCTGACAGCACAGATTTCACAGAGGGACGGTTCAGCCCTGGGATTTGCATCAATTCCCTCAGTCCAGAGCTCCAGGAACAAAATGGGCAGGCACAGGAGGGACCCAGAGCAGCTGGGGATCACACTGGGAACCCTCCTGTGCCACCTGAAAGGTGAAAATCAGCAGCTGCCTGTGGTGGTGTTCACTGGGGTCCCAGGATGAGGGGAGAGATGAGAATCTTGACTCCATGTTTCAGAAGGCTGATTTATTATTTTATGATATATATTATCTTAAAAGAAAATGACATATTAAAACTATACTAAAAGAATAGAAGAAAGGATTTCATCAGAAGGCTGACAAGGAATAGAAAAGGAATGGAATGATAATAAAATCCTGTGACTGACCAGAGTCACAGCTGGACCTGTGATTGGTCATCAAGTAGAAATAACTCACATGGACCAATCAAAGATTCACCTGTTGCATTTCACAGCAGCAGATAATTATTGTTTTTCTTTTACTCTGAGGCCTCTCAGCTTCTCAGGAGAAAAAATCCTAAGGAAAGGATTTTTCATAAAAGATGTCTGTGACAGCTGTCTCCCTTTGGTGGGGATCAACATCTCATGATAGACAGGACCAGAGAGCAAGGTGTTTCTTCATCATTCACAATCTCTTTGCCATCTTTTCTTAAACATTTAAAGGCTCCAGCACCTTCCCCAGTCCTGGCTCATCAGTTAATATCCAGTGTTTCCTTTGGGAAGGGAACAATCAGCTTGAATGATGCCAAAGGTGCAGTGAGACAAAGGAGACGCTGGATGAGCTCAGCCCTGAGCCTGCTCGTTGCCAAAGCTCCTCCTGCAGACAGGAGCTCCTCCCTGGCCTGGGAGATGTTCAGGATGGGCTGTTCAAAGGGCTGGGCACGGACCTGAGGGATTCCCAAGCTCAGGAATTCCCTGGCAGAGGCACCCAGGGAGCAGGGAAAGGACAGAGCCCAAGGATCCCCTTCTGTCCCAGCTCCAGGGCAGATCCTGGGGGTCACCCTGTGCCTTGGAGAAGCAGAGCTGCAGATTTTCCATCCCATTTTCCACCTTAAATTCAATATATTTTGTCCAAATGTGAGTTTATGCCTAATTGTCTCTCTCAGTTTAGCTCTGCTACTTTGACAGAATTAAACACCTCCTAGAAAAATAAACTGGGCTTCTCTGTGCCTGAGGCAGATCCAGACAGCTCTGTCCTCCCTGGGATTACACAGGAATTCTTCATTATCAGCTGCATCATTTCCAGTGCTGGGAGATTGTGAGGCTCTTTGCAGGCTGAGCTTCAAGGCACAGATCTGATATTAAGGAACTGCAGTCAGCACAAAACTGTATTACTTAATAAAGGAAAAACTCCTTTCTTAATAAAGGAAAAACTCAAAAAAAAAAAAGGTGATCCTGCCATGATTGATGCCACTTCATTTGCATATGCCCACTAGCAGCACTTTGGTTAATTAACACATATTTTGTGTCTGTAGATGAATAAGAAATAATGGGTTTGGTACTGAGGCTTTGGGTGTAAATTCAAGCACTGAACAGGTTCACTTCCCTCCTTCTGTATTTTCTGTGTAAATAAGACATAATAACTCCTGAGAAGGTGGTGACACATGACAAAAGGCAAGAAGAATGTACTTGTATTTTAAAGCCAGATGAGTTAATTAGCTCATCAGATGGAAGCACTGTTTGGAGGGGCAGGGATGAGGAACAATACCTTCTTCAGGGGAAAATGGAATTCTGGAGATATTAACTCTTATGGCTCAAGTTCAGCTCCAGAGGCCTCGATCCAGAACTGCACTTAGGCAGGTGGAACAGCACCCCCAGAATGAAAAGAGCTGCCCAGGTGGCTGAGGTTAAGTGCTCTGCTGGATCCCAGCCTGGGCACTCAGAGCTGGAATTTCATCTCATTTTCTGAACTGCTTCCTGCACCAGCAGCTTCCAAGAGAGGCAGGAAATGCTGCTCTGATCCTTGAGCAGAAATACCCCAAGAGATCCTTCAGCTCCATGGCATCCAGTGCCTCAGGGGCAGAGCTTTCAGCCAGAGCCAAGGAAGGCTGAGCCAGCCCTGAATCCTCTGGGATGTGAGGCAGGATGGGCTGGGGTGAGTTCCAGCACCAGGAGCTGCTGAGGAGGTGAGCAGCAGCATCTTCCCTGCTGAGGGACGCCAGAGGAAAGCCTGGCATCAGGAGAGGGATAAAAGAGCTTGAACACCTCTCAGGCCTTAGGCAGAGGTGCATCAGAGCCATCAGATCATCTCTGAGCCAGCAGCCTGGCTGTGAATAATAAATCACCTCAGAGGAGGCAGAGAGCTCCCTGCTGGAGGGAATTCCCTTCCCAGGGCTCTGACTGGGAATGCTGCTCAGAGGGAGCCCCTCAGAGCTCTGGGGTCACAAGGACCCTGCAGGCAGGGATAAAGGCACAGGGACATGGGAATGCTGCCCAGCTGTTCCCACTGGGATCTCAGCATGCTCAGGGCTGTCACACTCTCAGTGCCAGGCTCGCCCTGCTCATGGAAGGAAAGGGGAGATTTTCCAGGATGGCTGGAGGACAGAAATGATCAGTTCCTACTGAATTTGGTTGGAAATTTTCTCCTCGCTGTGTAGGGGGATACAGTACGGGTAAATGAAGGTGGTGTAGAATGTAATCTTATCCCCCAATGAGTTGCAGCTGGACCAATTACTAAAGATTAGGAGCAGGCCTAGCCCCAAAATGGTCCTATCCCTTCATTTCTAGCAGTGCCAATGACAGGGGAGCACACCCAGCCCAGCACAGGTGCAGGAGCAGGGGCTGCCCCAAACACTGGGATTGGGGGGCTGGAATGGCAGCACACACCCAGCCTGGCCCTGGCACCAAACACAGGCTCTGCAGGGATCCCACAGTAAGAACTGGGGTATCCCAGAGATTTGGGTGTCCTGGAGGAGATGCTGGGTGCTGCAGCCATGTGGGATGGAGGAGGAGGAGGCAGGAAGGTCTCCCCGAAGCTGGGAGTGCAGCTCTGGGACAAGGCTGGGTCACAAACCCTGTCATTGTCACTGCTATGTCTGCAGGCTGGGATGGAGTGGGCAGGGATGGGCTGTCAGTCTGTCAGTCTGCTCCCTGCCATCCCATCAGGCTGCCAGAACCTTCCACAGACACTGAAGGGCTTGATGTGCAGCCTTGGATTGATGTAAAAATACAATGCACAGACATTAAGCAGAAAAATAATAAACTCATGTTTCTATAGTTTAAGTAAGAATATGCCAATGATGCCTCAGGTTCAGCTTCTGTATTTTTTCAGATTCTGTGCTGCTTTAGTGTGTGGCCTTCCAGCTGCATTCCCTGTCCAGGAGGAGTTCAGATGAGAAGGAAATGCAGCTTAACCAGCTCTGAGAGCCTCCAAACAGGGGTTGTTTGTAAAAAGGAACAGGTCTGACCTTCAAGTCCTTGAGAGAGGACAGCAAAGCCTCACAGACACCCCAAACACACTAAAAGCTGCTTGGGAATTTTTAACTCTGATGTTTTGGGTTGAAAATCACAGGAGTGCAACAGCATTGATTACATCTTACCAGGAATAATCCTGGAGCTTAGGGGAAATCTGTAGTCAATGAAGAGAGACTCTCATCCCTGGAAAAAGACAATGCTCACTGAAACAGGGCTGCTCCTGCCCTGCCTGAGTCACAGACTCCAGAAGAGGGAAAAAATCAACTTTGTGGTTCTGGCTGAGGTGGGAAGGGACCTGACCCCAGAAGGTGCATCACAAGTGAGTCTGCTCCTCAAAAGACAAAAAATCTCCTTGCTTTACAGTCACGACAGGCAGGGAACTTTCCAAAGGCTTTAGGAAAATTATGGGATGAAAACACTCCACATTCCTCACCTCAGCTCATGATGAGTCTCATTTCTTGGTGTCACATTTTCCTTGGCATTTCCCAAGAGTGTTTTTTTGTCAGAAGACAAAGTTCAGTTTTGCTGGGAGTTGGATTTTAGGGAGAGACAAGGCTGGTTTTTCTGGTTTATGGGGTAATGTCGCAGACATCTTTTATGAAAAATCCTTTCTTGGGATTTTTCCCTCTGAGAAGCTGCAGTTTCAGCAACAAAATGTAAACAATGATTATCTGCTGCTGTGGGATGCAACAGGTGCATCTGTGATTGGTCTCATGTGGTTGTTTCTAATTAATGGCCAATCACAGTCAGCTGGCTCCGACTCTCTGTCCGAGCCACAAACCTTTGTTATCATTCTTTCCTTGCTATTCTTAGCCAGCCTTCTGAGAAGAAACCTTTCCTTCTATTCTTTTAGAATAGTTTTAACGTAACATATATCTTAAAATAATAAATCAGCCTTCTGAAACATGGAGTGAAATCCTCGTCTCTTCCCTCATCCTGAGACCCCTGTGAACACTGTCACATTGCCCCACAGAGGATGGAGAGATGGAAGCCCAGGAGAAGTTCAAGTGATGGAAGTCATGCCCAAGAAAAGCAGTGTGGGATGGAAACCCAAAACCCAGCTGTCCTGGGAACACTGGAGGTGTCTTTGGTGTCCCCAGCTGGGCTGGGGCACCTGTCCAAGGAGTCCCTCAGTGGACAGAGCCAGTGAGAGCCAAATCCTACAGCAGGGGAAGCTCAGACCTCACCAAAATGCAGCGGAAAGAGCAACAAGGGTGAGTGAGAGCAGAGTCAGAGCACAGCAGGAACTCCCTCAGGGTGTCTGAAACCCAGTGCTCAGGGCACAAAGAAAGCAAACTGCCAGATCCATGAACCTGCCTGTCAGGACCCAGGACATTGCTCTGACTGCTCTGGAGGACTCCAGACCCTGGCAGGGGCTCAGAGACCTTGGCACAGAGTCACAAACACCTGTGCCTTTGATTTTAGCCCATGGAAACAATTACCAACTTTGTGTGAGGAGTTACAAGCCACAAGAGTTTGAGTAGAATGATAGTGAATTTATCACAGGGTGAAAATGGAGAATTTTGGGGATTTAGAATGGGGCTTTAGAAGCCAAGATGGAGGAATCTGGGCATGTCCTGTCCTTCTTCTTCTCATCCTCCATCTTCTGCTGTGATGGTGACACTTCTGGATTGGTTTAGAGACAGACTGTCTAACATAGGTGATAGGTATTGGAAAATTATTGTAAATAAAGCACACACAGTATAAAAAGCCAACAGCACCCCAAGGGCAGGGACTGTGCCACAACCCGAGCTGCTGGACAGATCTCAGCAGGTCAGAGAGTGAATGGAAGAGATAAGAGAAAATAAACAACATTGAGAAGCAGAAAACCATGGAATCTCAACTTCTTTGGTCATGGGGCTGGGAGAAAAAGAGACTTTAATACCTTGGGAGCCATTTCAGCAACACCAAACCCGAGACCTGCCCAGCCTTGTCCTGGCTCCACAGCCCAAGAGCCCCAGGGCTGCTGTTCCTCTCTCCACATCTGGGTTTCACCACCCAGGCCCTGCACGGGCTCTGAGCTGGCCCAGTGTTACACCAGCCCCTGAGAAATCCCAAGCACTGCCTGCCAGAGGCACCAATCCCATGAGAATCAGTGAAAAGCTGACACCTGCCAGAGTTTGATGTGACAACGAGGCATGGCTGAGTCCTGAAATGGATTTCTTCACCTGCCAGTGACTCTCACACGGTTATTGCACGGGCAGAGCCATCACATTTCCCAGCAAAGATGATCAGAGCCTTCCCAGCATAAAAATCAGCTTGTCGGGGACAAGAGGGGAATCAGCTGGGGTGACAATCAGTCCTTCCTCCCTGCTCTGTCCCATCTCCAGCAGATAACTGTCGCAGACATTTCTCCACAGAAATCCTTTCTTTCAGATTTCTGCGTCTTCGGGAGGCCAGAGGCCCCCGAAGAGAAGGTAAACAATTATTATCAGCTGCTGGGGAATGCAACAGGAACACCTTGATTGGCTCATGTTCTATGTTTATAATTAAGAGCCAATCACCAGTGCAAGCCAGGGGACTGAGTCCTTGAACACAACTTTGTTGTAGATTCTTTTCTATCTATTCTTAGCTTAGCTAGCTGCTCTGCAAACCTCTCTCTATATTCTATTTAGTACAGTAATAATGTATTATATATCATATATTAATAAATCAAGCCTTCTGATCAAGAAACAAGATTCACCGTCTCTCTCTCACCAGCTGCCCCCACTCAGGGCGCTGTAATAGATAACAGGGATGACAAACCCTTTATTCTCAGAGGGAGGTGATCTGGGAGCCTCCTGCCACCCCTTCCCCAGCAGGGACAGCCAAAACCCAGCACTCCTGCTCAGGAACAATCCAAACACAGCTCCACTCCCTGCAGGAGGCTGGGATGGAGAGCATTTTATCAGTTTAGAAAACAAGAGCAGAGCTCCAGCCAAAGCACCCTCGAGCACCCTGCAAATCCCGGGCTGACAGCTCAAATGGCAGAGCTCAGAGCTGGGCTCACACTTGTGCTGATTCCTGCTCTTCAAACAAATGCAGGCAATGATTGGGTATTGTTCAGGGCTGCAAATATTTGTTCCCACCACACCACAATCACTCTAAAGAGCAAAATCTCCTCTACCAGGGGTGCAGGTACAAATAAACAGATGGAGGTTGTGTATTCCTGGCGTATCAGTATTTCTGAGAGCTTTCCCAAGGTCAGGCCTACCCTAGTCTTATTTCCCTCCAAATTAACTTGATTTTTATTTGGAAAGATCCTTAAGGCCTAATTTCTAACTGGATTTTGGTGTCTGACAGATAAAATACTGGTCTTGAGTTTATAATGCTGGCAAGTTTGGGTTATGGGTTTTTTGCTTGATTGTTTCAAACTCTTTGAATGTTTGAGGTTGGTTTCTTTTTGTTTTTTTTTTTTTTTTTTTTTTTGGTTTTTTGGATTTTTGTTTGTTTGTTTTTGTTTTTTGGGGTATTTTTGGAGGTGTTTTTTTTTTGGGGGGGGGGTGTTTTTTTGTTTGTTTTTGTTTGGTTGGGGTTTTTTTTGATGTTTGCTGAACTGCAGGAGTCTCCAAGGTCCTGCAAGGCACCAGCAGGTCTGGAGGAGCTGCTCCATGTGTGGAGGAGGGAGAGCTGATCCATCCCCTCACAGCCCCACAGAGCAGTGCTAGATGCAACTCCCATGGCTGATAAAGAAAATTTCTCCAGGTTTTAGTGCTTTCCCTGTTGGTTTTTCCACATCTTGCTCCAACTCCACCATTTCTTTCCCTGATGAGTGAGCCCAGAGTTTCATTCCCTGCTGGAGGGAAGGACATGGAGCAAATCCTGAGGAAGGCACGGAGCTGCTCCAGGGCTGGAGCCAGGCTGGGATAGCTGGGGGTGCTCACCTGGAGAGGAGAAGCTCCAGGGAGAGCTCAGAGCCCCTGCCAGGGCCTGAAGGGGCTCCAGGAGAGCTGGAGAGGGGCTGGGGACAAGGGATGGAGGGACAGAACACAGGGAATGGCTCCCAGTGCCAGAGGGCAGGGATGGATGGGATATTGGGAATGAGGAATTGTTCCCTGTGAGGGTGGGCAGGCCCTGGCACAGGGTGCCCAGAGCAGCTGTGGCTGCCCCTGGATCCCTGGCAGTGCCCAAGGCCAGGCTGGATGGGGCTGGGAGCACCTGGGACAGTGGGAGGTGTCCCTGCCATGGCAGGGGTGGGATCAGATGGTTTTTAACATCCCTCCCAACACAATCATTCCATGATTCCATGGGGATCCCACCCCATGTGCCCCATGCACATAAATCCTCTGACTTGGCAGCACCAGTGATCTGCCTTGCTGGATTCAGAGGACAAATCTGGGGGGAAAAAGTCTGGGATATTAAGAGGAGATGCCATGCTTTCCTTCTGGAAATACTTTCAAGGCTCCAGGCCAACCCCCAGCCAATTTAACAGCAGCAGTAAAAGCAGCTCAAGTCAGTGGTTAAACCTCAAAGGGATCCCTGAATTGTGCTTGACTTAATGAATCCAATAATCGATTCCTGCAGCACAAATAAGGTGTGGGATGGACCAGCTAATAAGCATTCTCAGTTAATTGCTTTCTTCAAGTGACAATTTGTACAAATGATACCATCAAAGTAGTAATAATATCCCTATTGATTAAATTAATCTCAAAAAGACAACTCAAATAACTTTAATTAGCAATGCATGACACAAGCACAAAATACTCTGAAAACAACCTTGCAGCCCATCCCAGACTTGGAAACCGTGGCAGCAGCCATGGCACAGACTTTGGCATCTTTATTCCAGCAGATCCACACAATTTTATGGAGCATCTGTAGGGAATGTCTGTGACTAACCATGAAAAGCCATTAAGCCTCCCTGCAGAGCACAAGAGCCCAGGCAGCCTCCCCACTTAGTCACACTCACTGAAACCCAGGGCCACAAACAGCTCCAGAAGAAATGAAAACTTTCCAGCAGGAGGAGCCGGGATGGGGAAAGAAATCTCTGTGACAAAATTCCCACCTGGAGCTGCCAGGGACCCACAGCAGCAGCAGCAGCACTTTGAAACCATGAGAATTGGGCACCATGTGGAATTTTTGGAGCTCTCCGTGGCAGGAAGGAAATTATTAATCTGGCTTTATGTTCTTAGATGACTAATTATTATATTATATTATATTATATTATATTATATTATATTATATTATATTATATTATATGCTATACTAAAACTATACTAAAGAATAAAGATACTTACAGAAGGCTTAACAAGATACTAATTAAAAACTCATTACTCTCTCCAGAGTCCCAACACAGCCTGACCACAATTGAAGTTAAAACAATTCACATGTTGGATAAACAATCTCCAACCACATTCCAAAGAAGCAAAACACAGGAGAAGCAAATGAGATAGTATTGTTTTCCTTTTTCTCTAAATATCTCACCCTGAAGCATTTATTTAATTAATTTATTTAGTTTATTTATAATCAGGACTCTTGTACAGGGCTCTGGCCCTTCCAGGTTAGTCCAGCCCAACCTTCTCAATTCTTTGTTTCCATTTGTTATTCAGATTCCTCAATTTAATTTCCCGTAACAGGTTACCTTGTGCTTTAGCCTGAAACACTGTGAATTTTCCATGCCCCTCTTATAACTTCAATGAATTTATTACTTCATTTTTGTTCTTTGGGCAGTTCTCACTAGATTTTTCAGATATTTTGGTGCCAAAACTGCTGCCAGGATTTGAGGTGAGGCTGCACCAGTGCAGAGCAGAGAGGGACAATCACATCCATAAAACATTTAAAAGTGCCCCAAGATTCTCAAAACGATGATGGAATTTGCACCATCATCAAAAAGAAACACTTTCTGCATTTGTTTTCATCCAGGAATCACTGGAACAACCAAGGAACCCCCAAGTTACCTTTGGGACTTCAGACAGCCACTTATCAGGCAAAACAGCAAAACACCCACAAACAGATTTCTGGAGCTCGAGAATCTTTAAAATTCTACTTTCTGTGCAGCCTTACAAGGCAGATTTTAAAGTATTTTGGCTCTCAAAACCACCAGTAATTTCAAAACCTTGACCAGAACACACAGCATGAGTGTGAAAATCCATGGCTTGGAAACTCAAGCTTGGGAAAGTGACTTGGGGAACAGGAGGGTTTTTTTATTTTTTTCCCACAAGGATGTTTATGGGCCTTTCTAAAAAATTCAGCACATGAAAAAGAAGAGGACAAATGCTCACCGCTTTCTCTGAGACATCAATGAAATCCCCCCAAACCAGGCAAATTAGCTGAAATTACTGTGAGAAGAGCAGCTCCACAATGAGACCAAAAATCCCAAACCCAAACAAAGCAGGAGAGGCATGAGAGGAGCTGGGTTTGGAGAGGGATCTCTGCAGCCCCACTGCAGGATGAGCAGTAATTACTTCACAAGGAGAGGAGCTCTGTGGCACATTGAAAACCTTTAATTTCCACTCCCTTGTTTAAGGGAGATTATTGCTCCCCATAGCCAACAACAACAGATTTCCTAAGTTTCCTGTGCCTTGCCAGCAAAGCAAATATCCTCTGGTGAATCTCTGAGCTGAACAATGATTTTTCATTTTTACAACAGCACAATCAATGCAATTTTCCAGTTAGAAGTCTCCAGCCTCCCCCTATCAGCTCGTTAATGCACAAGTGTACTCCAAAGCATGCCTGGAAGAATCTCCACAGACTCTGCCATCCCAGGTTACTCTGAACATGGAATTCATCACTTATGAATCACTTCAGTGTGTGTAAACACTTGAATCACTAAGCCAGATCTAATATTGTACACAGCAATCAGGGGATGTTGTCAGGGGGAGGCACTGAGGCAGCTCTGAAATCCTGCCTTGTAGAGTTTCACTGTTCAAAGCAGCTTTTGTGCTTGTGAGCACGTTTTATTTGCAGATGCTAAATGCAAATGGAAAATATTTGCAGGCTTTGTGTCTTCCTGAGACACTCAGAGGAGCCTCAGCACCCCCAAACACTGCTCACCCAATTGTGTTTATTAAAGATCCCTGTAACTTCCAGCAACACTGTGACAACACAGCCAGGTTCAAGCTGGAAATGCCACTTCATCCCAGCAGCTTTTTGCATCAGCTCACACAGATTGGAATCCAAGATAAAAAATGAAACTCATCCCCAGAACCGAGTCATTTTTCTCCCGCAAAGTGAGATTAAAACGCTGCGAATGCCAGCACCTCCCAGCTGCCCTGAGGGTCCCAGTAACTGCTCAGCCCAGTGACACCTCTGGGCTCCTGGGAGCACCCTCAGGTGACATTTTGCTGCCCATGGCACCGACCTTGATGCCCAGCTCGATGTTCTCCCCTCCGTACACGTCCATGCCGGGGTCCAGCAGCCCGATCTCGCCAAAGAATTTCCTGTTCACCACGAAGGAGCAGCCGATCATGGCCGGGGTCCTGCATGAGAGAGAGCACAGGGGACAGTGAGGGACACTGAGGGACAGTGAGGGACACTGGGGGACACTGAGGAACACTGAGGGACACTGAGGGACATTGAGGGAACTGAGGGACACTGAGGGACAGTGAGGGACACTGGGGGACACTGAGGGACACTGAGGGACATTGAGGGGCACTGAGGGACACTGAGGGAACTGAGGGACACTGAGGGACAGTGAGGGACACTGGGGGACACTGAGGGACACTGGAGGACACTGAGGGACATTGAGGGAACTGAGGGACACTGAGGGACAGTGAGGGACACTGGGGGACACTGAGGGACACTGAGGGACATTGAGGGGCACTGAGGGACATTGAGGGAACTGAGGGACACTGAGGGACAGTGAGGGACATTGAGGGGCACTGAGGAACACTGAGGGACACTGAGGGACACTGAGGGACATTGAGGGAACTGAGGGACACTGAGGGACAGTGAGGGACACTGGGGGACACTGAGGGACATTGAGGGGTACTGAGGAACACTGAGGGACACTGAGGGAAACTGAGTGACATTGAGAGACATTAAGGGACATGAGGGACACTGGGGGACATTGAGGAACATTGAGGGACACTGGGGGACACTGAGGGAACTGAGGGACATTGAGGGACACTGAGGGACACTGCCCCATCCCTGCTGGCCCATGGGCTCACTGCTGCTGAGCTCAGCTGCCTCCCACCGCCGCTTGTAAGAGCCTGAATGAGAGATGTGGGACTCCAGGCAGCTCTTCTAAATACAGTTTATTGTATCCAAAATGCAGTTTATTGTACCCAAGGTGTTATAGCACTCGAGGGTGGTGGGTGACAGAGCTGTGCCCACAGCTGTCAGCTCCAGCTGCAGGCAGCCCTGGAGACCCTTTGGTTTAGGTTACAATGCATAATAGACTTTTCTTTGCTGAGCATCTTAATACAGTAGAACCAATCTTGATTGTGTTTAGGGTGAGGAAAACAGTTGCAGTTATTTTTTATAGTTATTTTTATATATAACTGTGATGGTGTTCACAGGGGTCTCAGGATGAGGGAAGAGACAAGGATCTGACTCCATGTTTCAGAAGGCTGATTTATTATTTTATGACATATATTATATTAAAACTATACTAAAAGAATAGAAGAAAGGATTTCATCAGAAGGCTGGCTAAGAATAGAAAAAGAAGGAATGATAACAAATGCTTCTGTCTTGGACAGAGAGTCCAAGCCAGCTGACTGTGATTGGCCATTAATTAGAAACAACCCCATGAGACCAATCCCAGATGCACCTGTTGCATTCCACAGCAGCAGATAACCATTGTTTACATTTTGTTCCTGAGGCCTCCCAGCTTCTCAGTAGGAAAAATCCTAAGGAAAGGATTTTCCATAAAGATGTCTGTGACATATAAATACTACCTATAGCATATAGGTAGAATTTGAGGAGGGTAAGTTTAGGGTTGTAGATGATAATGATTGCTATTCAGCCTAGGTGGGAGATGGAAGACAAAGCTAGGATTTTTTTGGATTTGTGTTTGGTTGAGTCCTATTCATCCTCCCAAGTATGCCGAGAGGATAGCCAGGATAGTTAACTTTATCTATCTAGCCTATCATAAATCCTATAATTACCATATAGTTCTCCAATCACTAAAAGTCAGTACATTACAGTTCAAGCTAGAAGTTGTTCCTCAGTTTTCTTGCAGTGGAAAATTCTGAGACCTTTTCTCTACTTGCCACATTTGCTGCCTTGTTTGCCTGTGCTCTCTTTCTGCTTGGTAAAAACATCTTCCTGTTTGGGGTGGGTTTATCCTTTGCTCTAAGCCATAAAACCCCTTCTAACTAACACACCTTTGCCTCCTTGATTATCCAGTGAGACTGGCTCAGCAATTATTTTCTTCTATATCAAAACTTGCTTCCATCTCTATTCTTTCTTCATATTCTTTCTTCAAAAATCTTTCTGTCAAGCATAAATATCTGTGAGACTTTCTTGTCAAACTTTCATCTTTCCCAACAACAACTCATCTCAAAGATTTCATGGCTATGTGCCTTTGAAGACATTGTTTTACCACTGCAATAAATGGTCCAAAATCCAAGCTCATTTCAGGCTGTACAGAACTGGAAGAAGGTTTTCCTGGAGTTTTTATGAAGGAGCTCTCAGGCCATGCTTTACTGGAAATACCTCAGGGTGTCTGTGGGCAAGGGCACAACTCTGCCATAAATGAAGGAAATATAATAATAGAAGTATAATAATGGAAATATAATAATGGAAATATAATAATGGCCTTTCCCTTTGTCTTAGGTTATATATGGGTGTGTGGATTCTATCCCCATCTGTCAGAGCTGGGGCAGTTCTCTGCTGTCCATGGGCAGTTGTTTCTTTATCTCTGCCACACCAACCCTCCCTCCAGCAGATCTCTGCTGTCCATGGCCACTGAGTGTCCCTGCAGGGCTGATCCAATGCCAGCATCCCATGGGGAGATGCTCCGCCCAGGGGAGGAGCCAAGCATTCCTGCCTGGATCCAATCTGAGCCTGGCACAGCACAGCAGCCTTTGCCCCCTGCACTGCCAGAGGAGCAGCTTTCTGCTGCCCTGCATGGCCAGAGGGAGCCCAGGCCCATCTACAGCAGCCCTGGAGCTGCAGAGGAAAACTCCCCCCTTGTGCAGGATCCCTGCTGCAGCAGAGCCACAGCTGGCACTGCAGGAGGGCTGAGCCCCCCTGGGATGGGGCTGGGACACTGCCCTGACACACAGGGGGCAGGGACTGCTCTCACTCTGGCTGTGGTTTGTTTTCTTTTTCTGTACTATTGCCTTTGTATTTTAAACTTTCCTAATAAAGAATTGTTATTCCTATTCCCATATCTTTGCCTGAGAGCCCCTTAATTTCAGAATTATAATAATTCAGAGAGAGGGGGTTTACGTTTTCTATTTCTAGGAAGGCTCCTGCCTTCCTTAGCAAACACCTCTTTTTCCAAACCAAGACACTCTTCTCTTATTTCCAGCATGTCTGGAATGGAGTAGACTTTAGGATGGTTATTTTTAGGGTATTCCAGGACAGAGCATTTCCAGCTGGAATCACAAAGGAGCCATAGCCACCAGCAGCAAGCTCACTGCAAATTCATAGAAGCAAATCCTTTAAAAACTGTTTGGAGAAGCATCTGTGGGGTCATTTCCAATTCCCCCAGTATCAGCAGGGCTCTTGGTTAGGGATCAAGCTGTCACATCCATCCTGCACCTCGTGCCCTCCAGCTCTGAGCTCTCAGCTCACACTGCAGGAGCAGCCAGGGACAAGGAAATAACCCAGAAAACTGGGAGCATCAATGGAATAGCACAAGGAGGGAGGAAAATCACAGTGCCAGGAGTTAATTTGTCATAACTGTGCAATTTTAAGGACATTATAGATGGTTGTGTTTACTAATGACCCTCATTACTCACAAACCCATGGACCAGCTCTCCAGCTGCTCCAGCTGCCCTGAGATGAGGATGCAGTTGTGATTCACAACACTCTGAGATCACGTTTCAGGGGATTTTTGGAGTGCTTAGCCCTCGTGACCTCTCCATAAAAGAGCACTTTGCCCAGAGCCCAGCACTGCACATCCCACGTGGTTCTGCTTGGGGACACTCTCAGCTGCTGCTGCTGCTGCCATGGTGTGTGCACTGTTTGCCCCTGGGATATTCCCTGTGCTGGAACAGAAATAGAAAAAGCATTTTCCCATCTGACTGCTGCTCTTTGAATCTGTGCTGTAAAGGAAAATCCCAGGGACCCACTCAGTCCAGCAGGGAGGTGCCAGTGAATTTTACAGGGAGGGGTTGGCCATGAAGACCCCCAACATCCCAACACAAGGTCCTGCCAAAGGATTTTTGGGGAGCTCCAGGGCTCCCCTGCCCACCCTGAGCTCTCAGCTTTGAACAGGGGGATGGGATGCCCATTGTCACCCTGGTTTTTTAAGATTTTCTAAGCCTTCTGATGTTGACATTCTTGTAGCGAACTTTCTCACACACTTTCTATAAATAACTCATTGTTTTGCATTCCTTTATGGAAGAAGAGAAAGTTGATGGACTGTTGGTCTGTCCAGTGTCATTGGAGAGGTGGCACTGTCACCCTCCAATCCACTGTCACTCTTGGAAAACTATAAATGTTGGAGTCAGAAAATAAACTTCCCTTTTTTCTTCACCTTGAGAACAGCGGTGTGTGTGCTTGTGTTGTTTCGTGTCCTATAGTGACAGTCCATTCTCACTTTTGTGAGCCCATGGAAGTCCCAGGGGCCCCAGGAATGGCTGCTCTGCAGAGGGAAGCTGCTCTCGAGGCAGGAATGGGCTGACAGGATCCTGTGGGGTAACAGCAGCCCCCAAATCCTGGCCCAAAGCCCATTCCAGCCCTGTCCATGCCATGGAGCACTCCAAGGCTGGACTGAGCAGATTTGAGCTGCAGAGGTGCAGAACAGCCCTGAATTCCTCCAAAGCTCACAGCTTTCCATCCTCACCTCACACAGTGCCCAAGTCTGCCAGGGCAGCTCCCGGGCACCCCAGGGCAGCTCAGGAATTCCAAGGATTTCACAGCTCAGCTCCACCAACAGCCACCAAACTCATCCTGATTATACCCACGAGTTCCTTGGATGAAAGCTTCTCCCCACTTTAATATTATTATTTATAGACATTTTAATATTTCTAATAGAAAGTTGAAGAGCTGGATGCTGCTGCCACATTAAATTAGTTCCAATTGGAATCCATCAGAGGGTTTTTCCAATAGATTTCTTCCCTGACAGCTGGCTCAGCCTTCCTTCCATGGAGCAGGATAATGTTTCATGGTTTGCTGCCACTCTGGTACTTAAGATTTCAATTCTCTTGCTTTATTTGTAGCAAGTTAACTGCCATTAACAGAAGCAATTCCTTCTGAAATGATAACCACCTTACAGATGCCAAATCTAATAGTTCCATTATCCTAGATTACCTCCTGGAATTTAAGAGAAGGGAAAATTGCTCTGGTTTTATCCAGGGTATGAACAACCCAGTTCATCTCCTCCACTGGGAATAGGTGTGGAAACCTCTGACTTCTCCTGTCACAAACTGTTAGAGACACTCAGAGGAGAGGTAAAAGCCTGAAAAAGAATCCAGGAGAAAGTTTCAGACACAGGAAACTGCATTTTGGACCCAATAATGTGGATCAGTGGGAACTCTCAAACAGGTAAATGAGGTTTTCTGGGCTGGAAACAGCTCAGGAGCCTTGAACAGGAGCTGTACCCTGAGAGCTTCTTCCATTGTTGTTTATAAATCATGGAATGGTTTGGGTTGGAAAGGACCTCAAAGCCCATCCAGTGCCATGGCAGGGACACCTCCCACTGTCCCAGGCTGCTCCAAGCCCCAATGTCCAGCCTGGCCTTGGGCACTGCCAGGGATCCAGGGGAATCCATGGAATAACCCCTGCCAGGGCCTGCCCACCCTCACAGGGAGGAATTTCTTCCTGAGACTTCACAACATGACACTTCACTTTATAAATAAAGCCCAGAGCCATCAACCCTTCCCAAAATTCTCTTGGAAACAGCTGAACTGGGATTTAGCAACTTCACCTTCCAGTTTTCCCCCTCCCCATTGTGCTGCACATCCCATTCCAGCCCAGGATCCCAAGGCAGCTCCCAAGGCACCAGTCCTGATTCCTCCAGCAATCCAAATTAAGAGCTCCATTCTCCTCTCTAACAATGCCTCCACATTAAATAAATGAGGAATCAAGCAGCACTCAACAATTTAAATAAAAACACCATTTGATTTGGGAGTAAATCCCTCAAAAAGGTGGCCGCTGACAATAATGGATTGCTCATCCCCAACGAAATAATGGCCTGCAGACAAAGAGCTGATAAAGCCTCTTGTTCCTCTGCCCCTTAATTAAAAGCATTTACACAGCTTGTTTTTAAAAATCACCCAGCTCAGCCGAATGCATTTTTATGTGTCCGATAGCTATTCTCCCTTTAATGAGAAAGGAAAAGCAGAATTTGGCAGGAAGGAAGAGCAGAGATGCTGAGCAGAATTATTGGGTTTGTATCCAGAACTTCACAGTGTTACTTCCTTGCCATTCTTTTGGTTGGTTCTTCTACAGAACAAGTGAAGAAAGGTCAAGAAGAGGAGCTTTTATGAAATATCCTCCTCGTGGATCTCTAAATAAAGATGAAGGAGATACAGGGAAAAACGTTTATCCTGCTCTATTAAGTTACTTTAATGGTCTGCCTTTCTTTAGCTCACAGTTATCATCTAATGATTAAAAAGTCTCAAGGAGATTGCCCCTTCAATTCAAGGAAATTAATTTTCCCCCACGATTGGATTTGGCTTCCAATTTTACACTAAAGAGCAGGTTATAAAATATGTAGAAAAAAGATATTAAAAAAATAATTAGTGCATTTACCATTGTCTGCAAGAGGCTGAGAACAGACTGGAAGAACTTCCAGGTGTCCAATTCCTGTTAAGCTGCTGCTGGTTCTAATAAAGCTGGATCATGGAGCTGCTCACCTTCCTCACCACAAGCAGCATTTGGGGCAGTCCTGGACCTGCCCAGAAGAATTTCTTTGTCCCTCTCCCAGCCTTGCCATTCCTGTTTCAACACACTGAATCCACACATCCTACAATCATGGATGGAATCATGGAATGGGTTAAAACTCATCCAGTTCTACCCAGCAAGGACACCTTCCACCGTCCCAGGGTGCTCCAAGCCCCGTCCAGCCGGGCCTTGGGCACTGCCAGGGATGGTGAATCCACGGAATAACCTGTGCCAGGGCCTGTCCAGGGAACAATTCCTAATTCCCAATATCCCATCCAGCCCTGCCTGTGTCCTGTCCCCCAGTTCCTGATGCAGGGTCCCTCTCTGCCTTCCCTGTGTCCCCTCCAGACCCTGGCAGGTGCTGGGAGCTCTCCAACCACCTCCTGTTCCCCAGGCTGAACAATCCCAAATTTCCCAGCCTGTTTCCATACGGGAGGAGCTCCAGTCCCTTCATCAATGTCATGACTCCTCTGGCCATGCCCCACAGCTCCAAGGTCTCTCAGGTTTCTGTGGATGAGATGACCCCCAGGTATCAGAAAGTCTCTTTTTCCCAGCCTCAAGACAGAAGAAGAAGTCGAGATTCCTCAGTTCCGCTTTTCAAGGTTGTTTATTTTCTCTGATCTGTTCCATTCTGTCTCTGACCTGCTGAGATCTGTCCAGCAGGTTGGGTTGTGGCACAGTCCCTGCCCTTGGGGTGCTGTTGGCTTTTCATACCAAGAACTGTGTGTGCTTTATTTACAATAATTTTCCAATACCTATCACCTATGTTAGACAGTCTCTACTCTAAACCAATCCAAAAGTGTCACCATCACAGCAGATGATGGAGGACAAGAAGAAGGAGAAGAAGGACAGGACATGCCCAGATTCCTCCATCTTGCCTCTTGAACCCCCATTCCAAAAACTCCAAAAAATCGGTTTTTCACCCCGTGACAAACTATCATTCTACTTAGACTTTCGTGGCTTGCAGATCCTCATATAAGGTTGGTAACTTTTTCCATGGGTCAAGATCAAAGGCACAGGGGTCTTGGACTCTGTGCCAGGGCCTCTGAGCCCTTTGGCAGGGGCTCCAGCCATCCAAGACAGCCAGAGGGATGTCCTGGATTCCAACAATGGAGGAGGAGAAGGAGGAGGACAGGACACGCCCAGATTCCTCCATCTTGCCTCTTGAACCCCCATTCTAAATCCCAAAAATTCTACAATTTCACCCTGTGACAAATTCACTATCATTCTACTCAAACCCTTGTGGCTTGTAACTCTTCACACAAAGTTGGTAATTGTTTCCATGGGCTAAAATCAAAGGCACAGGTGTTTGTGACTCTGTGCCAAGGTCTCTGAGCTCCTGCCAGGGTCTGGGGCCACCCAAAGCAGCCAGAGCAATGTCCTGGGTCCTGACACAGCCCCTCCTCATGCTGGGGACACCAGAGCTGCTCCAGGGGCTCCAGCTGGGGGCTCATGGCAATAATCCCATTTTCCACTCTGGGATTTCCCAGCCCTGCTGCCTCTCTGCACCTCCACCACCCAGCTGGGGCTCACTGCAGGGATCCAGCATCTCTGCAGGAAACTCTGGGAGCCTCTGAGCTCCAGGGCTGAAATTCAACCAACTCCCAATATGCAGCAAATGTCAGGTAAATTATCAAATTAAGGCCTGGGGCTTTAATTAGTGGCCTATCAATGATTTCCCTGATGACAGCAGGGAAGGGAAAAACACCACCTTTATTTTCATGTGATAAAACACTGGATTTTCTCTTGGCCAGAGGCAAGATTAAGGACCTGCCTGCAAAAGAAACAACTCAGTACTGTCCCCTCTGTGCTCAGAGAATAAATGAAAAAATACGAAAGGCAGGATCCTGGGTGGTAACAGCAGCCCCCAAATCCTGGCCTGACTCCATGCTCTCAGAAGGCTAATTTATTACTTTATTATACTATATTATATTAAAGAACACTATACTATACTATACTAAAGAATACAGAAAGGATACTTACTGAATGTTAAAAAGATAATAATGAAAACTCCTGACTCTCTCCAGAGTCCTGACACAGCTTGGCCCTGATTGGCCAAAGAGTGAAATCAACTCACAGCAGAATGCAATGGAACAATCACCTGTGGGTAAACAATCTCCAAACACATTCCACATGAGCACAGCACAGGAGAAGCAAATGAGATAAGAATTGTTTTCCTTTTTCTCTGAGGCTTCGCAGATTCCCAGGAGAAAAATCCTGGGTGAAATAATTTTTTCAGAGAATGTGAATGCCACAGAGCTGGAGTCAGCCCGTTCCCAAAATGGGATCGCAGCAGGACAAGAGCAATCCCTGCACAGGGAAATGGGGTCAGGCAGAGCAGAGCCCCAGGCAGAGCTGCCCTGCCCCTCCTGCCATTGTCTTCCTCAGCTTCATCCCACTCCCCATCCTCAGACAGGGCTGGGCCACAGCCAGGGGAGGGTGAGCATGAGGCAGAGCCTCCTGCCTGGCCCTGGCCCTCTCAGCCTCCTCCCCACGGGCTCCTCAGGGTTACAGATGGGAAATGAGATGTTGGCTCTCACAATGAAGAGCCACCATCTGAACACTGTGTGTGTGTTAAGAGAAGCTCTGTAGATGCACAGTTGTGTCACTGCAATGCATCCTCCCCCTTGCACTGCTATCACGGGGTGGCCTTGGGCACACAGGGGTATTTGGGAGGGTTGGGTTGTTACTGTGGCAGCAGCTGAGCCCAAATCAAGGTGTAAGAAAGTGATCTGCACCCCTGGATGGCAGGGAAGGGGTCACTGACAGGACTCTAGGAGGGGCTAAGGGGATAAAAGATGGAGCATCCATTTGAAGATAAGCACGTGGCTGATAATCACAGGGGCTCCCAGCACTGTGATTTTTTCCTTATTTAGTTCTTTTGTTGTATTTTTTATTAAGGTTTAATAAACCTTTACAATTTTAAAAGTGAGCAGTCATTTCTCACATCAGCCACAACCCCAAGTGCCTGTTGCCTCCATCTCAAACCCCTTCCTTACCCCATCCCAGCTCCTCCTGACCCCAAACACGTGGTGCCCCCATGTCAGCCCCTCCCGACCCCAAGCACCCCAGGCAGGATGCATTCCATGGAGCAGGCTGTGCTTTGTTAGTGAGCTCAGCCCAGGATTCCTGCAGGGAGGGCTGAGTGCCTGAGGCCAGGGCAGCCAGGGCAGGCAGTGCCCAGGCAGGAGCCTGATGGCAAAAGCCCCAAATGTGGTGTCACACACAGAGCACATCTCCAAAGGGGAATCTCACATTCCTGTGGGACACCCTGGTGCAGAGCTGGAAGAGCCACGCTCCCAGCTCCCATCACTGCCAGGGGCACGGAGAAAGCTGGATGTCTTTCCCAGGGATGTAACCAAATGTCCATGAAGGAATGACATTTCAGTCCCCAGCAGCATCCCTTCCTTAATCTCATCCCCAGGGCAGCATCTCCAAGAGCTGTTCCTTGAACAATTCTGTTTCCCTGCCCAAGTGCCCTTGGTTAATTGTCTGTTTCCAATGGGTTTATTTCCCTGCTGTTGCTAAGTACTACAGAACCTGTGAAACAAATTAAAAATAAGAGATACCACATAAAAGAGATGCTGTATTGAATGGCTTTGCTGAATTTACTGGAGATTAATACCACTTAAACTTTAATGGCAAGGAGGCTGTGAAAACTGGATTTTTAAAAATACCTCTTACATCCACCCATGCCTGTGACCTTGCTGAACACATATTTAACTTTGGCACTGTTCTCTGCCTGCTCTGGAACCTTCAGGCAAAGCATTTAACTCCTTTGTAGCTCTGTTTCCTCCTCTGTCAGGTGAGTTTAACACCTGGATGCTCTTGAGAAAAACCATTTACAAATCAGTTTAGTGCTTTCCCCATTGGAGCTGCTGAACTGACTGCTGATATTGCCACAGGTACCAGAGCCCTGAGTCTCTGGTGAGAAAAGCACTGTGGTAACAACCTCCTGAGCAAGGCTTTGCTGTTTCCAGCCTTGCTGCTAGAGCAGCATCAAAAGCTGGTGCCCACTGTGAGAGTCTGTCTGAATTTTCCCTCATCTGCCTCATTTGAGGAACACTGAAGAGAAAACCCCCCTGTATTCTCTGTAGGAGAAAGTCACACACACCAAAGGCCCTGAGACCTGAGAGCATTGCTAAGCTGTTGTTCACAGGTGTGTTTGCTGTGTGTTACACTGAGCCCAATGAGAAGAAGAAGGGGCACTGTGCCCTTTGTGCAACAACAGCCTTGGGAGCTGTCCCACCTCTCCCCTGGCTGGACTTCTCCTGAGTTTCAGGTGGTCTCCCACACAGACCCTCACCTGTTTTACACCCACCATGACAGACAGACTGAGATGGAAGGAGCCTCTCCATCAAGGACTGAGACATGGAACCCCCATGTGCAAAGGCCCCTCTCCATCAAGGACTGAGACATGGAACCCCCAGCCCGGGGCAGGTGTGTGGGGGAGGCAAGCTGACCAAAGCGAGATGTTTGCCTGCAGGTTGTGACCACTGCACCAAGAAAACAATGGCTCTCATTTACTGCTGACAACATGGACTGCCTGTTACATCTATTCCTTATTGTATTTGTTTCCCCCCTCACAATTTCCAATAGAATTATCATAATAAAAACCTCTGAGTTAGAGAGAGATTTTGAGATCTCCCCAATGTAACAGGTGGATCCTCAACTGGACTGGACCAAAGGATTTCATCTCTATGTTTGGTAGCTATATCCCCCTCTTTCTCTCTCTCTATCTTTTCTCTCCCTTAATCCCTCTATCACATTTTGCTGTGGTCATTCAATAAAGGTGCATTTGTTGTGATTATCACTGCAAACCCCCTGTGCCGTGTCAGTTTTTTACACCCTGAGATCAAATCCACAAACCATCACAAAACCTGTCCATAAGGAAGGATCATGACACCCTCCCTGTGCCCAGACACAGCCAGGGAACCATGGCTGATTTTGATTTCCTCGTCGAAGCTCAACGACAAAATTCCCCTCCAGGATGAAACTGCTGCCTCAGCCCTGCCTAAAAGCCTTTTCCTTCCTGGTGTGCTCTCCAAGCCCAAGGATGTCCCAGTACAGAAGATCCCTGGATGCTTGGACACCTCCTTCATGGCCCAGGCACTTTGTACAGAGTCCCCATGTGATGGTGTTCACAGAGGTCTTAGGGAAGAGATGAGGATCTGACTCCATGTTTCAGAAGGCTTCATTTGTTATTTTATGATATTTATTACATTAAAACTATACTAAAAGAATAGAAGAAGGGATTTCATCAGAAGGCTGGCTAAGAATAGAAAAAGAAAGAATGATAACAAAGGTTTGTGGCTCGGACACTGTGTCCAAGCCAGCTGACTGTGATTGGCCATTAATTAGAAACAACCCCATGAGACCAATCCCAGATGCACCTGTTGCATTCCACAGCAGCAGATAATCAATATTTACATTTTGTTCCTGAGGCCTCCCAGATTCTCAGGAGAAAAAAATCTTAAGGAAAGGATTTTCCATAAAAGATGTCTGCGACATCCCCAGATGGAAGTGCTGTTCTAGGCTGGCAAATGCTCATGTGCAGGGAGCAATTGTCCCCAGCCCTCTGTGTTTTGTCCCCTGATGTAAAACCCCAGCCCCAGGATGGGGCTGATCCCATTCCCACAGCAGGAGCCCCCATCCAGCTCCCACAGCCACCCTAAAGGCACCAACCTGGAAAACCCTTCCAGGCCAAGAGCCCTGAGCTGGGATGAGCCTTGCCCAGGGCCATGAGAACATGCAGAAGGGGTTTGGGACTGTTCTCCATCCCTGGAAATGTCACAGGTGACATCTCCAATGGCCCTGGTGCTCCTGTGGGCAGCATTTGGGGGCTGCACTGAGTCCCAGAGCACAAACCCCAGAGAAGGCACCTTGGCCAAAGGCAATTTGATAATCACCCTCAAGTGGGACTGGGTGCTGTGGAGGAATAGAGGAAATAGCTGCAATGCTCTCCCTTGGATGAGGATGGGCTCCTCACCTGAGCCCATTTCCTGCTGTTGGGGGCACTCAGGGATGCACTCACACCTGAGGCCCCTCTGGCACACAGAACCTGTCCAGGTGCCTCCCCAGAGCTCAGGGGCTGAGACTCCTTCCCACAGATGCAAACATCTGCATGCTGGGGGTGTGACCCTTAACAGGTCCCATTTATCCACAAAGGCAGAACTGGGGAATAACTGTGATCATTCCCTGTGATTTATTAGGACACCCCCACAGGAGAGGCCACATGAAGTCTCAGGCTTGGGGCTGAGATAAAGCAGAGCAAGATTTTCATTTGTGCACTGGCTCATAGTGGAAGCCACTGAAAAATGCATAAAAGATGCAAGAAAAACACTTTGCCTGCCTGGAAAGCACTTCAAATCAAGGCAGGGAATGAAGGGAGCCCACATCAGCAGAGGTGAATCAGGAAGGCTCAGGATCTGGTGAACCTGGATTTATTTTCCCTCTGTGCTGGTCCCATGAGGGTGTGACCTCAGAGCAGCTCTGGAAATCTCTGTTCCATGTTCCCAGCACAGACAGGCTCTAGCACACCCTGTGAGCAGCCCAGGAGCTGAGCTGGGCTTAGCAGGGCCAGGATGTTTGCTGCTGTCCCATGCTTACAGCACAGCCACCAACAGGAGATAAAGGTCTGACAAAAGCAAGGAGTTGGAAATTTCAACCTCAGCTGGCTGGTGAGGGAATCCCAGAGTCCCCATCCATGGATCCCTGCTCAGGAATGGAGAGCACACCCCAAATCAACCCCAAACAGGGAGCATCAGTCACCTCAACCCAGCCTCAGGAGCTCCTTGGGGGCCTCAGTCCCACAGGATCTCCATTAACCTGGCAGGGATGGCCTGTGCAAATCAGACCTGTTTATCCAGGCAGGGATGCACAACTCCCCTGGGCAAAGTCATGGCTTCAGAGTTCCCCAGAAGGAGTTTAAAAGCTCATTTGTGCTAATTGGGAGCCACTGTACCCCAGCTCATTGGTAGCTGGAGCAGAGAAGGAGGGGCATCAGCAGATCCTGGGATTTAACACTCACAGCACCTTCAAACCAGTCCCCAGCTCCTTGAGAGGACAATAAAGTCTGATTATAAAGCCCAGATTTAAGGATTTAAGTTTGCACCTCTTCAAAGCCCCCAGTGCCAGCACATGGATGCAGAGATTTCACCCTGTGAAGGGGAAAGATTTCCTGGCCTTTTATTTCACAGGAGGGTTTGGGCTGGAGCCTTGCAGATCTCATTTCAACCCCTCCACCCCAAACCATAAAGATCAGGGGGAACAAAAAGGAAATAGATATTGGTATTGAATATAAAAATATTCAAAGAGGAATAATATGGATTTCTTTAACACCTGGCACTTACAGCCTGACTGACAACAAAACAAAGTGCAGGAAAATGCAAAGGAAAAAAAACATTTCTCCTTAGAAACCCCTCAGATGGTGACCAGAGTTTGGGTCTTGGGAAAGAAAAAACCCAGAAAAAACCCCAAGAAGGGCAAGAAAAAACCCATGAAAAAAGGCAGTCAAGGTCAGTAAAAACCCAGAAAAAAAAAAAAACCAAGAAAGGCAAGAAAAAACCCAGAAAAAAAAAACAAAACAAAACAAAACAGAAAAAAAACCCCAAGATGGGCAAGAAAAAACCCAGGAAAAAAGGCAATCAAGGCCAGAAAAAAAAAAAAAAAAAAAAACAGAAAAAAAACCTCAAGAAGGGCAAGAAAAAAAACCAAGAAAAAACCCAGGAAAAAAAACCCAAGAAGGGCAAGAAAAAACCCAAGACTGCATGTGCTCATCTGATCCCAAATATAATCCTAAATCCATCCCACTGCCTTGCAGGGAGGACACCTCATTCCTTGTGGCCACAGCAAAGGGAGCCCTGCAGGTTTGGGGGCTCTGCTGCTGCTCAGACTCCTGAAGGGCCCTTCCAGGAATGCAGGAATTCCTCATCAGGAACACGACTCTGCACTGTAACTCCATCTCCTTCCAGTGCTGCCAGAGTGCTAATTAAATGATAATTACTCTGGGATGTAATAGGTATAACTATCAGGCACTTAACAGGGACGTGGTATTTACTTTGCTGTTTTTAACATGAATTTATTTTTTCTCAAGGGCAGCCAAGCAGGTGATTTGGAGTCGTGTTCTTCCTTTCCACTGAGCATAAAAATCACAATGTGCTAATTTCACAGGTAAACAAAGTTCTCTTTGTCTCAGGCACAACAACAACAACCATGCCCTGGTTAAAGGACTGAGCTGCGGCTGAAAGATCAGGATTTACACCCTGAGCCTGAGCTTGGTGCCCAAATTGGGACTTGAGCAGTGATTTCTGACCTATTTTCCACCAAAATCCTCCTACACTTGCTCCAAGTGACGTCAGATGGAAGAAACCACATTAAACTGACTTTTGAAGGTGAAGATGGGCTCAGGTGAGCATCCCTGCAGAACAAACCTGCTCTGTTTGCAGCTGAAACATCATTTTTGATGTCGGAACACTCAAACCAAGCTGCAGAAATCAGGAGAGAAATGTCCCTGAGCAAATGATTGCCTGGAACAAAGATGGGGACAAAGACACAAAGGGAGCTGGCACCAGGCTGGGCTGGGAGGGAATTCCACAGGCAGGGCAGAGCACAGGGCCCTGTCAGTCCCTGGAAACAGCAGGAAAGCAGAGCAGGGCAGGCTGAGGGCAGGGCCAGGTCAGGCTGAGCTGGGGAGCAGCCCCAGAGCCCCTCTGCCACCACAGGGTGACCCTGGCGGGGGTTTGGGGTGGTTTTGGGGTGATTTTGGTGTGGTTTTGGGGCGACGTTGGGATGATTTTGGGGTGATTGTGGTGATTTTGGGGGACTGTGGGTTGATTTTGGGTTGAGCTGGGGGTGGTTTTGGGGTGACTTCAGGGAGGTTTTGGGGTGACTGGGTTGATTTTGGGGTGGTTTTGAGGTGACTTCGGGATGATTTTGGGGTGGTTTGGGGGTGACTTTTGGGTGACTTTGGGGTGATTTTGGGGTGGTTTTGGGGTGATTTTGAGGTGATTTTGGGTTGATTTTGGGGTGACTTTGGAGTGATTTTTGGGTGAGTTTGGGGTGACTGGGTTGACTTTGGGATGGTTTTGGGGTGACTTTGGGGCGATTTTGGAGTGGTTTTTGGGTAATTTTTTGGTGGTTTTGGGGTGACTTTGGGGTGACTTTGGGGTGACTTTGAGTTGATTTTTGGATGATTTTGGGATGACTTTGGGGTGATTTTGGTGTGGTTTTTGGGGTGATTTTAGGGTGATTTGCACAGTCACATTCAAACCTCCAGTACAACCACAGTTCACCCACTGGCCCCAATTCTCTCCAGTCCCTCAGCAGCAGCTCCCAAACACCAATCCCTCCTCAGCTCCCCATTCCAGGCCCTGCTGGAAGCCTGTGCTGGGTGGTACCATCAGCAGTGGGGCTTGCACAGCTTCTGGTGCTCTCTGCCAGATCCCTGCAAAGATTCAGGAGCCTCAAATCCTCGGGAATTGCAGGGATATTCCTGCAGACAGAGTTTTGGTGAGTGATTTCCATCCCCACCCCGGGTTGGAGGGATGGTTATTGACAGCTGGAGCAGCTGCACTCCCTGGGAAATGAGGCAGCAGCAGAACAGCCCTGTAAGCACCTGGAGGAGCTGAGTAATGCATTTATTGTGACACCTCCTTGACAGCAGCTATTGGTGGGGAGGGAGCTCCCAGCTTTGTCTCCCTGTTCATGCATCCCTGGCACAGCAGCACAATTCCTGGGAAAGCAGCAGATCCATCCTGGGCCTTTCACAGCAAATGTCACTCACTGCTCACTGCTGGGGTTTGTTTTGTTTAAAACACTGAGCAAAGCTGATGGAAAAGAAAAATGAAATGGGGAAAACTGCAGTGCAATGTAAAGGGAAGCTTGGTAAAGATGATTGCCAGGTAAGGGAACTCAGGGGTGGAGAGGATGGTTTGGGTTCTCCTCCTCCTGGATTAGTGCAGATCCACCCAGCCACAAAGCACAGAGGCTGATGCTGGCAGAGATTTATCCCAACTGCTTATTTAAGGGTCAGGCACCCTGAGCTGTGATGGTGCTCACAGGGGTCCCAGGATGAGGGAAGAGATGAGGATCTGACTCCATGTTTCAGAAGGATTGATTTATTATTTTATGATATATATTATATTAAAACTATACTAAAAGAATAGAAGAAATGATTTCATCATAAGGCTGGTTAAGAATAGAATAGGAAAGAATGATAACAAAGGTTTGTGGCTCGGACTCTGTGTCCAAGCCAGCTGATTTGGCCATTAATTAGAAACAACCACACAAGACCAATCACAGATGCACCTGTTGCATTCCACAGCAGCAGATAATCAATGTTTACATTTTGTTCCTGAGGCCTCCCAGCTTCTCAGGAGGAAAAATCCTAAGGAAAGGATTTTCCATAAAAGATGTCTGCCACACTGAGCCACAGCTCCCAGAGCTGCCACCCCATCCCAGGGACACTGATGACACCAGGGGACCCTGGCAGTCTGTGCTTCCTCCCACAGCTGCACAAGCTGGGAAGCACAAAGGGATTCAAGAGCTCTTGAAAAGGCAAAGATCTGTGCCACACTCCAGGAGTTCAGTGGCCTGGGGCTGAGCCTTCCTTGTGTTTTGCCTGGAAGTTGAGCAGTGTCAGATTCCAGGGGAAAGGATCTGCAGTTTGCCCTGGCACAGCTCCAGCAGGCTGCAGCCTTTAACAAATCCAGACTGATGGAATCTGCAGGCTGGGGAACACTGGAGGGAGGAGATGTCAGTGTCTGAAGCCCTAGAAAGAAGTTGGCTTAGCAGGGAACCTTTGCCAGGGGATGGTCTGCACATCCCAAGGCTGGGGAATGTGAGAATCCACGAAATTAGAAACTTTTAAGAAAGCTGCAAAAGGCAGGCCTCAGAGACAGCAGAACTGTGATTAGAGCTAAGCAGCAGCCATGAGATTGGTGAGCAGAAAAATTATTTAAACTAATTATTTAAAAGCAAGGACAAATAGAACAATGGTCTGTGTATTAATGCTTGTCTAGAATAACTCTCTAAGCTACAGAAAAGTTTATCTAGTGAGATATTAGGAAGGTTGAAGCTCAATAATGGAGCTCTGTGTGTTGTGTTTTAAGGCTTACAAGCAGGTATTGTATTTGAAATAAGCAAGCATTGTTTAACCAAAGGTACCTGTGCTTATAGTGATTAGATAGAACTGCTGTCAATATAGAATATATACTATGCAGATATAAATACTGTCAATGTGCTTTTGCTTTGTGTGATTGGTCAAAAAACTCATAAAGTGAGTTGTAACATTGAGTTCTTGGTCTGCTGCCTGGGATGTGAGCTGGTGGCATCTTCCCATTGCCATAACCATGTAATGAGAGTGATTCTGGAAAATCAACCAGCTCAAGGCACTCTCCCAGCAGTCCTGCCCCGTTGGTGATTTTTGCACAGACCCCGGCCAGCGATAGGGAACCACAGCAGGGGCTGCCCTGAGCTCATTCCCTCAGGACATGCTCCAAGAATTCCAATCCCTCTGATTCTGGGACAAACCCACAGTACATTTTTGCTGTGTCTTTGCAGAGCCTTCCTGCTTATGGAAAATCAGCAGTGAGAAGGAAAGAGAAAAACCCCAATCCTGTGCCAGGAGCTGCTCTGGCTTCACCCGAGGGGGAAGAGCTCTGCCCTCTGTGCCCTTTTCCTACAGAGCACACGTGCCAAAGAGCCAGGAGCACTTTGACTCCACTTCAGCTTTAATCAGGAATTTCAATCACAGAAGAGGTGCTGAATTAACAGCCTGAGGCAGAGCAGGGAGTGAGGAGAAGCTGCAACATCTGGGTGCCAGGTGCAGGGGCAGGAGGTGGAAATGTTAAGGAGGGATTGAAGACAGCCCCAAACTCCCCTGAGCTGTGGGATGAGTGTGTGCAGAACCTCCATGGGACAAGGGCTGCCATGGAAAGGTCCCCAATCCCCACCTGAAACACATCTGAGAGCACTTCAGTGTTGCAGCAGAGCTGCAAAACCTCCTCATCCCAGTCCCCCTGCTCGCAGAGGTGACACTGACATTTTCACAGGTGGCACCAAATTGGGGCTGGCAGGCTCTCACTGAGGAATTCACTGGGAATTAAGAGAACCATTAAACCCCAAATTGAGGACTTGTGATGTGTTTTAGAGGTTCTCGCCTGGCAGTTTTAAAAAATCCAAGAGTTCTGTTCTACAAAACACTGCCCAGACTCACTTGTTACTCCCTGCCTGCAGCTAGGCAGCACCAAAGGGCAGCAAAAGCACTGAAATAACTTATCCTGGGGCAAAACCTCCCAGACTGGGGAAAAAACAATCCAAAACTTCATTCTCATCAATAGCCCTGAACCATCACAGAGTTCCAGGCTGGTTTGGGGTGGAAGGACCTCAAAACTCATCCAGTGCTGGGATCCTGGAGCTCTCTGTCCCTCAGCATTTAGAAACAGCTTGGCTAAATTTGGTCCTAATCCTGCAAACAGCACCTAATGCAATGTTTGCAGTTAGAAGATGTAAAAGAATCCCAAAATGTGTATTTTCCATAGGATCAGTGCTTACGCCTGATCTTCTCTTCAACTCAGCAAAACCCTGAACACATCCTTGGCATTGCACTCCCACAGTTTCACAGCCCTGATTTTATACATTCCACTCCTCTCCTGCTCCAGAGCTGCTTCCACTGAGGCCAAAGCAGCTCTAATTCTAATTAACACTGATTAACAAAACTGCTGCCTTCTGCTTGGAGGGTTGGGAACTCCTCCCACCCTCCAACAGCTTTTAGGAGACAAAGGAAATCCATGGCAGGAAAGGAAAGGGGAAAGGAAAGGGGAAAGGAAAGGAAAGGAAAGGAAAGGAAAGGAAAGGAAAGGAAAGGAAAGGAAAGGAAAGGAAAGGAAAGGAAAGGAAAGGAAAGGAAAGGAAAGGAAAGGAAAGGAAAGGAAAGGAGAAAGGAAAGGAAGAAGGTCTGAGCTGCCCATAAAAAGCCAAATCAAAGCCATTTACAGAAGGACAATCTGGGTTCTTGGGCATGGTTAAAGCCACAGATTCCTGTCCCCTCAGCTCGTGGTCCTTGGCAGTGCAGTGAGCAGAAGGTCAGAGCAGTTGCCTGGTGCCCGGCCCTGCCCTGCTGCACCCTCTGCATTCCTCACTCCCTGCCCAAAACTGGATCTGCATCCACAGCCTCTGCCCTTGGGTGGCTGCCCCAGCTCCCCCCATTCATTTGTGACTGGGGCCACTGGGTCTGGAGCTGCTCTCCAGGTCCTGCAAAGGAGGAGATGACTTTGAATGATGCTAGAAACATCAAACTGCCCCCAAAGGGTCCAATCTCCAAAGCACACCCACAGGGCTCCATCCCTGCTCCTTCCAGGTGCTCTGCTGGGAGCTGCAGATGGGGCAGGCACCTCCCTCACACTCCCAGGAGATTCCCAGATCTTTTTTTATACAATATTTTAGCAAAAGATTGGCCTCACCTGCACAATGGAGGCATTGGAAACCCCTGTGCACTACCAGAGGAAAGCAGCCCATCACACCTCACACACCCCAGATTCCACAGCTCACCTTTCAGAGCTGGCTGGAAAATCCAGCTCTCCCTTTAAACACAAAAATTGCTGTTCTTTTGCCTTTTCTGAGTGCCCCAAGTGCCTCCAGAGTTGCTTTTGAACCACACTGAGAGTCAGATGCAAGAGCCAAAACTCTGCAGTTCCAGCCTGGGATTTGGAGCATCTGTGTGGTTGTTTTTTCTCCCCATTAATTTAATTTGACAGAAACGAGCAGGAAAGCTTCTGGCTCCCGTGTGGGCAAAGTGGATAAACAGCAGGAATTTTAAGGGAAGCTGAAGCTAAACTGAGGAGAAGGAGGCTGGTGCCCTGGCTAACAGCCTTGTGTGCTTCCTCTTCCCACCCCAGGCTCCGTGCCCTGCATGCTATAATGAGATTTTTCCTGCTCACCATTTGTTCCAACCTATCCTTTGCATTTCATTTGGACTGGAAAAACAACCTAGCCTCTCCCAGGAGGGATCCCAGGATGCAGGAGGAGAGGCAGTGACCCATCACTGCCTGGCTGCCCCCAAATCCACCAGATTTGGACTCCAGAGCAGCACATTTTCATCCCACTGCTCTGGAAAAACCTGCAAGAGTGACTAATTCCTTAATGGGGAAACATTTATGTAGCTCTGTAGTGAGAACTGCATGAATTTAACATCCCAATTATTCTTGCAGAGTTGATCTTAAATCCTTGTTTGGTTTTAGGATTTCCCTGTTTGGTTTTATGATTTGCCTGTTTTCCAGCATGGGCAGCACTTGGCCCTTGCCCCTGGCCCTCCTCCTGGATCCAGCAGGACACTCCAGGGATGGCTGCTGGCTCCAGATGGTTCCCAGCCTGTGGAGCAGCCAGGGGTGCAGCCAAAGGGGAAATCTCTGACCTCTCTGAGCAGCAGCTTTTCCAGAAAAGAAAGAATTTCACTTTTCCAGGAAAGAAAGAATTACACAGACTGAAATGCATCCAGGCCTGAAGGAGGCTTGATGTGATGGCATTCACAGGGGTCCCAGGATGAGGGAAGAGATGAGGATCTGACTCCATGTTTCAGAAGGCTGATTTATTATTTTATTATATATATTACATTAAAACTATACTAAAAGAATAGAAGAAAGGATTTCATCAGAAGGTTGGCTAAGAATAGAAAAGGAAAGAATGATAACAAAGGCTTGCGACTGACCGAGACAGTCTGAGCAAGCTGACTGTGATTGGCCATTAATTAGAAACAACCACATGAGACCAATCCCAGATGCACCTGTTGCATTCCACAGCAGCAGATAATCAATGTTTAAATTTTGTTCCTGAGGCCTCCCAGCTTCTCAGGAGAAAACATCCTAAGGAAAGGATTTTCCATAAAACGTGTCTGTGATAGCTTGAGGCTCATCCCAGTGTTGGGCTGGGAGCTCTGCTCCTCAGGGAAAGGGACAGGGGGATTTCTGAGCCGGAACAGGACAGGCTGCTCTTCCCTCAGCACCCTAAACCTGACCCATCCCTCTCCAACCAATGGAAAATCTGGGCTCATCACAGACATCTTTTATGAAAAATCCTTTCCTTAGGATTTTTCTGCCTGAGAAGCTAAGAAGCCTCAGGAACAAAATGTAAACATTGATTATTTGCTGCTGTGGAATGCAACAGGTGCATCTGGGATTGGTCTCATGTGGTTGTTTCTAATTAATGGCCAATCACAGTCAGCTGGCTTGGACACAGTGTCCGAGCCACAAACCTTTGTTATCATTCTTTCTTTTTCTATTCTTAGCTAGCCTTCTGATGAAATCCTTTCTTCTATTCTTTTAGTATAGTTTTAATGTAATATATATCATAAAATAATAAATCAGCCTTCTGAAACATGGAGTCAGATCCTGGTCTCTTCCCTCATCCTCAGACCCCTGTGAACACGGTCACATGGGCTCAACAGGAGAAAGGGTTTTATAGTCAGGTTCAGCTGGGAAAGGGGTTTTGGTCCAACCAGGGATCCAGGGGCAGCCACAGCTCCTCAGTGCCAGGGAAAAATCCCCTCTCTGTACCTGACCTAAATTCCCTCTGGCAGTCTGACCCCATTCCCTTGTCCTGTCCCCCAGTTCCTGGTGCAGGGTCCCTCTCTGCCTTCCCTGGGTCCCCTCCAGAGCCTGGCAGGTGCTGGGAGCTCTCCAACCACCTCCTGTTCCCCAGTATTCAGCACCAGCTGCTTTGGGATTTTCCACAGGATTATCAGCTCCTCATCTAGACAAGGTAAACAGGTAGAAACTGCTCTGAGAGATAGCAAATGGTTTAGAGCTGAAAGAGGGTGATGCTGTGGGAGAAAAAGCCATGACAGCCCTCTCTGTCATGAGGGACAAACCCCACAGAGAGTCCAAGCACAGAGAGGGGACAGGAACACACAGGGCTGAGAGTGGATGGGGACACATGGGGCTGAGAGGGGCACACAGGGCTGAGAGGGGACAGGGACACACAGGGCTGTGCTGGTGAATGATCTCTGGTGGCTCTATTGGAGTCAGGATCCAGAGACACCACAAACTCCTCATCAGCTCTTCAACAACCACTTTGGTTTTATTTTACCCACTGCAAAACCACCACAACCCCTTGCCTGCTGCTCCTGCAGCCTTCTGAACTATTTTCTCTTAACAATTTTCTCTCAACTTCTCTTTCTCTTAACTTCTGTTTTGAAAACTTTGATTTGATCAACACCCCAAAAAATCCCCAAACTGACATTCTCATTTCAGGTGACATCAATGCCTGATTTCCACTCAGCTTCACAAAGACATGATCCTTCCCACCACATAAGGATGGAAACCAAAATCCCTGACCAAAATCACTGAACAGCTGCCTTAGAAAGTGCTGCAGGCTCCAAAGCTGCCCTTGCAGGAGCTGCCAGCAGCAGTTCTGCCCACAGCAATGCAGGGAAGCTCAATGCCCCTGGGCAGGGCAGGGCAGGGAGTCCTGTCCCCAGGGTCACCCACACCTGCCTGGGGCTCTCTCACCTTCATGGCTCAGCACAAATTAAGAAGAAAGAGGGGTTGGAGGGCACTGCCTTTGGGGCTGGGTTATTTTTAACCCCAATTCATTATGGGCATGATGAACACAGAGGGATCAGCTTCACAAAACAAGAAGACAGCTTCAGTTTAATTTGTAAAAGAAGGGTTGTTTTCATTTGTACAAACATGGAAAGCACTTTAGTGCTGTACTTCAGAAAAATTAAACTGGTGGTGTAAGAGTTGTTTCCATCAGCCAAAGAGGATAAGGAAGGCAATACAATTTCTAATACCTCTATTAATAAAATTTATACAGGTTTGAGACAGTGAGAATGGCTCTTGTGAACAATAACCCCCTGCAGCAGCACAGTGCAATCCCTTAGTTTCCTGTTCCACATCTGCACTGCATCTCCCAGGCTCAGGAAAGGGATTTAAAATCCTTGAAATTCTTCATGGAATGTGAGAACTGCCAGCAAATTCCACTGTCTCAGTTCTGTATTCTCAAGCAACAAAGAAAAGATGGAAAAATAGCAGGAAATATAAGGAGTACTGGGGAAGCACTGCCACAGGACACAGGTTATTCTTACAAAACTTCATAATTTAGGTAACTAATTTCCTGATTTATTTCATATTTAATGCTTCATGCAGTGCCCTGGATGCCCTGACAATCAAAACATTCAACATCACAACTGAGAGAAAGATTTAGTGTATTTTCCTGTATTGTTCTCTTGGAAAGGACCATGTCACAGACATCTTTTATGGAAAATCCTTTCTTTAGAGTTTTCCCTCCTGAGAAGCTGGGAGGCCTCAGGAACAAAATGTAAACATTGATTATCTGCTGCTGTGGAATGCAACAGGTGCATCTGGGATTGGTCTCATGTGGTTGTTTCTAATCAATGGCCAATCACAGTCAGCTGGCTCGGACAGAGAGTCCAAGACAGAGCCTTTGTTATCATTCCATTCCTTTTCTATTCTTAGCTAGACTTGTGATGAAATCCTTTCTTCTATTCTTTTAGAATAGTTTTAATGTAATATATATGCTAAAATAATAAATCAGCCTTCTGAAACATGGAGTCCGATCCTCATCTCTTCCCTCACCCTGGGACCCCTGTGAACACCATTACAGGACCTTGCCTTTGTTCTGCCTGAAATTCAACATTTCAGGGCAAACCCAGCAGCCAAGTTGTGCCATTCCCAGCCCCAGGAGAGCCCTGAGCTGCTGCACTGGGACTGAACTGACCAGAACTCAGGAACTGGGGATCAGCACAAGGAAATTTGGATATTGGGAAGGAGTTGTTCCCTGTGAGGGTGGGCAGGCCCTGGCACAGGGTGCCCAGAGCAGCTGGGGCTGCCCCTGGATCCCTGGCAGTGCCCAAGTGCCCACACATGCCCTGCCTCCCTGTGGGCTGCCAGAGCTGCCTGGCACAGGGCTGGGCACACACAGGGCAGGGGGACACACAGGGCAGGGGCACAAACAGCGGGCACACAGGGAGCACACACAGGGGGCTGGGGGCACACAGGGGGCACACACAGGGGGCTGGGGGCACACACAAGGGGCACACAGCGGGACCAAGGCTATGTGGCTGCAGTGGGGAGCCTCAGAAGCAAGGGTGACAGTGACAGCAGTGAGCAGAGCTCAGGTCTCAGTTCTGGTGTCCTGTGGGGCTCTCTGGTTCAGGGCTGTGCTTACTGGGACTGAGATGAACCCTGCAGAGCTTCCCCTTGCCCTGGCTGACAGAGCTGTGCAGGGAGATGGGCTGGCAAAGCAGGGCAGGGCCCAGGGGCCTGGCGGGGACAGAGCTGGGCTTATCCCTGGGTCAGAGCTGGGCTCATCCTTAGCTCAGAGCTGGGCCCACCCAGCCCAGCAGCTCCCTGCAGTGGGGATGGCCTCACCCTGCCCTGCCCTCAGTCCCTGCACACCCCACAGACCCCACAGAGGCTCTGGCTCCTCATCCCAGCCCGGGTAACACCCAGGGGCTGCTCCAGGAGCAGCATCACCTCCAGGGGGCTGGGGTGGGAGGAAGGCCCAGCCCAGGGCAGGGGGGTCAGCAGAGAGATGCAGGAGGAGGGGAGGCAGTGGGACAGGGGGGCCTGGGCAGGGCACGGCCTCAGGGACACAAAACAGCCCCCAGACCCCCATGGACACAGCAGGCTCTGCCCTCCCTCTCCCAAAGGCAATGTTCAAAGTTACCCTGAAGAGCTCCATCCAGACCCTGCTCACAAACACAGCAGGACACACTACAGACACCTCCCTTTGTTATTTCCTGCACGGAATCCCCTTCCTTTCCACTGGCCCTCATATTTTCATGTTTCTAAATCCACTGCTGTGTTTTTTGGAGCGTCAAATATTCCCTGACCTTCCCTGAGCATCAAATAACCCTGAGTTAGGGTTTTAATGCATGGCAAATTCTGCGTGCCATATGTGAGGGGGAGCAGAACATGCTGAGTGCACAAGTGGGTGGAAAAGTCCAGGGGGAGTTGCAGCAGAAGGAAGGGAAGACACTGCATTAATTATTGGTGTTTGAAAGCTGCTGAGCAAGGGAGGAAAGCTGTGGCAGCCAGGTCTGAAATCCTCCCCTGCTCCATCACTCCAGTCCCCAGCAGTAGGCACAGAGTGCAGAGCCTGATGCCCAAAGGGGAACATATGGTGAATAATTCCAAACTCATCCATTTTCCTGTTGAAAACTCAGCAGATAAACATGCCAGAGTTTGTCTGATCCCTTTTCCTGCACAAAGGGATAAATCCTGCAAGGTGCTGAGCACCAGCAGTTTTTGGAAACAGACCCCAGAGCTGAATCTTGTGGGTGATGAGGATGCTCAGCCCCTCATGTCCAGCAGCACTCCAGCTCAGTGGGACACTTTAGCTCTCCTTTCCCTTGTCACCTGCCTTTGCAGCCCCAGTGCCTCACTTTGTACCCTTGTCTCCTTTCAGAGGTTGAATATTGAGCAGGGTGGTGTGGGATGGAACATCCTGATCCTGGTAAGAGCCCAAGGGATTCTGCTGGCAGTTTAGGGGCAGGAGCAGCTCTCCATGGAGAAATTCCTCCTTGTAAATGTTTCCATTGGCACTGAGTGGCAGTTACAGGAGTTTGTGACATTTTGGCTCATGAAGAAGAGTAATTGCGTCCCAAAACCTCAACTCTCCACTGCAGCAAATCACTCAGCAGCGCTCAGAGGTACTCAGAACCAAAATCCAATCTCCAAAGCTGACCTGGACACCCACAATCCTGAACCTCATCCATTTGGGGCAGATTTCTACTTTCTCTGACTGTTGTGAGGAAAATGGCTCTGAAATCCATCCCATTGCTTCCCAGACCCTGCAGGGGAAGTTCACAGTGAATGAGGTGTTGTCACCACAAATTCCGTCAGCTGGTCACCCCATCAGCGCTGCAGCAGGACTGCAGGGCTCCCACCAAACCCCCTGGGAGTCAGCCTGGGTTTGCAGATGTCCTGCTGCTCTCAGTGCCCTGGGCTGTGCCCTCACACACCTCACTCCAGCCCTGCCAGCTCAGGTGCTGCTCATGTCCCAGAGCTCCAGTTGTGGCACTGAGGCCACCCAGACCCCCCTGTCCTTGGGGCCATGGAGAAATCCCAGATATGGCCCCTGCCACGTTCACTTCATCCTCCCAAACCCTTCCAAATCTGCTGTTAAATCCCAAAGCTGTGTTCCCCAGCAGGCAAGTGTGGCTGTGCCAGGATTTTGTGTCACAGACATCCTTCATGAAAAATCTTTTCTTTAAGGGTTTTCCTCCTGAGAAGCTGGGAGGCCTCAGGAACAAAATTTAAACATTGATTATCTGCTGCTGTGGAATGCAACAGATGCATTTGGGATTGGTCTCATGTTGGATGTTTGTAATTAATGGCCAATCACAGTCAGCTGGCTTGGACAGAGAGCCGAGCCACAAGCCTTTGTTATCATTCTTTCTTTTTCTAATCTTAGCCAGCCTTCTGATGAAACCTTTTCTTCTATTCCTTTAGTATCGTTTTAATGTAATATATATTATAAAATAATAAATCAGCCTTCTGAAACATGGAGTCAGATCCTCATCTCTTCCCTCATCCTAGAACCCCTGTGAACACTGTCACAATTTTGGAGCTGGGTTGGGCACACAGCAGCACAGCCCTGCTGTTGGAAGTGCAGTTATTCCAGACAGACAGACTTTTTTGGGGACACAGTGGTGCTATTCTCCCTCCTTCCACAGCCAGGCTGTCCTGTGGCCTGTCCCATCAGCCCCTGGTCTGGATGAAATCACTACAAACTCTTTATGCTTTTCCACAACTTAAAATCTCTCCACACCTGGACACCCTCAGTGCCTCAGGGGCAAAAGGTGGGAAACACCAGAGTCCAGCCTCCCTGGAGGCCCTGCAGGAGCAGTCACAGGTCCCTGCAGACAATGTCCCACCTGAGACATTTGCAGCTTCTCCTCAGCTGGGCTCTGCCAGGCCCTGAGGCTCCCTGCAGCTGCCTGGTGACACTGAGCCCCAGGGAGCTGCTCTGCAGTGACAGGGCTGTCACAGAGCCAGCCTGCATCAAACATCAGAGCCTTGCCTGCTGCTGCCAGCCCTGACAGAGCCAGCAGGGTCCTGCTGTGCCACCCTGGTGAGCCTGGGGTCCCTCCCTGCCGTGCTCAGGCTCCTGACCCCTCACACCCCAGGGCTGTGGGCTCTCTGTGGTTGAGGTGACCCCAAGATGTCACAAAGTCTTTTTCCCAGCCCAGCAATCGAAGAAGGAGTCAGGATCCCTCAGCTGTGGTTTTCAAGGTCGATTATTCTCTATTACATTCTTTTCCTGACCTGCTGAGATCTGTCCAGCAGGTCGGGCTGAGGCACACTGACACCCTCAGAGCAGTGTTATCTTTCTATACTAAAAACTCCGTGTACTTTATTTACAATAATTTTTCAATACGTATCACCTATGTTAGACAGTTTGTACCCTAAACCAATCTTAAATTTGCAACATCACCCAGAAGATGGAGGTGAAGAAGAAGAAAGAAGAAGGACAAGACATGCCCATATCCCTCCATCTTGGCTTCTGAACCCCCATTCTAAAACCCCTAAAATTCTATTTTTCTACCTTGTGACAAGCTAACTATCATTCCACTTAAACTCTCGCGGCTTGTGAATCCTCATATAAAGTTGGCAATTGTTTCCATGGGCTAAAATCAAAGGTCCGTGCCAAGGTCTCTGAGCCCTCTGACAGGGTCTCAAATCACCCAGGGCAGCCAGAGGGATGTCCTGGGTTCTGACACCTGGGGTTTTGGGGTTTTAGGTTCAGGTTTTAGGACACTGCAGGTGCCACGAAGGTTTGTGGGTGACACCTCTACCCCTGGCAGGTTTTCCAGGGGATGTCATGTAGCACAACAGGCTTTTCCCAGCAGGATCATTTGTTTTCTGTTCCTCACTGTGCCAGCCTGAGAGCTCAGCCCAGGCCTCACATGAGCTGAGCCTAAGGGAGGCAGGAACAGAAAGAAACATGCTGGGAGAGCCTGGGGACGGGGTTTGTCTGCAGCCCTGCCCTCCCAGCAGGAGGGGTGGCCTCAGGTGACACCTCCATCCACCTGGGGACACATTCCTGCAGCTCCTCTCACCCCAAGGCCTTGACACCATGAGTGGGGATTCTGTGTTGTGGTGATGTTGTGAGGGTCCCCAGGATAGGGTGAGAGATGAGAACTGACTCCAAGTTCTCAGAAGGCTGATTTATATTATATTATATTATATTATATTATATTATATGACATTATATGACATTATATGACATATATTGTATTCTATTATATTATATGACATTATATTATATTGTATAACATTATATTACAAGAAAATGGTATACTAAAACTACACTAAAGAAAGAGAAAGGAGACATCAGAAGGCCAGAAAAGATGAATAATAAAAACCTGTGACTGGCCAGAGTCCCAACACAGCTGGACTGGGACTGGCCATTAATTAAAAACAATTCACATGGAAACAATCAATGATGCGCCTGTTGGAAAGCAACCTCCAGACCACATTCCAAGCAATCAGATAATTATTGTTTACATTCTTTTCTGAGGCTTCTCAGGAGAAGAATCCTGGTGAAAGGATTTTTCAGGAAATATCATGGTGACAATTCTACACATGGTTGCTCGGTGTCCTGGGACCCTGGTGAGGAGCCCTGTGACCCCGAGAGACACCAAACATCCACCCTGGTACCAAGGGCTCCAGGAGGGATGGGTCAGTGCTCAACACCCTCCTTCCTCCCAGGGCCCAAAGCACACAAAGGAGGATGAGGAGATGGATCTTGTGGTGGCCAAAAGGAGCCTCCCCTGGCCAAGCTGATAACAAAGGCCTGCCACTGTCACCAGTAAATCAAACTGGTAACCTCTAGAGCTGCCAGGATGCTTTATGAACCATCTGCTCCCTTTGCTGCTGGCTGTAAGTGATGTTTGAGGCTGGCAAACTTTGTCATTTTCAGACAGCTCCTCACTGCTATGGATTTATCTGAGCCTGGTGGTTCCCAGTGCTGATCCTGCTAGCAGGACACTCCTCCAAGGCAGAGGAGGTACCAGCCAGCCCTGGCACCCTTCTGCCTCCTCCCAGTCCCTCCTTGCTCCCTGCCACGTCTACAGGCAGCTAAAGGCTTTTCTCACCCTGGTTAAAGCCCAGATCCTGTGGTGGGAACCCCAAACCTTCCACAAAGGCCCCTTCCAGGAGCTCACCCTTTCCATGACTTTTGAAAGAACATTTGCAAGCAATTAATCCTCCTTTGCCTTTCTTCTCTCCCACACAGAACCAGGCAAAAAAAATAAATCTCTCCTTCAGAAAGCACAGGACACAAACCAAGCAGGGCATTTAATGGCTCTCTGTGCTGATACACTGGGAAAATTCCTCTTTTCAGGGAGCATCCTTGATGGGATGCTAATGAGAGACGATCTTCCAGAGCAGGAAAGCTCCACAGAGATTTTAAATATCCATTTCTCAGGATTTCAGAACTTGAGTCAATATTTCACATCTACAAGGGATGAAAGGAAAGCTCGTGGGGCCTGTGCAAGCTGATTTCCAGCTTCCTGCTCCTGTGCCCTGCCTTCTTAGAAACATTTGTGAGGCAAACCCCAGTGGCAACACGCAGGGGGTTGGTTCATCATTCAGGATATAAATTCTCTACCATCCATTACCACTGTCCAGAGTCTCAGAGCACTCCCAAGATTGTCCCTTTCTGTGCAGTGTCCTTCACCTTCACAACCTGGCTGAGGAAGAACCCCATGGCCACTCCATTTTTACACCTCTCACATATTAAAGACAGCAGAAAAGAGCTGAAAAGTTAATCCTGCAGAAGCTCTGAAGAATCCAGTCAGTAATGTTTACATCTCTCAATGAGCTGCTCATACAGCAGACCTTTGGAATGAGTTAAGTTTACTCAGAGGTACAAGACCATGGATTATTTCTTGGATTTTCTGCCCTGTTTGAAGGGAGCAGAGGCAGAGCTGTGACCGATCTCAATGTGCAGGTGTGGGAAGGGGAGCTGGAAGAGTTTAACAGGGACATCCTGCACTGCTGGAACTCAGAACTGCTGGCACTAGATAGGCAAGGTCAGGATAAAACCATGGGGTTCTTTGGGTTGTAAAAGGCTCCTAAGTCCAACTGTACCATCAGCTCTGCCAAGGCCACCACTGCCCCATGTCACCAAGTGCCACCTCCACAGGGCTGTTAAACCCCTCCAGGGATGAGCACTCCACCCCTGCCCTTTGGACAACAAATTCCAGGAAGGAATTTCCCCAAATCCCCCCTGAGCTGCCCTGGCCCAGCCTGAGGCCGTTCCCTCTGCTCCTGTCCCTGTTCCCTGGAGCACAGCCCGACCCCCCGGCTGTGCCCTCCTGTCAGGAGCTGTGCAGAGCCACAAGGGCCCCCTGAGCCTCCTTTGCTCCAGGCTGAGCCCCTGCCCAGCTCCCTCAGCTGCTCCTGGGGCTCCAGGCCCTTCCCAGCTCTGTTGCCCTTTTCACACCCAGCACTTCTCCCATTCCAAGTCGATTCCTGGTGAATTCCCAGGTCAGCTCTGCCTGCTCCAGCCCCTGCCCAGAGCTCTGGATCTGACACTCACCACCCCCTCTGGGCTCTCCAGAGTCTGTGTCCCTGCAGAGCAGCCCAGGCTGAGGATGTGCTGCAGCTCCAGGTGGCACTGAGGTGGCACATGGGAGGTTCACACTCAATCCTGTGCTTGGTCTTCTCTAAACTCCATTTTTAACTCACCCCCAGAGAAGCAGAAGGCTGAGGAAAGAGCTCCTGCCACACAAAGCACAAAAGTTCTGCTCTGTCCCTCCTCACCCCGGCCTCAGCTGAGCTCCCTGCAGGGCTTCAGGCTGGCTCTGAGCAGGACAGGAGCCTCTGCCCTCCATCCCAGCCAAACTGGGACAGCCCTTCCCTAAAAATCCCCCTTGCATCCTCAGCCAAGGGGGTCTGGCACACCAAAGGGCTCCTAAACTGATGGAGAAGGCTGTGGCAGCAGCTCTCTGGCCACAGAGAGCAGCACAGCTTTCCCAAGCATTGTCCTGGGGAACGCTGCAAGAAGATCAGAGAAAAGAATGATAAATAATTCTTATCTTCACTTGCTGTCCCTGTTGTTGTGAACATGTGAAATGTGTTATGGAGGTTTGTTTAGCAAAGGGTGGTTTCTTGATTGGCCAGTGGTGATGGTTTTTGAAGGACCAGTTGGGTCCACCTGTATTGTAACTGTCTATAAAAGCAATGGATTTCTTAATAAGAATAATTTAATAAAGTGATTGATCAACCTTCTGTGAATCATGGAGTCAATCAATGCTAATTGTTACCCAGCTGGAGGCCTGTGACAAGGGAAGTCCCTTTCTCTTCTGAGCATGCTCATGCAATCAGAGCACCCTGGGCTGGAAAAGCCCCACAGGGATCATCCAGTCCCACCCCTGACCCCAACAATCCCCTCTTGTCCCTGAGAGTGTTGTCCAAACACTCCTTGAACCATGGCAGAGCTGCTCCTCACCAAACCCTGAACTCTACTTTATTCACAGAGTTTGCTCTGGGGAGAATAAAGAAACAAATAAATAAAATTCCCTTTGCTTGTACACAGCAAGAAAGATAATGCTGGTTTGCTGGGGAATAAAAATGCCACCAGTTATTTATCCAGGTGAAGAATTAGGTACTGCACGAGCTAGGAAAGCTCAATGAGAAAGTAAATCCTTAGGATGGAGCACACAGGGAAAAAAAAGATTAATTGATTTGTGACTACAAGGAGGTTTATTCAGAACCATATTTATCACTACAGTGTGTTTGAATTCGGCAGGAACTCCACTCAATTTTCTTCTGCAGCCTTTCTTTGCTGTTCAAGAGAATATATCAGCAAGAAGAGAGAAATGACACTTAATTTTAAGGAGCATCACCTTGCTTTAGAGAATAAACTCTGCTTGGTTGAGGTACAGCCCTGGGACACCTGCCCAGCTGACCCCAGGTGGGTTCCTCAGCTGACACACCCAGAGCTTTGCTGCCACACTGAAGGGAATGAAGAGATTTACATTCCAGCTGGAGCCACTTTTCCCCTCAGGGTGCTGAAGGTAACAGGTTGCTTGGAGGGAATAAAGAGGAGGGAAGGGCAAGATGCAGGAGGAAGAGGGAGGATGTGCATTTTCCCCTCTGTGCCACCTCTGCCTCCCTGCCTTCCTGCAGCAGGAGGGACCCTCTGGCTCTGCAGAGCTCAGCCCCAGCACAGTTTGTCTTTAAAATGCTCACTGGAGTTTTGGTGCAGCTGAGACTGAGTCCCATCCCAACCCAACACCCCCAATTTCCCCTCAGCACCCCTCTGTGCACAGCAGCACCAGGCAGGAGCTGTCCAGTATCTCCAGCTTCTCCATTCCCCTTCCCACAGCAATGGCTCTGTTCTTTACAGACTCCCAGTTCACAGCTCAGAACTTGTGACCGTGTTCACAGGGGTTCTTGGATGAGGGAAGAGATGAGGATCTGACTCCATGTTTCAGAAGGCTTGATTTATTATTTTATGATATATATTACATTAAAACTATACTAAAAGAATAGAAGAAAAGGTTTCATCAGAAGGCTGGCTAAGAATAGAAAAAGAAGGAATGATAACAAATGCTTCTGTCTTGGACAGAGAGTCCAAGCCAGCTGACTGTGATTGGCCATTAATTACAAACAACCAACATGGGCAAATCCCAGATGCACCTGTTGCATTCCACAGCAGCAGATAATCATTGTTTACATTTTGTTCCTGAGGCCTCTCAGCTTCTCAAGAGGAAAATCCTAAGGAAAGGATTTTTCATGAAAAGATGTCTGTGACAAGAACTCACCTCCAGCACACCTGGACCTGGGCTGTGACACCTGAACCTGGGCTGTGCCAGCCATGCCATGGGGAAACTGATACCAGAAACAGAGATAACTGAACGTGACAGAAGCTGGGCAGGCCCTGAGCTGGGAATTCTCGTGGATCCTGGTTCCCTGATCCTGCTGTCATCCCTCTATTGCCTATTCAAATACTCATTTGCTCCTATTTACCCACCACAGCCTTAAAATACATAGAGATTTCAATACTCTAAAGGTAGGTTAATAATTTATTTATTGTTTGCTTCTTATTTCAGAGGCCTGAATTACACCATCATTACTTGGAGAGAGGCTCTAACAACCCAAGCTGTTTGTCTAGCAGCCTCATTTATTTTTGCATGGCAAAACCATTATTCCCCCAAAAATCAGAACAAAATAAGAAAAATACCCTTGAGCATTTCATCCAATTTTAAAGCAAGAGCTGTGTGAGTCCCCACAAGAGCCAGCACCTGAGTTCCCAATTACAGGACAGATCAAGCAATAACTCTGGATCATCTGGCACAGCTCAGGCAGCTCAGAATGGAACAGCAAGTGCAGGAATTGGGCTGCCAAAGGCCTGGAAGGAGCAAAGTGAGGGAAAGCTGTTGCCCTGAGGGGAGGTAGGGGAAGCCCAGCCAGCCCAGGGGTGTTCCAGCCCTGCTGGCCCAGCAGGAGGAAGGAGAAGGGGTCAGGCAGGCCAGGGATGCTGCAGAGCCTGCCCCAGGCGTGCTCTGGGTTACTCTGCCCCACAAACACTCAGCACTCCCAACACTTGTCCTGGCCCTGCCTCGCTGCAAACATTTAAAGATGTTTCCCCTTAATTCCCAGTTCTCCCTGCTTCTCCTGGAAATTGAGCCATGACACATGAGCCATTTGCAAGGCTGCCAGTGTGACATTGGCTGCATTTCCATGGCAACTCTCCCCTGTCCCTGCCCAGCCCCTGGATGTGCATTCCCGGCAGGCTCGGGCTGCAGACACACATCATTATATTTAATCTGTACAAGTGTGTACCTGAGTTGACTTTATTTCATGAAACTGCAGAAGAAATTAAATTTCTCTCACTATTTCCTGCTCTCCCATCCCGGTGTCATTACTTGCAGGGCTCTGCCATTACTTGTTGGCATTTTGCATCAGTACATAATGATACAATATCAGATAATGTTAAGATGCAGAAACCACTCCAAACACCAGACAGCAATTTTCTGCTCAGTTTCCCAATTTAACCTGAATTGATACTACACTGTAAGTCTGCAAGAGGTTCAGGGACTGCTCTAATTAGAGCAGCATCTTGGGCAGCAGCACTCACTTGTATCCTGCCTGTTTGATCTGGCCTTGATAGGGCAATTAAGAGGCAGAAAAGAGAATTCCTGTCTCAGATTTGTCCTCATGAACAGCCCCAGCTCCTCATATTACAGCTCATCTTCTGACCCTCCAGCCCAGCACAGCTCTCAGTCCTCATGAAATTCATTGTGTTTTAGAAATCCCACTCAGATGGACAAGTTTAACTTCCCCTGCCCAGGAAAACGCCATGAGATGGTGAGCACACCTCGTGGGGCACAGCTCTGCAGGGAGGCCACAGCAGCTCAGGAGTTAAAAAGTGCCCAGCAGTGGCACCAGAGCCCTGGGGAGGGACTGAGCCCAGAACTGCCCCTTCCCAGCCATGGGGGCAGCTCTGGGTGCTGTGTCCAGCTCTGGATCCTCAGCACAGCAGGGACAGCAGCTCCTGCAGCGGGGCCAGCTCAGGCTGTGAGGATGAGGAGGGCCTGGAGCATCTCTGTGCCCAGCAAAGGCTGAGGGAGCCGGGGCTGCCCAGGCTGGAGAGGAGCCCCAGCTGAGAGGGGCCCTCAGGCCTGGCTGTCCCTGTGTGCAGGGAGGGGCAGAGCAGGGCCCAGGCTCTGCTCCAGGCCCAGCAGCGGCACCAGAGCCACGGGCAGGGCCTGAGCCCAGCACTGCCCCTGCCCAGGAGGCACAACTTGTGCCCTGGGCAGTGCCCAGCCCTGAGCAGGCTGCCCAGGGAGGGGCTGGAGTCTCCCTCAGCACTGGGGATCCTGCAGAGCCCTGTGCACACAATGCTGTGCCCTGTGCTCGGGGATGGCCCTGCCTGAGCACGGAGGTGCCACCAGGGACCCTCTGGGCCCCGCACAGCCTGGCCCAGTCCATGGTTCCCCACCTCTCCCCACCACTGGCACAGCAAATCTTCTCCCATTGACTCAGCTCTGGTCTTTTTCAGCTCTGGATGGAAATGGTTTTTGCCTGCTGTCAGCCCTGTGAGAGCTGTGCTGAGCCCCCAGGAAACCTCCTGGGCGCTGTGAGCATTCTTCAGGCCCCTGCTCTGACCTGAACCAACCTGCAGGTTGAGAGGTTTCACATCTCTCCCAAAACCCAAACCCAGGGGCCCTGGGCAAGCTTGGCTGCAACTGCTGAGGCACCACTGAAACCTCATTTTGGAAAGAAATGGCAAAAAGAAAGCATTCAACCCAAGAATTCCCCACCTGCACTCCAGAGGGGTCTCTCAGGTCCCACTGCTCCAGCTGAGGGTGAGCTCCTTTCTGGGGGCCCAGACTTGGCCTTCCAACTTTAACCCTCTGCAGTTCCCCCTCTCAAATAATAAATCATTTCCCTCTAAAAGGAGCTGCTCCTCTGCAATGTTCACTCGTGCACAGGAAATTAAGACATGTTACAAAATTAATTTATGCACTCTGCTGGCCACAGAGCCTCTCTGGACACAAACTAGAGAAGCATTTCCACGTGTTTGATCTGGGTTTTTCTAAACACTGTTAGAAACAGCTGGAAAGTTCTAAACTTTTTTTTTTCCAAATGAAAAACTTCATCAAAATGGGCATTTACACATGGCTGGGCAGGGCAGGGGAGGTACCATCAAAATTTTCCATCCCTGAAAAATCTCCCAATTTTTTCATTTTTTAATATTGAGGGTGCAAATCAGCCCAATTTCCTTTCATTAGGACTTGTTATGTTGTTCTTGCTTTCTCTGAAAATTTTCACAGAAGAAAAAGAATTCCCAACAAGCTTTAATTTTAATTGATTCCTATTCAACCCAATGAGGTCATGCATGTTTAATTATCATCATCCCTATTACAGATGGAAAATCAACTTCCTCTGATGTTGCTATGCTAATTATCATCTCATTTGTTTAGCAATGGCATCCCACAACTGATGGAGATTATGGAAAACAAAGAGCAAAAAGACCTGTAGAGAAATTGCAAACAGTGGCCAGGGCTCAGCAAAGTCCTGGATGGAACACATGGATCACATCCAGTACCATTCACAGATTCCTTTTAGCTCTCCAAGGCAGGAGATTTTGCCATGCTGAACTTTCAGTAAAATAAAGAGGAAAAGCAGGATGAAAATATCATCCCATTCCTTGAAGGGCTGGGAATGGAGGGGAAGGGGAATTAAAAATGAGGCTTTGAAAGGGACAAAGTGTTTCTGAAATTCAAGGCTGCTCCAAACACCAGCTCAGATCTCTCAGACTGGGAATGAAACACAGAATTCCAGAATGGTTTGGGCTGGGAGGGGCACTAAAGCCATGGCAGAGACACCTTTCCACTGTCCCAGGCTGCTCCAAGCCCATCGAGCCTGGCCTTGGGCACTGCCAGGGATCCAGGGGCACCACAGCTCTCTCTGCCCATCCCTCCTCACCCTCCCCTGCTCTGGGCACATTTTGTACCTCCCTGGCAGCAGCAGCCCCTCCATCCCTCTGACAGTCTGTCCCTGGGATGATCCCAGCTCCTGTCACTGAGGTCACTTTGCCTCCTGATGATGCTGCTGCTCCAAGACTCTTCAAAAGCGAGCTGGGGTCAGGTCTGAGAGTAAACAAAGACAACCCAAGACCTGCAGTGGACTGGAAATGCTCCTTTTTCCTCCCAGGGAGGGTAGGTAAACTTGATGCTAATCTCTGCTCCAAGCAAGTGTAATCCCTCTGCATCCCAATAAACTGTGGCATCTACAAGGACAGCTCCAGCATATCAGTGCAGTGATGTGTGTGACCCAAAATAAGAACATGAGGACCAGGAGACTGCTCTCCAAAGCAGCTGGGTGTGCAGAGCTCTGCAATGCTTATTAGGCTCGTTTAAGTACCAAATTAAGCAAAGAGTGGGAGGAAAGACTGATGAAACCATAATCTGATCTCCTGCTCCAAGTTTAACCTTAGCTTGGCAGCTCTGTCTGCTTCTATGCTTATTTTTAATTTAGTAATGCTCTGATGATTTATTTCTATACTAAAGCCTATTTCACAAAAGCTGAGAAAGAAATGACTGCAGGAAAAGCAAATGCTCCCTCCCAACTGAAACAAAGCCACTTCTGCAGGGAATGGGAACCAGCTTGGCCAAGGGAAGCACAGCTCCCTGGAGAAAGCACTCAAACCACTCTGTCTTCCCTGCTGAAATGGAAAATGTGGCTCTGCTGGGAGCCCTGAGCACTGTGGGGCTGCACAGCCCCTTGGGGTTTGTGTCAAGGAGATCCTGGACAGCCCTGAGAGCCCTTTGGATGGAAGGTGTGAGGGACACCAGCCTGGTGCCACAGCCCACAGAACTGCTAATCCTGCAGCATCCCTGTTCCCATGGATCCCCAAGTGAATTTTCCTGGAAATAACTGCAAGTCCCCACCCCAAATGAGATGGAACAATCAAGCAAAGCAGCCATCTGCTTCCCCCATCTCCTCATTCCTGTTCCAAAAGGAACTGGAATCTCTCCTTCCTTCCCACTCTATTTTTAGAGCATCTTCAGCCAGAGCTGCTCCAAACACCAGCTCAGGGCTCTCAGACTGGGAATGAAACACAGAATCCCAGAAGGGGATTTCATCCTTAACCCAGCACCTTGTGTGCTTCTCTCTGCTTCCAAACACATTTTCTTCCTGCAGAAAAATTCTAGAGGACACCAGACATTTGTTGGCCAGTGGACAGAGAGCTTTGCAACATAAAGAAGACAAAATATCTTGTGGATTAGACAGACCTAGATCCTGAAATTCACTCTGAGGAAGGGGAAAGAGCTTCAGCAGATTTTGTCATCTTAAAAAAAAACCCAGATTTTTCATTTTGTTCCCTCTCAAAAAAGTGACAAAGCCATGACTGCCCACATACAAGAACAGCTGCCTACAGACAGAGAGAAAATACAGAACTCAGAGCTCCTGGAGTTGTTTATTTTCTGCTTTGGAGATGATACCCACACAGCTGTCAACTGAAGCACAGAGATAAGCCTGAACATGGGGCTGATCCAGCTCCAGGAAGTGTTCCCATCCCTTTCCTTTCCCAAGAAGGAGCAGGAAATGCCCTGAGACATCCCAGTGCCCTGGGAAGGACAGGGAGCCTCAGGGGAGGTGCTGGATGAGGTTAATGGGGGGACTGGGGCTGCTCCCCATGGACACAGGCTGGGAAAGCTGGGACTGGTCAGCCTGGGGAACAGGAGATGGTTGGAGACATCCCAGAACCTGCCAGGGTCTGCAGGGGACACAGGGAAGGCAGAGAGGGACCCTGCACCAGGAACTGGAGGGACAGGACACAGGGAATGGGTACAAACTGCCAGAAGAGAACTTTACATTAAAGATCAGGAATAAATCCTTCCTGTGAGGGTGGGCAGGCCCTGGCACAGGGTGCTCAAAGCAGCTGGGGCTGTCCCTGGGACATGTCCAAGGCCAGGCTGGATGTGGCTTGCAGCATCCTGGAACAGTGGAAGAATCAACAATTTGATCTTGGAAATGCCAAACTGATCACATGCAGAGAAGATCAGTTCTTAACACTCCCATTTTCCTTCATCAACTGCTCCATCCCAATCTGCCTTACTGTCCCTTCCATGCACACAGCCCAACAGGAGCTTCCCAATTCCTCCAAACTTAGAGCAAAAGGCATCAAACTGCACCCCCAAACCCCTCCTCAGTGCCAGCCTTTGCTTCTGCCTCTGTTTTGGCAGCAAATGTTCTTGACACATTTCATGGTTCAACTGCAGTCCCACTCAGGACTGCCTCAGCTTCAAAATCTGATGTGGCACCTTCCCTGGAGCCTGCAGCTCTCCAAGTTTTTAGTTCTGCCTGCATGGAGTTTGTACCATGAGGAATTCACAGTTCCTTGGCACCCTGCCCTAGCTGACTTCCCACACCTCAGGAAAAAGTTCTGTCATTGCGATAGGAAAAAAAGCCAGAACTTTCCCCTAAAAAAGAAATCATGGGGTCATGTGGCCATTAAACCCCATTTGTGGAGAATCTGGGGCACCCGTGAGCTGCTCATTCCTTCCAGGGCCTGGCAGGAGCTGCAGTGATAATCAGGGAGGCAATCAGGGCACAGCTGGCTGTGACTGAGGGCTGTGCTGGAGCTGCCAGGGCTGGGGACACCAGGGACCCTACCCAGTGTCCCTGCAGGCACCAATGGAGCTGTGCCCTGCCCTGTGCCCTGCCCAGTATCCTGCCCAGTGCCCCTGCAGGCATCAATCCCTGCTCAGCTCAGCTAAAGCTCGTTCCATTCAATCCCAGCAGTGATTTTGGGAAGGGCTGACAGAGCAAACCTGAGCCTCCCTCCCTGCAGGCAGTGAGGACCCTCTGTGGGGGTTGCTCTGGATGTGGTGCCCCCTTCTCCCAGCTCCAAACCCTCCTCTCAAGCCCAGCTCCCCCATTCAGACCAGTCTGCTGCAGCTGCAGAGCTCTGAGGTCTCATGGCAGCACACAAAAACACTGACAGATGTTCACCTAAATATTTCATGGCTTTTTCTTTCCCCCTCCCAAAGTACATTTTCCTGAAGAAAAAGCACAGATTACAGAAGGGAAGGACACAGCAGGCTGGTGTCCAGAGGGATGTCACCCTGCCAGGCAGAGCTGTGGGCTCTGCTGGGTTAACACCACACCAGACCAGGACTAATGCCCAAAGAGGTGAAAATTTAAACCAGGCCTAAATAAGGGAGGGATGGGCTGCAGGGCTGCTCTCCCTGGGGCAGATGAGCCCAGAGCAGCCCCAGCCCCTCACACACCCCAAAGTCTGTGCTCCCTGTGCCAGGCTCACAGAGCTGAGTGTGCCCAGGAACAATCACAGCAAATGCAGCAGGAGTCAGACCCAGCTTAGAACAGCCCCAGCCTGAGTGCTCATTAGCAAGGACCTGCTCGTTTCCTGAGCAGCAGAGCAGCTACAAGGCACCAGGGACGTGAGCATGGTGTTCATTAAACACCACAGGACCCACTCAGGATCTGGAGCTGCCTCAGCTGTCACAGCACAGCCATGGCCAGAGCTGCTCCCAGCTGCTGCCCTGGACAGACTGGACACTGCCTCTGCCAGGCCCTCTCACCCTGCAGGCACAGGGGTGTCTGATCTGAGAGCCCAGGAACCCTCATGGGCTGTGAGGACTCCCCCCACCTCTCCAGGTGGGTTCACAGCCCCAGGCACAGCTGAGGGTTCATGGTGGGGAGGGTGGGAGCAGGGATAGGCAGCACCTCACCAACCCCCCAGGATGAGCAGGGTGATGCTCACCTGTACAGCTCCTACAAATGGGATTCTGTGGCCAGCCCCAGGTACAGCATTTCCAGGCACTGACAAGATCTGGAGCCTCTAAAACCAGCAAGTTAAACGTGTTCCTGGGTGAGCTCACTCCATGGGAGCACCAAACCTCCCCTGGCAGCAGTGCAGGCTGCCAGTGCCCCAGCTGTGCCTGGCAGGAGCCCAGCAGTGACTGCCCCAAGGGCCAGTCTGGCTGCAGACGGCAGCAAATCCCAACTTTGGAGCTGTTCATCCCCAAAGGTGAGGAGGGGAAAGGGTGGGTGCCCCCACAGGTGTCAGGGAGTCACAGAATGGTTTGGGTTGGGAGGAACCTGAAAGATCATTTTGTTCCACCCTCTTACACTGTCCCAGGTGCTCCCAGCCCTGTCTAGCCTGGCCTTGGATCCAGGGGCAGCCCCAGCTGCTCTGGGCACCCTGTGCCAGGGCCTGCCCACCCTCACAGGGAACAATTCCTGCCCAATATCCCATCTAAAGCCACTCTCAGTTTAATGCCACCTGCCTTGTCCTGTCACTCCATGTCCTTGTCCCAAGCCCCTCTCCAGCTCTCCCAGAGCTCCTTCAGGCCCTGCAAGGTCACAATTCAGTCACCCCCAAGGCTTCTCCTCTTATTCCCAGCTGTGCCAGCCCATCCTCCCAGCAGAGCTGCTCCATCCCTCTGCTCATCCTGGAGCCTCCTCTGGGCTCCTCCAGCAGCTCCAGCTCCTGCCTGAGCTGGGCCAGGGCTGGGGCAGCTCTGCAGGTCTGGGCTCAGGGCAGGGAGGGGTCTCAGGGACCATAAGAACCTTGCCAGCTGCTCTCCCCCACATGCTCTGATGGAGGGAGGTGGCTGTGGCTGGTTGGATTTGTCACAGCCCTGGGCAGACACTCCAGGAGCACCAGGGGAGCATCCCAAGGTGGAACCCCAGCAGGATTTAGTTCAGACTCTCCAGCAGAAAGCAGCAGCTCTGGGCTCAGGGCAGGGAGGGAGTGGGAGTTTATAAAACCTGCAGTGCTCCAAGGCAGAGCCAGCTGAGGATGAGAGCAGGGATCCATTTTCCCTTTAATTCAATCTAGGCCCATTTATGCACCACTGCCTGCAAAGGACAGTGAATGAAAGAGCACATGAAAGGAAATCATCGCCCTCAGCTCTGGCTCTCAAACACTCTTTAAAGTCTGTTTGATGAAGGGCTGCTCTGCTGTGTCACCCAGCTCCATTATCACTCCTTTGTTTTCAGTCCCCACCCCCAAAGTCATTAAACACTTGCTTTCTAATGAAAATTGATTGGTTTTGGCCAATAAATCACTTAAAAGCCATCTGCCAATGAAAAAAGAAATTCAAAGAGCCAAATTCCCCCAACTCCTCCTCGAGTATTTTTCCCCTCTGCTTTGGATTTAGAGGGAAAATATATTTGGATAATCCATCAATGGCAGCTTTCTCCTGGGAAGTGTGAACAGACCACAGAAAAGGCTCAGCTTGGCTTTGACTTCCAAAATCACTTCATGGACCACTCGGAAACAATTCAGCAGCAGGGTACGAGCTTGAATATTTGTGCTGCCCCAGATTGTTTTGTTTTCATTAATAAGATTATTGCAGGGAAAACAGGCTCTCTGAAGCTTAATTTTCCTAGCAATTGTTAAATAATTCAATACCCATCTTTTCTGTCTCTTTAATGCCTCTGAAAAATCAAACCCCTTCACAAATTAAAGGGCAAATCCTGTTTACTCTTTCCATTTCTAAAGCAACTCTGACATCAATAAAGGCTGTTTTTGTGACTTGTGCTCAGATTAAAGTTCTGTCAGTGCAAGTATTTTTTATTTTTCCAACAAGCAGCATATTTTTTTTTTTCTTTTTTAATCAAAATAATTCTCTTATGCAAAGCTCTAAAAATACAAAAGCAAACTCTTCCAGTATGGACAACGTGGTTCTCTTCATAAAAATGGATTACATGAACATTTTCTACCAATAAACTACAGCTCCCTTTAGGAAGGAGAATTGCTCCCTCGCCTGTAACTGTTCTCCTGAAGGGACAAGCCAGAGGCTCAATATCCCTGCCCAGTTTTTAAGGCCCTTCAGGGACAAGCTGAGCTGTGCTGGTGCTTGAAAGAGGCCTTTAAGGCTTAACTTTAAGCAGTAACACTTGATTTGGCCAAGAAAAATGGTTTTGTAGGATCATAGGATATGCTGGGCTGGAAGAGACCCACCTAAATATATAAACATTATATATAAATATAAACATTATATATTAAAATAAATATATAAAATAAATATATAAATAAATAGAATCAAGGATCCAACTCCTGGCCCTGCACAGACACCCCAACAACCTCCAGGCCCTTCCCCATCTCCCTGTCCCTCCTTTGGATGGTCTCCAGTGACTCTGGATCTGTCTTACACTGCCCCAAACTGCCCACAGAGCAGAGCAGAGCAGAGCAGAGTAGGACAATCCCACCCATAAAGCCTTTAAAAACTGTCCCCTGATTCCCAGCACGATGATGGCATTTGCACCATCAGCAAAGAGCAAAGGAAGACTGCCTGCATCTCTTTTCATCCAGGAATCACTGGAACAGCCAAGAAACCCCCAGATGACTTTCCTGACCCCAGACAGCCCCTTCTCAGGCAAAGCAGGGAAATGTTTTGGTGACAAGAAGTCCCACCCAAGGCTGGGCAGGGCTCCAGGGGGTTCCATCTGCACCAAGCTGAAGGTTCAGCACCCAAGGATGGATCTCCCCTTTTCTCTGGGGCAGGTATTTAATACTGAACCCAAAGCCCACTCCATGCCCCAAATGTCCCACCCAAAGAGGCTCAAACTCTGCTTTTCCAAGGTCACTTGGCCAAAGCAGTCAGGCACAAGCCCACCCAGGCCTCTCTGGTGTCCCTGTGACAGCTCTGTGGTGGCTCTGATGGCAGCTCTGCTCATGGACCTGGGGAGCTGCACAAACACAGATCCTCCACTTTTTAGGGAAAAGATTCACAGGGAATCAATCACACAGCTTTGGGCCCTCTCCCAAACCCTGGGGCTGGGTGGGGACCTGGCCAGGTTTCAGCAAGGTTGGGATCTCCTGCTCTGGATGCAGCCAATTGTGACCGTGTTCACAGGGGTCTGAGGATGAGAGAAGAGATGAGGATCTGACTCCATGTTCAGAAGGTTGATTTATTATTTTATGATATATATTACATTAAAACTATACTAAAAGAATAGAAGAAAGAGTTTCATCTCAGAAGGCTGGCTAAGCTAAGAACAGAAAAGAAAGAATGATAACAAAAAGCAATGGCCTTGATTGGCCATTAATTATAAACTTCCAAGATGGGTCTACCAAAAATCCACCTGTTGCATTCCACAGCAGCAGATAACCATTGTTTACATTTTGTCCCTGAGGCCTCTCAGCTCCCCAGGAAGAAAAAATCCTAAGAGAAGGATTTTACATGAAAAGATGTCTGCAACAGCCAATCCTGAGGGGAACCCTCCAAGAACAGAGAGCTGAAATGAGATCCAGCACTGACATCCATAGGGAGCTTCCTCCATCCCTGGGCTGCTGCCAGCCAGCTCCAGGGGCAGCAGCCTCAGGTGCACCCTCAGCACAGGCTCCCCAGGCAGGGACATCAATCTGCCCATCCTGTAAAACCTGACACCATCACAAAGTGTCACAGAGCCTTCTTTTACACTTGGCACTAAATCAGGTGACATTAAAAACCAGCAGATGAAGGATTCCTCATAAAGAGGCCCAACAGCAGCAACCTGAGCTCCAACATGTCCATGGCAGCTTTCTCACACCACAGGGAATCTCTGGGAAGTTTAAGAGCTTCAAATTAGCACACCAGGGAGTGAAAGATCACTTTGTGCAGCCAGTTGAGGATCACTCCTCCCAGTACCGTTAACATAAAAATCGGGAAAGTCAATTAAAATTTTTATTATGTGGCCTCAAATCATTCCCAAAAAACCCCTCAGCACTAAAAGGAAAACCCAAACTGAGAACAGTGAAGAGGTTCTTGCTGGAGTACTTTAGAAGCTGATAAAGCACTTGATGGTTTTAATTTAATCTGGAGCTGGATGACAAAGTTATTGAGGTCATGATTCTGACCTAAATCTTCCCTCTCCTACGTTCTGAGCCCAAACAAGACTGACACTAATTAAACAAAAAAAAAAAAAAAATCCCTCAGTTTCTTCTCTACAAGGCCAGGTTGAACAGGGCTTGGAGCAGCCTGGGATAGTGGAAGGTGTCCTTGCCCATGGCAGGGGTGGAATGAGATGAGCTTTAAGGTCCCTTCCAACCCCAATTATTCTGTGACTCTGTGATCCTTCTGTTCCTTGTTTTCAGGTTTTCAGAACCTTCATTATCCATGCCAGCCAGGAGTGATCAAACCTTAGCTTTCAGCTTCACATCCCTGGAAGCACAGGTCTGCAGGACCTAGGGATGGATGGGGCTGATTTCTTGAGGTGTTTGCATAACCAAATGTTTGCAGCAGCTCTTTCCAGAGGCACCAACCAAACCTTGCCTGGGGAAGAGCCACAGAATCCCAGGAGGGTTTGGGTTGGAAGGGACTGAAAATCCATCCAGTGCCACCCCTGCCATGGCAGGGACACCTTCCCCTGTCCCAGGCTGCTCCAAGCCCTGTCCAACCTGGTCTTGGACAAATCCCTCTTGTTCCCATGCTGGACCAAGGTCTGGGCCAAAGTCCTTTGGGGCTCCATGGATTTTGGTGGAAATGATGCTGAGCCCTGACATGAACTGCAGCCAGAGCAGGGATGGAGAAGAACCAGACTTCAAGGGAGATGAAGCATTTAGGTGGCCAACACAGAGCTTTGGTCTCCTTGACCTGCTCAATGACAGCAGCTTCAGAGCCTGATCACCACAGCCAACAATTTATCTTCCTGTTTGATTTATATTTTATCTGTTTAAATTTTATATGCAGCCATTGAAGAGCTCCATGAGCTTCCTGCAGCTGTTGGGACATTCCCACCAATCCCATCCCATCCCATCCCATCCCATCCCATCCCATCCCATCCCATCCCATCCCATCCCATCCCATCCCATCCCATCCCATCCCATCCCATTATCCCATCCCACACCTGACACCAGCATCTTCTCCCACATTCTAGGTGAGGTTTCTAAAAACAAATTCCCATTTCACCACCCCACATTTGGCTCCTAAGGAAATATTCCCCTCAACTTCCAAATGCCACAAGAGTGAGAACATTTTAAACCATCTTCACACAGAATCAAGAATCTTCCTGCAGTTTGGAGATGTTAAATCCAGAAAGAATCAATATAAAAAACATTCATCATTTTGTACAAATGCCTCAAGACTTTTTTCAAAACAAACCCACAGAAACCCAGGAAATATCCTTAAAATTCTGCCTTTTCCTCACACCTGTGTTCAATAGTTTGCACCATCCCTGAGGTGCCTCCTGCCACCTCGAGCACTCCTGTGGTGGTGAAATTATTGATAAGAGTTTGAGCAGAACAGTGTAAATCTGTTACTGAGGCTCTGATGTGCACCTTGCTAGCCCTGCCAGGGTGGGATGTGCTACAGGAATGTCTTGTCCCAGCAATGGGGATCCTCTTCCACCATTTTATGGCAACAGAGGTTATTCCCAAAGCTCTGCTCCTCTGGCTGTTCCAGAGTCTGTGTGCACAGAAGTTTCAGGCTGTGACAGTGCCCTGAAAGAAGTCTCAGAGGCTGGACTAAAAGAGGAAAGAAACAGCATTAATTTAATTAAAATTAAAAAAGCACTGAGTCTTTCTGCTTTTGAACACCATCATGGGATGAGGGCTGCAGGAAGTCCCATGGAAAAATCAACAGCTTGTGGTTTCTGGAATGAATAAATTAATATAATCATGATCCCACCCCAAATGAAAGCCCAGCCCCAGAGAGGGACAGCTCAGCCCCACCTGAGCTCTGGGAACACTTTAATTAAACACAAATGCCTCATTAGCAGCAGAACCTTCACTCCTGGGCCACATTCAGCAACCTGAACCCCTCTGTTTGTCCCATCCCCACCTCTGCATCATTCCCACACCTGGGATGAAGTTTGCTCTTTCCTAAGAACACTGCAAGAGCAAATTCCCATTTGTGAGGCTCACAAATTCCCATTTGTGAGGCTGAGGCAGCAGGTAATTGGGTGGGTTAATTAACATTATTTTCATCTTTATAAAAACCCTCAAACCTATCAGCCTTTTCATTCTTTCACAATCCATAACTCTCAAACCCCATTTCCTCCTCACAATGATCTTAATTCTAATTAAATGAGCTTTTGTCTTCCAGCAGCAGTAAAGATGAAGTGCCACATAAAACATCTGCAGCACAGCCATGACCAAAATCCACTTTTACCTAAAAGCTGGTGTTGGTTTTTAAATTTATTTTTGTTTTCCTTAGGGTTGGGATTGAAGGTGTTTGAGATGGTATTTTGTGTTTAGATTTAGATGTTTATTATTTTTATTTATAATATAGTTTTAGAAGTTGTGAGTTTTATAGTATTTTATTAATATGTTACAAAATTGTTTTGTATTTTGTATAAAACTGTATAAAATAGTTTTGTAAACTTATTTTTATAAGTTTTTTAAGGAAAAACAATTTAGTTAAGAATATATAATTATATTTAATATTTATTAAATTAAATATATATAATTACTTATAATTAATTAAATATATAATTATATTTAAATTATTTTTCTTTTTAACATAATAATTAATTATTTATGTTTTGTAATGTAGATTTTGTTTAATTATATAATATTATTTATGAAGAAGGTGAAGAAGAAGGTGAAGAAGAAGGATTCGGTTTTTGTTTTAAAGTTTTTATTTTTTTTACATACATAGTTTTATATATTAAAACTTTAAATAGTTTTATATATTAAAACTTTAAAACTGTTTTCTGATATGATATTATATATTTTTAATTAAATTAGATACTTATAATTTTAGTTTTATTATTTAACTTTAGAAGGTTTTTTATGGTTTTTAGGTTAAATGTAGTGGGTTTTTCAGGATTAGAATTTGTTAGTACAGAAAGTTTAATATTTTTAGTATTAGTAGTAGTAGTAGTAGTAGTAGTATTGGGAAGAGGCTTCCTGTCACCTCTGGAGCCACCTGAGGGCTCCTCCAGCCCCAGCACCCTCTGGGAGCTGCTTACTGAGGGAGCCTTGCAGCCTCTGCCCCACTGCTCTGCACAGCCACACGTGCAAAATGCAAAGAGAAAGTCAGGAAATTCAATATATTGTATATAATTCAATAAATAAATATATATATTCAATAAATAAATAAAAAATTCAATATATTGTAAATAATCCAGTCCATCCAGGGTGGTGGTGGAGTCACCACCCCTGAGGTGCTCAGAAAAGGAGTGGATGGGGCATCTTCCAGTGTTGGGAAGGATGAAAGTTTGACAAGAAAGTCTCACAGATATGTGTGCTTAGCAGAAAGATTTTTAAATGTAGAATCTGATGAAGGAATAGAGATGGAAGCAAGTTTTGATACAGAAGAAAAGAATTGCTGAGCCAGTCTCACTGGATAACCAAGGAGGCAAAGGGTGTGTTAGTTAGAAGGGGTTTTTATGGCTTAGAGCAAAGGATAAACCCACCCCAAACAAGAAGATGTTTTTACCAAGCAGAAAGAGAGCACAGGCAAACAAGGCAGCAAATGCTGCAAGTAGAGAAAAGGTCTCAGAATTTTCTACAGCAAGAAAACTGAGAAACAACTTCTAGCTTAAACTGTAATGTACTGACTTTTAGTGATTGGAGAACAGTGACATGAATATGGAAATTACAGTAGTTATGATAGGCTGTAGGTCAAACTTAAGGTATAGATTGGTTCTGGTGTATGAAGATGCTCAGCAAAGAAAAGTCTATAATGCATTGGAACCAAAACCAAAGGGTCTCCAGGCCTGCCTGCAGCTGGAGCTGACAGCTGTGGGCACAGCTCTGTCACCCACGACCCTGGACTGCTGTGACACCTTGGATGGAATAAACTGCATTTTGTATACAATAAACTGATTTTGGATACAATAAACTGCATTTTGGATACAATAAACTGCATTTTGAAGACCTGCTTGGAGTCCCACATCTCTCATTTCAGCTCTTACATCCCAGTGTGGGGCACCTGCTCAGGGCTGGACCTGGGGCTCTGGGAGAGCTTTTGCAGCCCCAGGGGCTCTGTGACTGCAGGGACAGCAGGAGCAGGCAGCAGAGCTCAGGTGTGACAATTCCTCCAGCAGAATGTGTGTCCAGCCCCTTTCCCTGCTCAGCTGGGTGTCCCTCAGCCCAGGGCTGCTCAGTGTTCACTCCCTGGCTGTGTTTAACAAAGCCTGGATGTGGCTCTGGGTGCCAGGGTTTAGTTGAGCTGTTGGGGCTGGGTTGGACTCTGTGATCTTGAAGATCTCTTCCAACCCAGTGATTGTGTGATTCTGTGGCTCCCGGGTGAGACCCAGGCCAGGAGAGCATTCATTGTTTTCCTGGAGCCATCAATACATCACAGCTGTAATTACAAATCCTGGGGCTGCCCCTGAAGCACCATCAGCACAAGGAGCCACAAACATCCAGATTTCAGCAGCTTTTTGACCAAAGTTGGTGTGACACAACCAAACCAGGGCAGGCAGGAAGAGCTGCTGGCTTTGGGGTTCACACCAGTGAAACAACAGGCTCCAGACCTCAATGAACCTCAAAGAAGCTCATGTTCTGGCAGTGGGAAATAAATCATTGCTGAAGATGTTAAAAAGCTGGATCCCACTGTGGATACCCCAGGACCAGGTCATCAATCTGCTGTTTCACAGCTTCTGCAGAGATCTCACTTGGATTTCCTACAGGACTCTGAAAGCATCAGCTTTCTTCCATTTTTTGTGGCCTCAAAGGTTTTCTGGACCCTCAGCAAACTCTGACCAATGCCTATCATTAATGTCTGGATAAATCCTGGCTGCATCTCCACAGCAAAGCCCATCCAGGCATGGAATGCAGGCACAGATCCCCTCCTGACACAGCTCAGCACCAGCAAATGCCACCAGCTCTGCAGGAGCTCACTCTGCTGGACATCAGGATCTCTGGGATGACCATTTTAATGCTCATTATCTGTCTGCCTCTTCTGGCAGAGCTAATTCAGACATGATCCATTACCCTGCAATCACAATTTCATTTCCTGCACAGAGGCAGGCAGGGCCTGGCAAGGAAAGCCTGGCTGTGAAACCCAGCTAGTGCTGAGACTGGGGGCATCTTTGGTATATCAGCATTTTAAAGGTTAAGGTGACAAAAATACAACAGCTGATGTATTGCAGACCCCAGGTATTACAGCAGCATTTCCCCCAGGGATTAAGGGAGGTTATTTCTCTCAGGATATTACTGGATAAAGCAGGAGCCTGGAGCCAGTTTGAGGCTGGGCCATATTTTAGACAAATTTCATTTCAAAGAGGACATCAGCTCTCTGCCTGGATAATCATATCTGGGGATTAGCCAGAAGAGAAATCTGCCCCAAAACATTCCCATATTCTATCTCCAGTCCCCATTGACTGTATTTGGTCACCTCTGGGCTTACCAGGCTGGAGCAGCTCTGGTGGGCAGGGAATTCCTCCTGGGGCTGCCACAGTCCCCATGCACCAAGAGTAAACCCCAAAATAGGGAATAAACTGCTTTACTTCCCTCCCACCCTTTTACCCTAAAGTATCTCTTAAAAACTAATGTACCTCTGTATTCTGTAATTTCCAAATTTCCTCTAATCCATGCATAATTACATGGAGCCTTGCACTGCATCCCTTCCATGCAAACACTGCTACCAAGTGCTGGATTTCAGAGCATGATGTGACAAAGAAATAACTGCAGTAATTATTTCTGCTCTGTGTGTGGGCACACAACAGGACAGCACGTGTCATTGGCTTCCTGTTGGGGACACTGCCCATTTATCTTCCTCCTGATCCTCCCCCAGTGCCTGCTGGCAATGTTATTTCAGTGCTTTGACATGAAAATGTTATTTCAGTACTTTTGCATGGTTTTCTTTAACATGGCTGGGAGGTTCCTGGGTGTCTCAGGGCTGTGTGGCTCCCTCAAACCCCTGGGGCCTCAGCACAGAATCCACATTTCAGGTGCTTCAACAAAAGTGTCTCCAGAACCCTGCTCTGATCTGTTTTCGTGTTCCTTCCACTCAGCAGTGCTCAGAGCTGAGGGGCAGATCCCTGGGATTGCCTGGCTGGGGATAATGGGGCATCCCCTGCTCCAGGGCACCTCCAAAAGGGATGTGAGGGGTGCACCAAGGTTGTGGGAACCCCAGATAAAAACCTCTCCCAGCTCCTCCTGCCGGTATTTGCCATCAGCTGAAATGCAGAGGTGTGATGCTCAATGCCCTGCCCAGATTTCAGCACCATCCCTACATTATTTTAAGACACAGCAAGTATCAGAACAACCCAACAGGACCTGCTGGCCAGCAGGAGCCAACTCCCAGAGCAAACCCTTCCCTCCTACAGCTGCACATCAGCAGCAGATTCACCCCAGGCAGCAGCCCTGGCTCTCAGCACCAAAGCAAGGGAAAATCTGGAGCTGTAAGAAGGGTCCAACATCCCTGTGACCCCATTTACTCCAGGCTCATTGGTAACCCCTGAACTGGTTCATACTGGAGAGCCTGGGGAAACACATCCTAAAGAACCAAAATCCTCCTGGTGTTGGTGCTGACCTCCCCACTCCATCTCTTCAAGAGCACCCAACCCTCCAGCTCATCACAGGAGCTTCCTCAGCTCAGAAACTCCTCAGCCCACCACCCTCTGCCTTCTCACCTGCCCTCACATCAAACACCTTCCAAAATCTAACCAACCAAACCTCCCCTTCCATCAAACACCTTCCAGAAACCAACATCAAACACCTTCCAAACACCAACCAACCAAACCTCACCTTCCCTGCCATAAAACACTTTCCAAAAACCAACATCAAACACTTTCCAAAACCCATCAAAACCTCACCTCCCTGCCATCACCTTCAAAGCCCATCCAAACCTCACCTCCCTGCCATCAAACACCTTCCAAAAAGCAACAACCAGCACCTTCCAAAAACCATCCAAACCTCACCTCCCTGCCATCAAACACCTTCCAAAAACCAACCAAACCTCACATCCCTGCCATCAAACACCTTCCAAAAACCAACCAACCAACCAAACCTCCCCTGCCACCAAACACCTTCCAAAAATCAACATCAAACACCTTCCAAAAACCAACCAAACCTCCCCTGCTATCACACCCCTTCCCCAAACCAAGGCTGTCCCTCCCCACGTGGCTCTGCCCCACTTGTCCTTGACCAGCCCCTAAGTGCATGACACAGACTCAAACCCCATTCTGTGAGCAGAACAGAGCAGAAGGTGTTACCAGACCTTTAAATGTCATATTGAGGGTCCAGTTTCCTCAAACACCTCCAGTGAGAGGTGTTGAAGCCCAGCCAGCTGCCAGGGTGGTGTCACAATCACAGGGGACACTCCCTGTGCCAAAGCTTTCCTGTATCTCCCAAGTGTACCACTTTAGTTCAATAAAAGAGTTTGTTCTTTGTGCCCTTTTATATTTACTGGCTGAGAAAGGTTCATCCCAGCAGTGTTGATCCACTTTTATCACCCTCCAGTGGCCCCAGCAGGAGCTGCCAGCAGCACTCTGCTCACACCTCACCTGCAAAGGCTCTTGGGTTCCTCAGCTCTGCCTTCTGCATGGCCCAGCCCTCCCTGAACAAGTCCAGCAGCAGAATTTGGTTAAAATAACTGTTTATTTGTCAAAGCCCTGACTTCTGTCCAGAATAAACTGACTCCAAACTAAACTAATTCCTCCACTGAGGGCTGAATGTGCTGCCTGGGACAAGGGAGCCAAGGGAGTAACAAGAAGTCTCTGTGTGAATGGGAACAGACCTAATTTCAGCTTCCAGGGATTATGTCAGGGACCAAAACAGAGTTGTTTGGGTTCAGGATTCCCACCAGGCAGGGATCTGCACTCCTGCAGCTGCTCTGTGCCTGAGGACAAGGCTTCTCCAGACAAACCATGGCAGGATCCAGGTGGATCGCACCCACCTGGCCAGACACCACTCCTGATCAGAGCATCACTGTCATGTCTGGGGGCTGTGAAGGGAAAACCTCTGAGCTGTGCACACAGAGCAGCCCCAGCTCCCACACACAGCCAGCTCCTCCCTCCCTCCTGCTCTTGCTTTGGGCTCATCCCACCCCTGAAGCCTGGCAGGGCTGGAGCACATTTGAGAGCTGCCAACCCTTCAGCTGGAGTGTTACAACAGCCTGAGACACATTTTTCCAAAGCTTGCCCTGGGAGGAGAGAACTCTGCACTGAGGAAAACACAGTGCTGTGCTCCATGGATCCACCTCAGGCCATCACACAGGAACCATCTCCTCATTCCTCCTGGTTTGCACAAACTGGGCACTGGGACTGAGGCACAGCCACTCTGTCACCTGCACTTCCACACAAGCCTGGAGAGATCTGCACAGCTCCTGCACCTCCCTGGTGGGTTTGTTACCAACACCCTTTTCCAAATCCCTGCACCCTTCCAGACCCTCCCTGGCCCATGTCACAGAGCTGGTGGGGGTTATGACATTGTCCCTACCTCTACAGGAGGCTTCCTCACTTCATCTTCCTGCATTTTCATAGAACCATGGAATGGTTTGGGTGGGAAGGGACCTCAAAGCCACACCTGCCATGGCAGGGACACTTCCCACTGTCCCAGGCTGCTCCCAGCCCTGTCCAGCCTGGCCTTGGGCACTGCCAGGGATCCAGGGGCAGCCCCAGCTGCTCTGGGCACCCTGTGCCAGGGCCTGCCCACCCTCCCAGGGAACAATTCCTGCCCAATATCCCACCTACCCCTGCTCTGTCTGAAGCCATTCCCCTTTCCCCTGCCACTCCAGAGTGCTGTGTGTCTGTTCCAGATTGCAATGCAAGATGTTTTCCATTACCCTCTGTATGGCAGATTACCTTTGTCAAGTGGGCAGTTTGCTTTATCTCTCTCTCTGAGTGACCACAATCACTCCTCCCTCGGGAGGGGACATTGCTGATAACAGCTATTGAATGTCCCTGCAGGGCTGATAAGAACTACAGCATCCCATTGGGAGGTGTGAGCCCAGAGGGAGGAGCCAAGCATTCCTACCCAGATATAATCCAGAGGTTTTGAGACACCAGCACGGCTTCTCCACTGGATTCCCCAGAGGAACAGCAGCTGCCTCTTCTCCCGCTGGATCTTCAGAGGAAGAATCCATCCTTCTCTGCAGGATCCCTGCTCCAGCAGAACCACCCCTGACACTGCAGGAGGGCTGAGCCACAATTCCAATGGGACTGCTGCCAACACCCTGACCCACAGGGTGTCAGGCTGGGTTCTGACTCTGGCAGTGTTGCTCTAGTGTACTGCATTGTTTACTTTATCCTTTTTTTTTTCTTCCCTATTAAAGAACTGTTATTCCTGCTTCCTTGTTTTTGCCTGAGAGCCCCTTAATTTAAAATATATAGCAATTCAGAGGGGTAGGGAGGGTTTACATTCTCCATTTCAGGGGAGGCTCCTGCCTTCCTTAGCAGACTCCTGTCTTTCCAAACCAAGACAGTGTCCCTGTCCAGCTCTCCCACAGGCTCCCTCAGCAGCTGCATGCCTCCCTGTCCCCTGATGCTGCTCAGTGAATATCCCCAGCCCTGCCCAGTGGATGTCCCCAGCCCCGTGCCAGCCCAGCCATACCTGATGGGCAGGGAGGGGTCCCCGGCGTCCCACCAGTCCTTGGGAGGGCTGATGTACATGCACCACAGCTCCCAGCTGTAGCCGTGGGCTGAGTTCTCGTAGCGCTGCACCTCGAAGTTGTCCTGCTTGATGTTGTCAATGGAGGGCAGGATCACCCTCTTCCTGTTCTCCTGGATCCGGGACAGCACTGGCTCTGCCCTGGGGGAAGGGGCAAAGCACAGACAGAGCCTCAGTTCACTGCAGCTCCACTCAGTTCCATCCCAATATCCCATCCATCCCTGCCCTCTGGTAGTGGGAGCCATTCCCTGTGTCCTGTCCCTCCAGCCCTCATCCCCAGTCCCTCTGCAGCTCTCCTGGGAGATCCCTTTGGTTCTGGAATCCACTCAGAGCCTTCTCCTCTCCAGCTCAACAGCTCCAACTCTCTCAGCTTGTCCTCACAGTCCTTCGTGCTCCTCCTCTAGACCCACTCCAGGTCCACGTTCTCCTTGTGATGGATACAAACCTGGTCCACAGGCTGGAAACTTTCCCTTCTGTAAAGCAAGGCCAGGAGAGGTGTGCTTGGTTCAAACCATGCCTGAACTAGACCAGACTTCCCCCAGATCCCAAAACCCTGGGCACAACAGGTACATTCTGGAAAGCAGGACTGTTTGAAGGGTCTTTTTTCCCTTGGGATGCAGTTTGATGACTCTGTAGCTAAAAATTTATCTCTGGGATGTGTTCAGAGCAGGAGGTGTGCTCAGCCTCACCTCTGCAGCTCCAGTCACCATGTGCCCTGGGGTCAGTGCCCACACCAGGGGGAATTTGGGGGACTGGCACTCCCAGTGCCCCCAGTAACAGCAGCATTTGGGAAACTCAGGGAGAGCCAAGCCCACACTGCAGAAATGTCTCCTCTCTACCCCCAGGAAAGAGCTTCAAGAGCTCAGTCAGCGGGAGCTCCACAGTGAATCAGGTGTGAGGATTTAGTGACCAGAAAATGGAATATTCAGCTGGGAATACAGATCCCAACATCACAAACAGCTCCTAAAATATCCCCTTCAGCTGCACTGTCATTAAAAAGGATTCAATAGCTGTGCACAACTCTGCCTTTAACAACTGCAAATAGGGATTTTTTGTGGCTGTTACTGTGTTCAAATGCAACACAAGTTTAGCTTCTTCCATCTCCACTTTTCTAAACATGGACCATTTACTTCTTACACTTGGTTAAAGGAAAAAAATCCCTTTCAGGCTCCTGTCATGACAAGACTCAAACTTAAGCCACTTGAGCTCAAATGTTCTAAACCTCCCTGAAAAACAATCCTTATGAAACACCTTTTGCTGTTCTGCACCTCTGCTCTTATTTCCAGCAGCAGAGAAACAAATCAATCCAGAGCATCTGAGCCTCCCACTCTGGGATCCAGCAATGGGAAACACTTTCTCCTTCATTCCCTTGCTGCCTGGGCTTTTTTCAACTTGCAGGAATTACTTAAGGCTAAGGGAATGGAAATCATCCTGAAAAACATAAATAGGGAGCAGGGAAAGCGCACACACAAAGAGAAGGAACAGAGAAGGATTACAGGGAACAAGGGCAAGGAAAAGTTCTCCTCATGCATTCCCACCATGCCATTCAATGCAGAAGGAATCCTGGAGAAGGATTACCAAGGCAGAGGACCTGTGTGTCATTTTATAGGGATACATGGGGACAGTGAGCCAGAGGAGACCTGTGTGCCAGATTCTGTAGGAATACATGAGGACTTAACAAGGCAGAGGACCTTTGTGTCATTCTGTACGGACACATGGGGACAATAAACCAGAGGACCTGGGTGTCATTCTATAGGAACACATGAGGACTTAACAAGCCAGAGGACCTCTGTGCTCTTCTGTAGGGACACTGTTGTATTGCACTAAATAGTTATTTAGTTGTCTGCACTGGGTGTTCGGTAATTTGCACTGCTCACATGATTTGTATCCTATTGGCCACATGGTTTCCCTCTTTTTTCCCTCCCAAGTTCAGCCCTGGTGGTCTCTCCCCTGGTTTACCCTTCCCCTCGCCCCTTCCCACTTGTATCCCATTGGTTGTGGTCCTCTTCCTCCACCCCCATTCCCCAGGTATAAAAGTCTCCTGCCATGAGGCAATGCCCTCTTTTCCCACCTGGGGAGTCACCGGAGTGTGAGTGTCTCCTCACAAGTCAATAAACAGAGGACATTTGTCCCCACATGGAGAAGAGTGCTTCCAATCTTTTGCTTTCGTCCATGTAAGATGGTGTGGGCTAGTTTGCACAGCTAGCTGGATTGGACTCAAACAGCCTGCCCAGACATGGTTCTTACAGGACACAAAGGAGGCGTGTTCCCCTGGTTAATACCCCCTCAGCAAGCCCCTGAGCACCTACCAGCCAGCAGTGAACTCCACGTGGGCATCAAAGAAGCCGGTGACCTGGCCCGTGGCAGCCTTCCAGCCCTCGATGCGCGCCCGGATCAGCCCTTCCCTCTTCTGGTTCCTCACCACCTTCACCAGCCCCGGGTAGCGTTTGTTCACGTACTCCTCCAGCGGCGCCTTCAGCTCCTCTGGGGACAGGGACACACAGCCGTAGGGTTGTGGCGTTACATTTTGGTTAAATGGTTTGCTCTGTCTCACCCCTCAGAAATGTATGGTTTGTTCCAGGCCTGTGACCCTCCCCTGCAGTGTCATGGAGCTGTAATGCCATTGGCCCGAGTTTGATTCCATGCCCACTTAGAATCCCCCTGTTAAACTGTGCGAGGGAGACCAGAAGCTCTCTTGGCACTTTGCTCTCTTGGCCCTTCTCTCCCTAAGCTTCCCTTCCCTTCCCTTCCCTTCCCTTCCCTTCCCTTCCCTTCCCTTCCCTTCCCTTCCCTTCCCTTCCCTTCCCTTCCCTTCCCTTCCCTTCCCTTCCCTTCCCTTCCCCTCCCTACCCCCCATTGTTATGTTGTGATTTTTCACCCCAGAACCTCGAGTCCGTCCCCTGATAATTCCCTGCCAGGTGTGTCAGTCACCTCTCCTTTCCCCTCCCAGCACTGTCTGTCAGTCCTGGCATTCCAGAAGGGCACTGAGTGATTGGCAGATTCAAAGGATGCCCTCCACCCCTGCCTGGGGGGCATTGGGCCATCCAGGTGTCCTTTGTCCCTTTGTCCGTCCCCTCCTGTCCCTGCTTGGTGGCTCCCTGCCCCTTCCCTGCCCCTCTCCCCGGGTTCAAAGGAGCAGCAACCACGGGCTCAGGGAGTTCTGTTGGAGCTGGTGCTGCATTCAGAGGCCTGAGGGCCAAAATAAAGCTCTGGATCCAAACCCTCCATCAGAACCAGCTCCTTTCCTTCACCATTGCCTTAAAGCTTCTCCACAGAGGGAAATCTGAGGAGCAGCCTCTGTTATGGGGGGAAGCTCCATCCCAGCACCACCAGAGCTCCTGCAGGCCTGGACTTGTCCCCACGGGCCCAGCTGCAGCTCCCAGCCAGCCTAAAGCGTCTGTGGGGTGAAACGCCACACACCCAGGCAGCCCAAAGTGTCTGTGGGGTGAAACACCACACACCCAGCCGGCCAAAAGTGTCTGTGGGGTGAAACACCACACACCCACCAGCCAAAAGTGTCTGTGGGGTGAAACACCACACATCCACCAGCCAAAAGTGTCTGTGGGTGAAACACCACAGTGCCACTATTTAGTTCAGCACCCCAAGGACCAGACAAGCTCAGGCACATCCCATCCAGCTATATTGGTAAATATTCCAATACCTTCTTCTCCCTCAGAAACCACACTGCTCCCAAGGGTGGGACCCCCAATAAACCCTTATCTAATTAGCAGCCTCAGGAGCTGTGTGGAGTCTCCTTGCCTGCCTGCTGCTACCAGTGAACACACAGATTAGGGGGCCCCAGGGACCCCCCTCAAACAAACTGCATCATCATGGGACAGTGACACAGCTCCCAGCTGGAACAAGCCCACGCTAGGCAGGGACTGGAGCACTGGGGAACACCCTGCACCCACTGAGGGACTCTCCCAAATCCCCTGGGCTCCATCTGCACAAGAGGGACCGAGCACAACCCACACAGGAGAGGCTCAGGGTGTCCCAGAGTCACTGAGGAGCCCATGGGCCACCTCAGACACTTACAGTGCTCTGCACTAAAAGAAATGGAACTGAAACACAAAGATGGAAAAACATCACCCATGGCCAGCAAACAGCAGCACTCTGAACTCTTGTGGAGGTTTGAGCTGAAAGCACTGCTAGAAATGCTGCAAAACCCACCCAAAGTGACTCAAGTGACATCAAAACCATGTGTGAGCTTCACTGCCCTCTTCACTCAGCCTCACCACTGCAGCCTTGGCACTTGCTGTTTGTTTTGCCACCAGAAAAGTTGAAATTCCCCTTTCTTTTGTGAGGGGATGAAAGGGATTCTGGCTTTGTTCAGAATATCCTCCCACCACGTATCTGGTGTTCACTGCAGCTCATTGCCCTGTGCTGCTCTCCCAGGCCTGACACCCTGAGGGACCTGCAGACCTCAGCAGCACAGAAATCCTCCAGAGTACAAGATCTGAGCATGAAAGACCCAGAGGGCTTTGAAGGTGGAAGCAGATGGAAGGTTACAATAAAGGATAAACACCAGTGTGTTTTTCCAACCCTTTGGAAAAGGGAGCCAGAGGAGCCTCAGTCCTTTCAGTGCCTGTTGCACCAGCTCAATGCACAAAGGTCTGCTGGAGAGAGCAGCTCTGAAAGCTCAGCAAAGCCACTGGGCACCAACACAAACTCTTAACTCCATGAAAGCAGCTCCTGAGAGTATCTTTCATCCCTATGAGCCTTCAGGACTGCAGAAAATGAAGATATGATCCGTGACCTCAAATTATAGTCTGCTACCCTTCACTGCACTCTCTCTCTCTCTCCTGGAATAAAAATAAAGAGGAGGAAAAAAAAGTCACCATTAATCATCCACATGGTAAAATCCTTGAGACACACGAGCAGGTATGGGGTCCCACATGAAGGAAACACACAATGGAGAGCAAAGAGTAAACAGCAAGTCTCATCTGCTTTGAAATCTTCAAAGGAAAAGGATTTTCTGTTCCCTTCCCTGCCACGCCTCCAGCCTGGCACAGCAAATGTGCTTTCTCCACGCTGCCTTTCTGGGATGCTTCCCTCACATCTCCATTTCCCCAAAGTCTCCTTTCTCTTTTATGCTGAATTGGGAATAAAAAGAATAAAGCAAATGAGCCCCTTCCTCAGTTCAAAGCATCTACCTCACACACATCCATAACTCAGCAACTTCCATTTCATGCTGAGCGCTCAGAGCAGAACCAGGATTTTATGGAGACAACTCTCCCCAATGGTTTTAGGGAGGTGAAGACACCGATTTTTTGGACAGATGAAGCCCCACAAGCCCAGCACTTGGCATCTCACGTGGCTTTGGAGCAGGTAAGTCAGTAAAGCAGCAGAGCACTGCACCAGAGTGATTCAAACGACTTTCACATTGGAGGTGGAGCCCCAGTGGAAGGAAAACCTGAGAACTGCCCTGGGGACTTGTCTGAGCAGCTCAAAGCTCCAGTGGAACAGAGGAGCTGGAATGTCACAGCTCACAGGGAGCACAGGGTCAGCCCAGCATGGGACAGCAGCTCCTCAGGATGTCCCCAGAATGTCCCCAGGCAGCCACAGCCACTCCCTGCTGTGTCCTGGTGCCAGCAGGGGCACAGGGACCTGGGGGAGCAGGGAAACACAGCAGCACCTGTGCCATGGCACCAGGGATGTGATGGCACCACTCTGACCCTGCTCACTGGCACAGGGCAGGGCCTGTCCTGCCCACAGCTGGGACACAGGTGTCCCCAAGGGCCTGTCCCATAGTGTGTGACACAGGTGTCCCCAGGGCCCTGTCCTGCCCATAGTGTGGGACATAGGTGTCCCCAGGGCCCTGTTCCATAGTGTGTGACACAGCTGTCCCCAGGGCCCTGTCCTGCCCATAGTGTGGGACATAGGTGTCCCCAGGGCCCTGTTCCATAGTGTGTGACACAGGTGTCCCAAGGGCCTGTCCTGCCCACAGCTGGGACACAGGTGTCCCCAGGTGCCCTGTCCCATAGTGTGTGACACAGCTGTCCCCAAGGCCCTGTCCTGCCCACACTGTGGCACACAGGTGTCCCCAAGGCCCTGTCCCACAGTGTGTGACACAGGTGTCCCCGGGGGCTGCTGCCCCCCTGGAGCAGCTCTCAGAGGCACAGGCAGTGCCCACAGTGGGAAATGCAGTTCCAGGCCCTCTCTCCAAGGCTTTCCTGCACAGCCTCACAGGGATTGCCACGTTTGCTCCCTGCCTCTGCTCTGCTCAGGCTCAGCACACAGCACACAGCTTTGGGGAGAGCTGATATTCCTGAGCTGGGCCAGCCTAACCCTTCTGAGCTGTTCTGCAGCTCTGGGAGGAGAGGGCACAGAGCACAGCCCTGTTCTGCTGTGATCACACACATCCCTGGCTTTTTATACTGAGAACTGTGAGTACTTTATTTACAATAATTTTCCAATACCTATCACCTATGTCAGACAGTCTGTCTCTACTCTAAACCAATCCAGAAGTGTCACCATCACAGCAGAAGATGGAGGCCAAGAAGAAGGAGAAGGACAGGACATGCCCAGATTCCTCCATCTTGCCTCTTGAACCCCCATTCTAAATCCCCAAAATTCTACTTTTTCACCCTGTGACAAACTCGCTATCATTCTACTCAAACTCTTGTGGCTTGTAAATCTTCACACAAAGTTGGTAATTGTGTCCATGGGCTAAAATCAAAGGCACAGGTGTTTGTGACTCTGTGCCAAGGCCTCTGAGCCCCTGACAGGGTCTGGAGCCTCCAGGGCAGCCAGAGCAATGTCCTGGGTCCTGACAGTTGGGAGGCCTGGAACAGAACTCCAGGGGTTTGTGACTTGCACCAAGGGACAGCAGCAGAGAGCAGCTGTCACACACAGGGGCAGCCTGGCCCTTGGATCTGCTCCTCCCAGGCCTCCACACAAACCCCAGCAGGGACAAAGCCCCTCCAGCTCAGGGACTCGCTGCCATTGCCACCACAGGGCTGACAGTGACAACATCCACAAGAGGCTGAGCAAGATAGCCAGCCTGGTGGTCAGGAACTGGGACTCTGCATGTAAAAAGCTCAGGAGCCAGGATGGGAACAGAGCAGTGGCCCAGCTCCCCTCCTGCTCCCTGACCAGAGGAGCACTCCTGAGGATTCCAGTGGTGAATCCACAGGCATCGTAGACATCTTTTTGTGAAAATCCTTTCTTAGGATTTTTTCCCTTCTGAGAAGCTGAGAGGCCTCAGAAACAAAATGTAAACATTGATTATCTGCTGCTGTGGAATGCAACAGGTGCATCTGTGATTGGCTCATGTGGATGTTTGGGATTAGTGACCAGTCACGGCAGAGCTGGATATCTCTCTCTCTCTCTGTCCAAGCCACAGACCTTTGTTTTCATTCCTTTCTATTCTTAGCTTAGCTAGGCTTCTGAGATGAAACTTTTCCTTCTATTCTTTTTAGTATAGTTTTAATGTAATATATATATATCATAAATAATAAATCAACCCTTCTGAACATGGAGTCAACATTCTTGTCTCTTCTCTCACCTGAAAACCCCTGTGACCACGGTCACACACAGGGGCTGCACAGCCAGGAATTCACTCCAATCCAGCACTGCCCTGCAGCCTGGAGACTCCCTTCCCTCCTGCACCCCATGGCTCTGCTCCCTCACACACTCAGGCATCCTCTGAGGAGCTGGAGCCTCCCTCAGAGCACAGCACCCCTGTTTATTCAGGATGCACTCTGGAAGGTTTGACCTCTGCCATTGCTTCCCAGCAAGATTGCAGAGAGAAATGCTACTGAAAATGCCAAAAGGTTCAATTTCCATCCTGCCTTTTGTTCTCCATCTGTCCCTATTGATCTTCCCTGAAGGGCAAGTGCAAGGAACTCTAATCCTATGGACCTGTTGCTCCATTAAAAGCCCAGCTGCAATGACTTATGTTATCTGTTACAAACTGTTTGGTCACCTACACGAGCTGGAAAGTGGGGCTGCAGGGAAATGGAACCACCTGGTACCAAGGAAGTTAACCTCACTATAGACACCAGCCCATGCAAGCACAGAAACATCCACTGATCCACCCTGTCTGAGGCTAAAAGATGTGTCTGGGGGTGTGCATTCTATCCCCATCTGTCAGAGCTGGGGCAGCTCTCTGCTGTCCATGGGGCAGTTGTTTCTTTATCTCTCCCACAGCCAACCCTCCCTCCAGCAGATCTCTGCTGTCCATGGCCACTGAGTGTCCCTGCAGGGCTGATCCAATGCCAGCATCCCACGGGGAGATGCTCCGCCCAGGGGAGGAGCCAAGCATTCCTGCCTGGATCCAATCTGAGCCTGGCACAGCACAGCAGCCTTTGCCCCCTGCACTGCCAGAGGAGCAGCTTTCTGCTGCCCTGCATGGCCAGAGGGAGCCCAGGCCCATCTGCAGCAGCCCTGGAGCTGCAGAGGAAAACTCCCCCCTTGTGCAGGATCCCTGCTGCAGCAGAGCCACAGCTGGCACTGCAGGAGGGCTGAGCCCCCCTGGGATGGGGCTGGGACACCTCCCTGACACACAGGGGCAGGGACTGCTCTCACTATGGCAGGGGTTTGTTTTATTTTTCTGTACTATTGCCTTTGTATTTTAAACTTTCCTAATAAAGAATTGTTATTCCTATTCCCATATCTTTGCCTGATGGCCCTTAATTTCCAAATTATAATAATTCAGAGGGAGGGGCTTTGCATTTTCCATTTCAGGGCAGGCTCCTGCCTTCCTTAGCAGACACCTGGCTGTTCAAACCCAGACACATCCCCACCCCAAATCCTGCCCAAACCTCTCCACATGCTGTGGTAGGCCCCAGAACTAAAGGTGGGAACTGCCTGTAGCCACACAGAGAGAGGAGCAAAGACCAGAAGCAGCACCAGAGAAGCTCAAGGTTTACCAAGAGCAGGGAGTTCCTTGGGCAGCACTGGCCAGGTGTCCTTGGGAGAGGACCACACCTCCACACCCCTAAGGAAAACATCCTTGTGTTTGCCAGACTCAGATGGGTGGGGAAAGCCTACAGAGCCAAGGTGTTATCAGAAACATGGAGGGGTCAGGGCTGGGAGTGCTCCAGGCCATGGGAGACCCCAAGCACCCCTGTCTCACTTTGTCACCTGCCCGAAACTCCAAAGCAATCAGGGCTGGGATTTCTGCAGGAAATCATTAGAGCAGCTCCTTCAGCAGGCAATAAATACATGTGAACACTTTTCAGGAGACTTAGAACCAGGAGAGTCTCTGAAGGTTTTCACCTGCAGCTGGACAAAAGGAAACTGTGACAGGGGAGCAAGGGATGAGTCAACTCTCCCAGGGAAAGCTGGTCCCAGTCAGGGCATGCAGCTCCAGCCTCTGCTCATTTAGATCAGCAAACCTCAAAGAGAATCAAGAATACCCTGAGCTGGAAGGGAGCCACAAGGACCATGGATCCCAGCTCCTGTCCCGCACAGGCACCCGAGCTGTTATAGGTGGATAAAGAGATGATTGGCTGTCGCAATTAAAAGATAACTATTGTGTGAATATTCAGAAAAGCTTTAGTGATGTATAGTTATGTTATTGTAGTTTAGATGCCCTCTGTTCTCCCCACAGTTCCCTTTCCCCCTGTATTGCTGCCATCACACAGCCTGGGCTGTCCAGCACAGGTACAAAGAAGCTGCACAGGTGTCCCTGGCATGGGGCAGGTGGGAATGGAAAAGCTTGGGGGTGCTCAGGGGGTGGGCAGGGCAACACCTGAGCTCCAATCCAGGTACAAAGCAGTCTGCACTGATAAATGGCACAGAAGAGCTGACTGACAGACTCTGGGAGGGGCCAGGGCTGGCTGATGCAGCCCCCAGGGGTATAAAAGACTGAGCATCCAGCTTGAAGATGAACTGGCCATGTGGTATCTATGAGGGCAGCTCCCAGCACTGTGAATTTTTCCTTAATATAGTCATTTTGTTGTATTTTTGTCAAGGTTTTATAAACCTTTTTAAATTTTCAAAGTCAGCAGTTGTCTCTCACCCCAACAAACCCACCCTGTGCTGCTCTGCTGCTCTCCTCACAGAGCCTCAGAGCTGAGCACCAGTGGGACAGCCCAGGTCAGCTCCAGTGAAACAACAGCCCATGCTCAGGCTGCATCAGATCCTGCTCTCAGCTCCTGTTAAACACCCCATGCTCCAGTTAAACAACACTCCATGCCCCAGTTAAACAGCCCATTCTCCAGTTAACCACCCCATGCTCAGCCTGGGAAAGGCTGGGATGTGGCTCAGCTCCTGCAGCTCCCTCTGAGCCCAAACACCCAGGCAGCTCCCAGGAGGTCGAGGCACAGGTGCTGCTGCTGCTGCTGGAATGAGCACAACAAGGAGGGGATCCCTGGAGTGCCAGACCCAGGCAAATTACAACCCTGAGCATGTCTCCCCTGGTGAAGCCAGCCCCTTTAAACAGCCTTTTATCCAGAGGGTTTCCTGTATTCCGAGAGGTTTGCTTTTCAAAGAGATGTTATCCCAGATTAAAAACGCTAAAAGACACAACAACAACTAAAAAAAAAAGCAGGTGATGATTAAGCAACAGAGTCAGACAAAGTGTGCAGCTGTGAGATAACAGAGCATCTCAGGGGCACGTGGCTGCATCCTCCCCCAGCCAGGGAACCTCGTTATCACTCCCAAACACAACCTGCACACTGCCTTTGGAACTACAGCCCTGCAACAAGCACAAACAAAAGCAGCCTCCAAAAGAGTCTTTATGAAGTGTAATGTGCAGCTCAAGGGAGAAGGGGGTTCAAGCTACAACTCCCCAAGCTTGCTCCTTCAAGGAGGGATTTTTTTCCCCGTTACATTACATTGGCATCTTTTATCTATTTACAGCTCAGACATAAAGCATCAGAATGCTGGTGTTCATTAACTTTAATCTCTCACTGCACACTTTTGTGTTGTGCTGTGCTGTTGTACAACAAAGCTGAGAGCAGGGAGTGCCTAATGAGGCTTCAAAGCTCTTTGTTCCAGCCTGAAAACCTCACGCCAGCACCAGGCTTTGCTCCTGGCTGTCACAGCTCTGCCTGGGGGGCACAGAGCCAGGTGGGCAGGGCAGGGAGCTCTTGCCTTTGGGCTAATATTAAAGCTTGATTTGGAAATCTCTGTTAATATTTGGTGCTTTGTTCTTCAGTTACCCAGAATTGCTGTGGTTCCTCTTCCCTCCTGACAAACCCACACAAAGCCCAGCCAGGAACTGTCCTGAGCCTTCAGCAACTTCCCAAAGCTGCTTCTGGTGACCCAGGGGACAGCACAGCTCTGGGCTTGGGCACTGCTCCCTGGAGCCAGCCTTCTCTCAGGTTACACAGCTGAGCCTCCAAAGGCTTTTCCTGGGCTGCAGCCACAGGAATTGTCCCTCACTCCCACTCAGCTGTTCCCACCGAGGCTGAAGAAATTCCTTCTTGTTCAATCACAGCCTCCAAA